>NW_026712318.1:0-499531 GCF_030504385.1 Musca domestica | reverse complement strand
TGGTTTTTAGAGCTTCAAGAGACCAACTTAAGGCCGTTTAGCTTTAAGAGGCCTGCCATGGGTCTTTTATCGACAGGAGGCTCGATAGGCTGTACCAAATCTTATAATGTTGAACCATATCGATTTCAGGAGTGAAATATGAACAGCAGCAAATTAGCTGAATAATAAATGTACTGGCAAAGATATCGCTTACTAACAGAGCTGGTCCAAGTCGCAGGTGAATCTTCAACGGGCTTTTCAAGCGTTTATTTTTTAAGGATTCATTTCTATAGAAAACAGACTTTCAGGTAGCATAAAAGGCTTTTGCGACATCAGGACATTGCTTTTTCAACCATTCGATAAAAAATAAAAAACAATTCGGAATATTGGGAAGTAAGGTTATATGGAAGCTATGGGAAAATCAGGACCTATGAATACAGTTTTCGGAGACAGTGGGTGGTATATATTGTGACCATCAAATTCTGCTACTTCGTCTGCGAAAAGTTTTCTTTAAAATTTTAGATATGTTCAACAGTTCTTTTGACAACATTTTTAAATCAAAACCGTATATATATCGTACTAAATTTTCAGACTTTCAAATTTTTATATTATTCAAAATTTTCAATTTTTCAGAAAGAGTATTAGGTTTAAAGTTTACCTATTTTCACCAAAAACTCTTCCAGATCTTTCATTTTGAAGTTTACCGAAGAAGATATTAATAAAACCATTGCTCAAGGGACATCCAATTTTTCTATCCGAAACTATTTCAACGTCTCCATATTCAAACCCTAAAACCAACATTGAGCTCAATTTCAAAATTCAAAATTTAATCTCTATTCGTTCACGCAATACCAAATTCCGTTTCCGTTTAGTACGAATATCTAAAACAATTTACATCTTCTCCATTCGAAGCACTAATAGTGTTCCAAAATTAGTACCGTTTTGTACTTTTCGAACAAAATGTGGACGCATTTGCAAAACCACTATCAGATCGCAACACTTGATGCCAGCAGAGGCATCCGTAACAAATTTCAGGATTTCAGCTCTATTCCTCCACCCAATACCAAATTTAGTTCGTTTCGTACAATTATAGGACACATTCTCAAAACCACATCCATGTCTTAACCACATACACCAAAAGAGACCTCAATATCAAATTAGAGGATTCCGGTCCTATTACTTCACCCAATACCTAATTTAGTAGCCACTTAGTACTTTTCGAACAATTATAGTCCACAATTGCAAAACCACCTCCATTTCTTACCATAAACACCAACAGTGACCTTCAATACCAAATTTGAGGCTTCCAGTCCTATCACTTTACCCAATATCAAATTTAGTACCATTTAGTACTTTTCGTACAATTATAGTACACATTTCCCAAAACCACCTCCATACCATAAGCACAGACACTAACAGTGACATCTATATCAATTTTGAGGATTTCAGCTCAATTTCTTCACTAAATCCCAATTAAGTACTATTTAGTACTTTCGATACAATTAAGTACACATTTCCGAAACCACCTCCATGTCTTAACCACAGACACCAATAGTGACCTCAATATCAAATATGAGGATTCCAGTCCTATCACTTCATCCAATATCAAATTTAGTTCCATTAGGTACTTTTCGTACAATTAAAGTACATATTCCAAGACCCCCTCCATATGTCGATTCCAGGTACCAATAGGCACCTCAGTATCAAATATGAGAATTCCAGTCCTATCACTCAATACCAATACCAAATTTAGTACCATTTAGTACTCTTCGTTCAAATATAGTACACATTTCTAAAACCACCTCCAAATCTTAAACACAGACACCAACAATGAAACCTATATGAAATTTGTGGATTCCAGCCATATTCCTTCAGCAAATCTCAAATTTAGTACTTTTCGTACAATTAAAGTACACATTTGCAAAACAACCTCCATATCAAAATTCCAGATTCCAACAGGGACAAAATTAGTCCTATTTTGTACTTTTCGTACAATTATAGTACACATTTCTAAAACCACCTCCATATCACAGACATCTACAGTGACATCAATATTTAACATTTGAGAATTTCAGCCCTGTTTCCTTGCCCAATTCCAAATTTAGTACTTTCCTTCAGTTATAGTACATATTTCCATTTAGTACTTTTCGTACAATTATAGTACACATTTCCGAAACCACCTTCATATGTCCAGGCTACTATATCAAATTTCAGATTTCAAGCACTATCTGTTCAACCAATACCAAATTGTACCAAATATAGTCCCATTTAGTGCTTTTCGTGCACTTGTAGTACACATTTCTACAAAATCATCTCTTTATCACAAACCTTACCCCAACAGGGACCCTAGTGCAAAATTTTACAATTCCGGCTTCATCCGTTCACCCTAAATCGAACTGTTTCAAATTTAGTACAGTTCGCACATTTAGTACCCATGTCCATAACCACCTTCATATAACAAACTTAATTTCCGACCTTGATTCTCGTACCAAGTTTCAAGTTTTTAGCATTTTGGAAGTTTAGTACCATTTTAGAATTTTTCGTAACCTAAAAGTTTGAATTCCCAAAAAGCCTCTGGTACCTCTATCCTGCACTCCACCAGTCTTGTCGAATATTCAATTTTTAGTGCGTTTAATACTTTTCGTACCTTTTACCTTTCGAACGAATGGACACCTCTATGTCGACTTTGAATGTCCTGAAACGGGTTTTCTCCAAAGGAGATCTAGCGTCTACAACCGCTATTTCAATGAGGCACATTTTAACTACATCAAATGGTATATAGCCTCGGTAGCCATGCGGTTTGGGGTATAAAAACCGGTAACTCCTGGAGATCTAGGGATAAAGTAAGATTTTTATTAAAAAAAAATCATGAGTTTTGCCACTCTTTGAGTAGATGGGCCATATATCTTTAATCAACATAATATTCTAAGTCGATTTAGCCATGCGCGCCTCCCGGTCGGTGGAAATATCTCTAGCTTCCGCATGGAATGAATTGTTCTTGTAGGAATTCAAAGCCATGGTCCATTTTAGCCGTTAATTATTATTCGATAATCATACTCCATTTTCGGACCTCTTCTTCGACCTAAACTAAACTTTGAGCTTCAAAAAATTCCGCGTAGACCCGTCTGTAGACCGACCACAAAACAAGGAATATTCTGTTTCTGGTCCATTTCACCCCTTAAAAATTTGTGATTATAGGACATTTATAGCTAGAAACACTCAGCCCTCGGAGATGAGAGGGTCGGTATGCTACTTGGAGGATTCGAAACCAATATTTTGAGGGTCTACAAATATCTGGGCATTATGAACACATTTTTGGGTTTTATAGTCTTTGAAAAAATATTTTTCAAAAATCTACGCCCATTTGATGGATCCAAGAAAATTGTTAAACATTGACGTTTGGTGGTTATGATGGGCCTTGAAAAACTACTACACATTTCAAGTTTTTGGTCTAGAACCATATAACCGAATGAATATGACACTTTGTATACCTTCAACGTTTGAAAGTCCTCGAAATATCCATTTTGGAACTCATAAAGTGTCCGTTTACCTGCCTATCTATTTGTAAAAATCTTTTTAGTTTCCAGAAGAAATTAATAGGGTGTAAAATTTTACTCTGATGAAGAATGATTAAGGTGTTTTAATCAAATAATTTGTTTTAGCATCCTTCATAACAACACCCTTGCAAAGAACTATCCATATAGGTGCAAGTTTTGATATGCTTCTCATGTAATTGTAGCTCCCGTTATTCAGTACTTTGACGATTTGTGTCTATTTTTCAAAATTTGGTATATGGAGTTCATAATAACAATACCACACCATATTCTGTATTTTAATAATAACCCATTTTTTTTACTTTCAGAACAAATCTCTCCTGCACTTTTTTAGGTAAGGTATTAACATTGAGGCGACTTCCATCATTTTTCCAAATCAAAAAAAAAAAAAAAATCCTCTAGATTTCGTGACAATAACGCATCTTTAGCTATTATATTATACGTATTTTGTTTTTTGTTTGGATATTCCACCTTAAATTATTCTCAAGGATATTCGGAGCAAAAACACATTAACACCAACACATCCACTCTGACACACCTTGAGTTTAGCAAACCGAAGAAGGTGAAGCAAATATTTAACGAAAAAAACAAAATCAATAGAAATAAAATAATCTCTAGTTTATTTGGCATTCTTGTCGTAACATTGTCAAATAGTTAAGGGGAGAACGTGTTCAAGGCCGTTTTGTCCTTCATTTAGAAGAAGAAAATTTGCCTCCCCCAAACTTGACATCTCTATGCGTGATGGCTCTTTGCAATGTGGTTTCGAATAAAGTTTCCAAGATATGATTTTTCTTAAAAGGGTGATATACAGGGTGAGATGAAAAAACTCCAACCAATTTCAGACTGCTGTCATTTCTAAGCCACTCGTCCGACAGCTGTTAAAATTATTCCAGTGACAGGTCATTATATTATATACAAGCGTACAAAAGCAATCTGGTGAGAATTTTCCAGAAAAAAAGTTATTCGTGATGGAATTCAAGCGTGATAGGATGATTTCTTTATATTTGGCTGGAAAACCATAAGTGGCTATCGTTAGAGTACTCCACAGCATTTAAATGTGAATAAGTCTTTTGTGTCTCGTACCATCGCTCGTTACGGTGATGCTGGTAGTGTAGCCCGACGTCAAGGAAGTGGAGGGAAGAAAACAGAAACAGCAGCAGAAATGGTTCGAAAAGTAAAGAAGCCATTTGATCGAAACCCGCGTCGCAGTAGCCGAAAAATGGCTCGTGAGCTGAACATATCGCAATATTCCATTCGTCAAATATTGAAAAATTAGCTCGGGGTAAAGCCTTTGAAATTCCAAAAAGTGCAAGGACTTAGACCGCAACAGGAAGAAAATAGACTCAAAATAGCTAAAGAGTTGCTTCGCTTGACCGAAATTAGTGAACTGCCGAATGAGAAAACATTCGTTGTCCAGCAGTTTGTAAACAAACTACATGAGCACCTTGGGTTAGCCACCAGAACTCTAGCGCCGGCCATGGTGATGGTGTGGGCCGCCATAACATCCAATGGTCGATCTCCGATCGTATTAATCCACCGTGACATTAGAATAAATGCCGAATATTACAGCGAAAATATTCTTGAGGGTGTATTAAAGCATTGGGCACGCAAACATTTTGGCCGCAGACCTTGGACACGCAACAACAGAACTCAGCACCATTGCACTCAGCACACGCTACCCAAGAATGGTTACAAAATGAGGTTTCTTGCTTCATTTCCAGCGCACAATGGCTACCAAAATCTCCGGATACCAATCCGTTGGGCTATTGTATCTGGAGTATTTTAGGAAAGCAAGGTTGGCACTAAAAGATACCAAAGTGTCGATCACCTCAAGCAAGCGCTTCGCCGGGAATGGGCCAGAATATCGCCGACCAACATTCGGGCATTGGCTGTTTGAAGGTCATTATTCGTGCCAAAGGTGACCAATTCGAACAAATCGAAACTTATTCTAAAATTTGATGCTATTCAGGCATATTTTGCTTCCATTCAAGAAAAAAAAAAAAAAAAAAATTGTAAAAATTATGGCGTTTGACTTTGTTGCAGTTTTTTATATCTCACCCTGTATATGCCAAAAAATTTTAAAATTTAAAAGAAATACATATCTATAGCATTTTACGTATATATATATTTTTTGTAAATATTTTATTCAATATTTTTAAACATTTTATTTTTCATTTTTATTTTAAATTCATTTTGTCCTCTATTCACTGTTTTCTTGCAATGGCAAACAATAATTTTGATGTTTTTCATTTATCCCTTTGCCATTTTATTCGTGTTCGATAATATATATTTATATATATGACTTGAGGCAATTCAAGGATTCTCTTATCATCAGGGATTCACATGGCAGAACAACCAAAAAAAAAAAAAACGAAGAGAAAAGCAACAGAAAAAAGGTTTATTTAAACCATTGATTATTTACTACATACCACCATTCAGATTGGGGAAAAAGGGGAAAAAAGTTAATTCCTTCAAAAATGAGCTTCACCCAACCCCGCCCACACCAAGCAGCATTGAAGGTTGGCGTTGAAGGGAAAACCTTGAAATTTTCTTTTGTTAATGTTGGTGTTATTTTTAGCCATATTTATCGTTTTGCTCTGCCAATCTTGAAGGAAAAAAATATTTTTTGTGTTGCGAAGTTTTTGTTTTATCCTTTCGATCTTACATCAATGGCTTGTAAGCATGCTTGTGATTTTGAAGGAGTAGAGATAATGAAAAATATTCTTTTCAAATATATAAAAATAGCTTCTTCTACTTTTCCAATTTTCTATTTGTTTTCAAAGTAACATAATTTTCATCCTGGCAAAATTAACACTTCTCTAGAACCGTTTTGAATTTTTAGTTGAGTCTTTTGGAAACTAGACCCTAAATAAAGAACACAAAATTAGGAGCCCTAATTGAGGCTGAAATATAGAACAAGTTAAAAAGTATCAATCGGTTTAGCCGACAGATATATACCCCCAGCCAATGTTCGATTGTTTAAATATATTTTGACTTGTGTTATGATTATTCAAATTGTTAACCCTCTATGGAGTAGGTTCCAAAGGAATGAGTCAATATTGTCCATTTAGTATCGGAGCTAAATAAATATGATATAAATATTACGTCGTGCCACCTTTGGACTATATTGGTTGATTCGTTCTCTTTATCGGTAATATATGTGATACGTTTTAGAAAATATTAAAATGTGCGTGAGGTACCAGATATAGTCGAAAGGTGTATTCCATTTTTATACTTCATCTAATACAGATAAAACTATTGGTATGGGCAAAATTACAAGACAATCGGCCGTATATATCCAATTTTATGGGAAATCTTAAATTCCATATTTGCCTCAGGTTTCTGGTTCTGAAAAACATTTAGATATAGGAAGTTGCAAAGAATCACTGACTTGTTTTGCAAGTTATAATAGATAAAAGAATTGAAAATTCTGACCCTTTGTGGGTGAGGTTCCAGAACGGGTTTGCAGATATATATTATTCTTACAACAGGTCTTCTATTAGCAAAAAGTATGTGTATGTATGTGTGAAATTTGAAGAGAGTTTAATGCTTATTTTGCTTTCTTTGAGCGTTTTGTTTTTTTCAAAATATTGAACCCTACCAGAAGGAGTGGACCGATACATCCCATCTTCACACCAGACCTTGGGTTAATAACAATATTGTGATGTATGACATTTGAAGATTACCCCAATTTATTACGGATTTTATAATTGTTTTGGTTATTCAAAATATTGAACCCAGAAGGTACCAGAAGAAATGTCCGATCTCACCGATCCACCTTTATAACAGATATTGTGTTGATGGAAATATAAAAATGTACTAAGTCTGGAATGGAATTGGATATTCAAATTTTTTTCCCTTTGTGGTGGAGGTACCAGCAGAAGTGGTCCGATATATACCCACTCCACAGCAGATCTTGTGTCAGTAGAAATAATGAAATATAAAAAGAACACCTGATGATTATTTCGGATTTTATAATCGCTTTGGTTGTTCAAAACTTTGACCCTTTATGGGGGAGGTACCAGAAGAAATGGCCCGATCGTATTCATCCTTATAACAGACCTTGTGTTTATAGCAATATTTAGATCTGCCAAGTCTGAATGGAATCGGATGTTAATTTAGCGTTTTATGAGTCTTATGGATATTCAAAAATTTTAAAACTTTGTGAGGAAGGTACCAGATGGTGTGGACCGATATATTCCATCTTAACACCAGACCTTGGGTCAATAAAAATATAGTGATGTGGGTAATTTGAAGACGATCGGACTCCTACATCACATTTTATAAGAGTTATAATTATTCAAAATTTTGACCCTTTATGGGGGAGGTACCACAAGGAGTGGACCGGTATATCCCATTTTCAGAGCAGATCTTGTGTTAGTATAAATAATTGGATGTATGAAATATGAAGAGAACCGGTTGCTTATTTCGGATTTTATTATCGTTTTGGTTATTCAAAACTTTGAACCTTTATGGGGTAGGTACCAGAAGACATGGCCCGATCTCTACCAACTTTATAACAGATCTTGTGTTGATGGAAATAGTGAGATGTGCCAAGTCTGAATGGAATCGGTTGTTAATTTCGAGGTTTATGAGCTTCTTGCGTATTCAAAATTTCGAAAGTTTGTGGGGGAGGTACCAGATGGAGTGGACCGATATATTCCGTGTTCACATCAGACCTTGGGTTAAAAAAAATGCTGCGTTATATGTAAATTAAATACAATAGGACATCAAATTTTATAAGAGTTATAATTATTCAAAACTTTGACCCTATCTGGGGGAGGTACTGGATGGAGTGGACTGATTTTGTGTTGATAGAAAAAATGTGATGTGTGCAATTCTCGCAGTTTTCGGACTCTTACATCACATTTGATAATAGTTATAATTATTAAAAACGTTCACCCTTTGTGTGGGAGGTACTTGATGCATTGCATCGATATTGTCCATTTTTCCACCTGACTTAGCACTGATGCAAATATTAGGATTTGCAAAGTTGAAGCAAAATCGGTCATCTTTTCTCTTTCTGTGCAATAAAATATTTTTTTTTTAATTTTTGAAGACCCTTTATGGGGCATGTACCGGAAGGAGTGGACCGATATTGCCCATCTCCGAACTCGATCTAAGTTTGACAATAATATTACGATGTACCAAGTTTGGACCAAATCGGATACTACGTTCTAGAGTTACCGTGCGCACCAATCAATCAGATAGCCAGACGGACGGATACTCTAGCGACTCCAAATGTCGTGAAACGGATTTGGACCAAAGACCTAGGGTCTAAAGCCGTTATTTCGATGAGGCACGTTTTGGGCGTATCAAATGATATATACTCTCTCTAGCCATTTTACTGAGGGTATAAAAAGGCATAACACGAACTGTTGGGACGAATCTAAAAAGGTGGACTTTTCGATGACGGAGTAGCGTGCACTTGCCTGACCTTAGTCTAGAATCTTTAAAATACCAGGAATATATAAATATATAGAAAATCAGGCGGTGGGATATATATATATATATATATATATATATATATATATATATATATATATATATATATATATATATATATATATATATATATATATATATATATATATTTTTTTTTTTTTTTTTTATTGCCTTAATAAATTTATCATTCCAATTGGATTTTTACTCAAGTTTTGTTTCTGAATCCGCAAAAAATTATATAAATAACTGAGGGTTACTTTTATTTTTTATGATTTTTACTTCAACATATTTTTTTTTATAGAATAATTAAGATTTTTTGGGAGATTTAAAGAAAAATGTTTAAGATTGTTTTATAAGAAAAGGGTAATTTAGAAATATTTTTTTTATAATCTTAAATTGATATTAAATGACAAGACATGGGTGCGTATGAGTGTTGTGTATTCACAAAATACCAAATACGCAAACGTGTACCTGTATGCCAACAGTTATATTCTCTAGCCACCCCTCTATATTGATGAGATTATTTTGGTATTCCAAAAGAGGATCAATGAACCATATTGTGACACAAAAGCAAAATTTCATGTGACAAAGGATTGCCAAATATATATACATATGTATGAACACAAACACACACACATATATATATGTATATAAAGCAAATAGTCAAGGACTATTAAAAACACATGTGATAATGGCTCACGCAAAAATCCAATAACAATGCAAATTTCATTTGTTTGGTTCGTTTTTTTTCTTCTTTTTTGATTATGATTTATTTTGGCCATAAATAAAATAGATACACATTTGCAGTAATGTATTGTCTGTTACAGAAAATTTATGGTTTTGTTTTGTAACGAATATGCCAGTGTAATGTGAATCGTTTTGTTACTGCGGGTAATTAAATTTATTTTCAAAAAAAGAATAATTGTATGACATAAATTTCTAGCGACTATAAATGTCGCAGAAAGTTGAGATATGTAGAAAGTAAGTTTTTTTATTTTTATTTTTGAAAATAAATTTGTATTACCAGAAAATGGGAGCTCATAGTCTTTTTCTTACAACCAACATTTTTTTTTATTTATTTTTAATAATATTCTATATATCTATTTATTTATTTATTATTTTAAATTAAATATTATTTAGGTTAAGCTATTGCAAATTATTCTAGTCATTTATAATGAACTAGTTCACAGTTGCCCAACTATAATAGCATCATTTTCCTGGTACTGTCACAATATTTCCTGGCAAAACAACAAACCATTTATTATTTGACAGTGATTGATTAACAGCAAAAATAATCCGTTAATAAGGTCAGGTAAATTTCACCAAAATCATTTAACCCCCCACCCATATGGTGATGCTCTATTCATTAACCTATGAGTTTTTCTGTTATTTGTTTAAATAAAAGAAGGAAATGGCTTGCCAATCTATGGAGATGAATTGCAAAAATATAACCACCGTTTCTCTCAAAATTCTTAGAAGATGGGCCAGTATTATTTATAAATATCGTTGTGATTAATTAGTAAATTGACCTATAGGATTTAAAAAGTCACCTGAAAAGTCCGTCAATGGCTTTAGAGCAGTTATATTTAGGTTTCAGAGGGAACTAATATATTTCGGAGGTATATCCAATTCCGAATCGATTTTCACCAAATTTGACGGAGACATTTTAATCTTTTGTATATATATATATATATCTAAACCGATCGTGACAAAATTTCATATACATACTCATTTAAGAGCTGTATCTGATATCTGGTACCAAAGATCATTGTTATGGTATGCATATTACGCTTGAGAGGTATTGGTTTTACCCAAGCTCAGATTTATTTGTTTCAAGAGTGGAACTTACTCGTGAGCGGGATTGCTCAGAGCGGAAAAGTTTTACATGAAGTTTACTCTCCACTCCTGCTTATATATTTTTAATGAGGTAATGAGGAATGTTCGAAATTTAATATTTAATAAAATTTAATAAGCATTCACTCTAAAAGTAAAATCGTGTGGAAGAAAAAAGTTTTGTGTGCTCGTGTGTGGGTTTTTTGATCAGCAAAACAGGTTTTGATGTTGTTATGCGCTGAGGGGATATTGGCTTAAAAAACCAACAATACGGTGATTAGAAAAACAACGGTATGACAAAACCTGCTCGAATTCGAGTAAAGAGTAAAACTCGCCCGAATTTCATGATTTAAGAGCCAGAACAAATATAGCTTTTTAAGTTTTTGGAGAATATAAACTCTTCAGACAGAAATATTTCAGACAGCGATACCCTTTCGGTATTTAGCAAATTACATATCGATCCAATTTGGATATAAGTTTCACATATCAAACTGGACGGAATTTAACTGGCTTCGAATGTCTTTGCTACATTAAAAGTTGGATTAAATATATTTTGACTTGTGTTATGATTATTCAAATTGTTGACCCTTTATGGAGTAGGTTCCGAGAGAATGGGCCAATATTTCCCATTTCGTATAGGAATATGATATATATAAGTGCAAGTTGTAAAGAATCGCTGACTTCTTTCGGGTAATGACAGATAAAAGTATTGAAAATTGTGGGTGAGGTACCAGAAGGGGTTCACAGATATATATCATCTTCACAACAGATCTTGTGTAAGCAAAAATGTTTGTATGTGTGGAATTTGAAAATCTTGAACCCTATGTGGAGGAGGTACCAGAACATATGGTCCGATCTCTACCATCTTGGTAACAGATTTTGTGATGATCGAAATTTGATGTACTTAGTCTGAAAGTAACTAGATGTTATTTTGCGTTTTATGAGCTTCAAAATTGTAACCTTTTGTGGGTGAGATACTACAAGATGTAGACCGATACATCCCATCTTCACGGCATATCTTGTGTTGGTAAAAATAATGCGATTAATAAAATATGAAGAGATCTACATGCTTATTTCGGATTTTATAACCACTTTGCTTATTCAAAACTCAAAAACAAAAAAAAAAAAAAAAAAAAAAAAAAAAAAAAATCGGATTATCATTCCTTTTTCTGTGCAGAAAAATATATATTTTTTTTGAAAATGTTAACATTAGTGTGGGATGTACCAGAAGGAGTGGACCGATATATCTCATCTTCACAGCAGATCTTGGGTTAATAAAAATAATCCGATGTGTGAAATTTAAAGGCAATCGGACTTTTATATTACATTTTATAAGAGTTGTAATTATTAAAAATTTTGTGGTAGTGGATCGACTATTAGGATTTGCAAGGTTGGTACAAAATCTTATCATCTTTCCTCTTACTGTGCAGTAAAATATTTTTGGAAATTTTGACCTTTTGTGTGGGAGGTACCAAAAGGAGTGGACCGATATTGTCCATCTCCGAACTCAATCTAAGTTTCATAATAATATTATGATGCATAAAGTTTGGACCAAATCGGATACACCCTTCGAGAGTTATAGTGTGCACCAGCCAGACAGACGGACTGACGGGCGGACATCGCTAGATCGACACCAAATGTTCTGAAACGGATTTGGTCCAAAGGGACCTAGGGTCTAAAACCGTTATTTCGACTAGGCATATATTGACCGTATCAAATTGTATATACCCACTGTAGCCATACGGCTGAGGGTATAAAAAACAATATTGCCACATAGCCTGAATCTGACAATTCGTAATATTTATATCAGAGATAAGTTAGATGAAAAGTTGACAATTTTGGTCCACTCCTTCACAATACAAAGAGCATACATCGGTCGCGTAATATCCCAAAAAGGATGTGAATAAATATCTATATGCTCCTTGGCGAATGTCTCAATATTTTCCTACTAAATTTTCTCTACTTAGGAAGAAAGGCATTCAAATAAATTACATTATTTTTAACATGACATTTTTTATGCCATAACCTTGAGCAGGGTTTAATTAAATTGTCTCTTACCCGCTTTTCTTTCCACTTTTCTTAATTAAAAAACGTTCTAAGCACATTACAATTTTCCTGCGATACCCTTATCCTGTAACCGTTTTCTACAACTCTCAATCATACCAGCAAATGATAACAAAAAAGATATTTTTACATCGAAATATGGGACACATTTTTACAATGTTCTACTTTTTTCTGATGTTTCCTTTTTGTTGTTGTTCGTCTTCTTGTTGTTGTTGTTGCTGCTGCTGTGAGATTCAACATTGTTTATTATGCTATCCATGTATTGAGATTATCTTTACTCTACGCTTTCGGAAACATAGCCCGTCTAACTATAGTCGAATGAATGGTGGCCAGAAATGAAATACCACAGACGAAAGGAGAGAGAGAGAGGAGGGCGAGAGATGTTGTGAAGCACACCACAGACAACGACGATATTGTCTTCAATTTTATGATTTTTGCCAGAACAAAGGAAAGAACTCGTTAATAGAAATCCAGATAATGTAACACTGATAGACACACAGAGAGAGACACACACTGTCAGACATACTCTCAAACACTAATACGTAGATACTCCACTGGGTATTTATCTATGTAGGTAGGTGTGTGTGTGTCTGTATGTGTGGTTTATAAGGTTAGGGATGGTAGAATTTCATTATGGCAATTTTTAAAGACTAAGCTCTAAATACAGAATTCGTAGAATTATGTATACACTCACATACATACATACACTCTCATACATCTTTGTGTATATGTATATACAAGCTGAGTGTATACAGATTTTTATGTGTTGTTAAGGTGTGTTTGTATATACATGACCAACATACACAAATACTTGCTGCTGTGTGTGTGTGTGTGTGTTTGTGTGTGTTTTGCTTCCATTTTTATGTTGAGGTAGGATAAAAGATAAATATAACATTGTTGGAAACTGCGTAGTTCTCATAAATAGAACAGTGGGAATCTTATACACACACACACACACATGTAGGTAGTTGTAAATGCGTATTCGTCGATGTATGGAAATTTGTACGGGTGTGTGTGCGTGCGTGTGGGAGTGGTATGAAATTAATGTCATACTTTGATTGTGTTACCTTGATAGATATATTAAATTATTAAACTTCGATTGGCTAGATCCTATGGTGGCATATAATTTTTTGGATATTTTTTTCAATTTTTGGAGGGGAATTTAAAAGCTGTATATACATAATTTGTGGACGCAAACGAAGTCAGCTAATGTTCATGACAGATTGGTGCAAATTCAATCCATGCTATGGAGGGTACATTAAGTTCGTCATTCCTATTGTATCTCCTCTAAATAAGCATTTTAAACGCCACATAATATATATTTCCTTCATCAGCACAAAATTCTACGTCGATTTAACCATGTCCATCCGAATGTCTGTCCGTCCGTCCGTCTGTGGAAATCACTCCAGTTTCCCATCGAAAATAAGTATGTTGCTTTATGTATCTTGTTCGGATGTATTTTAAATAGAATTTTTATACCCTCAGCCATATGGCTCATCATTTGATACGGTCAAAACGTGCCTCACCGAAATAACGATTTTAGACCTCAGGTCTCTTTGGACCAAATCTGTTTCAGGACATTTGCAGTCGATCTAGCGATGTTCGTCCATCCGTCTGTTTGTCTGGCTGGCTGGTGCGTACGATAACTCTCGAAGGGAGTATCCAATTTGACCCAAAGTTGGTACATCATAATATTTTTGTCAAACTTAGATCGAGTTCGGAGATGGGCAATATCGGTCCAGTCCGTTTGGTACCACCCCCACAAAAGGTAGAAATTTTCAAAAAATATAATCTTTGTACAGAAATAGAAAGGATAATCCGATTTTACTCCAACTTTGCATATCCTAATATTTGCGTCAGTGCTAGGTTTGGTGTGAAAATGGACAGACAATATCGGTCCACTCCATCAAGTACCTCCCCGACAAATGGTCAAAATTTTGAATAATTACTGGCTGGCTAGATACTCCCTTCTATAACTCTCGAAAGTTGGTACATCATAATATTTTTGTCAAACTTAGATGGAGTTCGGAGATGGGCAATATCGGTCCACTCCTTTTGGTACTTCCCCCACAAAAGGTCGAAATTTTCAAAAAATATATTTTTTTGCACAAAAAGAGTAAGGATAATCCGATTTTGCTCCAAATTTGCATATCCAAATATTTGCATCAGTGCTAGGTGTGGTGCGAATATGGACAATATCGAACAACTCCCCCTGGTACTTCCCCCACAAAAGGTAAAAATTTTGAATAATTACAACTCTCATAAAATGTGATGTAAGAGTCCGATTGTCTTCAAATTTCACACGTCCCAATATTTATATTAACCTAAGGTCTGGTGTTAAGGTGGGCAAAATCGGTCCACTCCTTTTGGTATCTCACCCACAAATGGTTGAAATTTTCAATACAAATATTTTCTGCACAGAAGGAGAAACAATAATTCAATTTTGCTTCACCTTTGCATATTTTAATATTTGCGTCAGTGCCAGGTCAGGTGCGAAAATTGACAATATCGGTCCACTCCATCAAGTACCTCCCCCACAAATGGTCAAAATTTTGAATAATTACAACTCTTATAAAATGTGATGTAAGAGTCCGATATTCTTTAAATTTCACACATCCCAATACCTTTATTAACCCAAGGTCTGGTGTTAGGATGGAATATATCGGTCCACTCCATCTTAGACCTCGCCCACAAAAGGTGGGAGAAATGAAAATTCGATTTTGCTCCAATTTAGCGAATTCTAATATGTGCTAGGTCAGGTGCGAAAATGGACAATATCGGCCCACTCCATAAAGTACCTCCCCCCAAAGGGTCAAAATTTTGAATAATTACAACTCTTATAAAATGTGATGTAAGAGTCCAATTGTCTTCAAATTTCAAGCATCCCAATCTTTATATTAACCCAAGGCCTGAGTAAAGATGGAATATATCGGTCTTCTGGTACCTCACCCACAAAAGATCGAAATTTTGAAAAGAAAAAAATATTTTACTGCACAGAAAGAGAAATAATATTCCCATTTTGCTCCAACTTTGCACATCCTAATATTAGCGTCAGTTCTAGGTCAGGTGCGAAAAGTACCTCCCCCACAAAGGGTCAACATTTTGAATAATTACAACTCTTATAAAATGAGATCTAAGAGTCCGATTTTCTTCAAATTTCACAAATCCCAATACTTTTATTAACCCAAGGTCTGGTGTTAGGATGGAATATATCGGTCCACTCCTTCTTGGACCTCCCTCCCAAAGGGTAAAAATTTTGAATATCCATGAAGCTTATAAAACGAGAAATTAACAGTCGATTCCATTCACACTTGGCACATCTCAATGTTTCTGTCAACACAAGATTTTTTATAAAGTTGATAGTGATCGGATTATTCCTTCTGGTACCTCCCCACAAAGAGTTAAAGTTTTGAATAACCAAAACGATTATAAAATCTGAAACAAGCATTCGGCTCTCTTCATATTTCACACATCTTATTATTTCTGCTACCTCAAGATTCTCATTCATTTTGTACTTTTCGTACAATTATAGTACACATTTCCGAGACCAACTCCATATGTTCCGACTACACATGAACAGTGACCCCAATAAATTTTCAGATTTCAAGCACTACTTTTAATCCATTATCAAATTTTACCAAATATGGCACTATTTACGACTTCGTACAATTATTGTACACATTTCGAAAACCATTTCCACTTTTCAATGCCAGATACCAACTGAGACCTAAATATCAAATTTGAGGATTCCAGCCCTATCCCTTCACCTTCTACCAAATTTAGTGCCATTTTAGAACTCTTCGTACGTATATGAGACGCATTTCCAAATAACCGTCAATTTTTAAACACATATACCATCAGTAATCTAAATATCAAATTTCAGAATTGTATATCTATTCCTTCACCCAATACCAAATTTAGTACTATTTGGTACTCTTCGTACAAATATGGCACACATTTCCGAAAGTGCCTCCATATATACAGGCTACTCATGAATAGCGATCCTTATCCCAAATTTGAGATTTCAAGTACTATAAGTTCACCCATTACCAAATTGTACCATCTCCATTTCTAAACCCTGTCCCATCTCACAATAGCAAATTTAGTACCATTTAGTACTTTGTTTATAAATATAAGGCGCATTTCAAAACCTACACCCAGTCTCAACTACAGATACCATCAGTAATTTGAATTTCTAATTTCCGAATTTTATCTCTTTCCCTTCATCCAGTACCAAATGTAGTACCATTCAGTACTTTTCGTACAATTATGGTGTAAAATTTCCAAAGCCACCTCCATATGTCCAGGTTACACATGAACAGCGACCCTTATAGCATATTTCAGATTTCAATCACTATATGTTCCTTTTCCTACGAATATGTCATATGGTGTCATTTTGGAAGTTAAGTACCATTTTAGAATTTTTCATACCCTTAAAATTCGAATATTCAAGAAGCCTTTGGTATATCTATCTTGAACTCCATCAGTGACTCTCATTCTAAATTTCAGAATTCTAGCCCATACCGCTTGCCCAATACATTCCATTTTAGTACATTTTAGTACTTTTCGTTTCCTCCATGTACGACATTTTAAAAACCCAGCTTTCTTACACGCCTGCTCACCAATAATGGTCCTCGTGCAAAATTTAAAAATTCGCCTGGGCTAGATAGCAATAGGTTATACCTTTTCTGATAGAAAATTCTGTTCATATGCCTGAATTTCATATCCATAAAATTTTATATTTAATTCGAGTCCTCTTCTCTAATGAATTTTCAGTTCGTTGCTCATCAGTACAGCCTCAATCGATTTACCTTAACCTATGATAAATCCACCAATCACTCAAATATTTCCTTCATTTAATATGGAATCTCTCCCTTCTTTGAAGTAACGTATTTTCTGACAAGGCCCTTCTTGCATCACCAAATTACCTTCGACCTCTATTTTGAAAATTGCTGGCCAAAAGCTATAATGCCATCAGCAAAAAAAGTATATTTCACATCCAAATAGACATGGCACACCTCAATCTACGTCGTCATCCATTCATTCACCCCTTTGTTAGTGTGTATGTGTGTTCTCTTTTTCCCTGAAATTCGATTTTATTTCAAGGTGTGTTCAAATTCAATTTCTTTCATATTTTATCTATCCTCCTGGTAATAGAAGTAAACAAAATGCGAATAAAAATATATTTAGGAAAAGAAAAAAACAAAAATGAAATGTTGGCAGAACAGCTCCAAGGATTCGAAGGAAACTAGCTGCTGTGTATTTGGTGTTTGCCTTCATTCATTTGGTATCCTCAAAGGACTTTTTATAAAACTCTAGGGACACCATCGAATGGAAATGAAACCCTTGATATAATGAAACAAAAAAAAAAAACTTTCCTTGGGTAGTTGTGGGAGGTTGTTGTTCTGCTAAATTCCAATTTAAATTTAAATTATTGTGAAATGATGATGTTTTTGAAGTTCGGTTGGGCAATGTTTTCTAATGGCCTTCAGAAAATGTAGAAAAGGTTTTTATAGAGAGGGTGATGTCATTAGTTGAAGGCTTTCGTTAAGATACATGATTTGTAAAAATGTAATATTTTTATAAAAAAAAAAAAATACAAAACAAAAAACAAGTTAAAAAGTATCTGTCGGTTTTGCCGAATACTCTCATCCATTGTTCGAATTTTTAGATAAATAAATACAAATAATTAATACAGATAAAAATATTGGTATGGGCAAAATTACAAGAAAATCGAACATTTATATCCAATTTTATGCGAAATCATAAATTCCATATTCACCCCAGCTTTCTGGTTGCGAGAAATATTTAGTTGTAAAGAATCGCTGACTTGGTTCACAAGTTATGACAGTCCTTGTGCTAGGAAAAATGTTTGAGTGTGTGCTACATTTGGAGAGAGTTTGATGCCTATTTTGCTTTATTTGAGCGTTTTTTTTTTCAAAATCTTGAACCCTATATGAGGGAGGTACTAGAAGAGATGGTTTGAACTCTAACATCTTTAAAACAGATCTTGTGTTAATGGAAATATTGAGATGTACATATCTGAATGAAATTGAATTTTAATTTCGTGTTTTATGAGCTTCTTTGATATTCAAAATGTTGAACCTTTGTGAGGGAGGTACCAGAAGGAGGGGACCTATATAATCCATCTTTACAGCAGATATTGTGTTAGTAGAAATAATGGATGCGTGAAATATGAAGAGAACCGGATGCTTATTTCGGATTTTATAATCGTTTCGGTTATTAAAAACTTTGACCCTTTGTGGGGAAGAGGTACCGGAAGGAATGGTTCGATTTCTACCGTTTTTATAACAGATCTTGTTTTTATGGAAATATTGAAATGTAACAAGTCTGAATAAAATTGGATGTTAATTTTGGGTTTTATGAGCTTGTTGGATATTCAAAAATTTGACCCTTTGTAGGGAGGTACCAGAAGAAGTGGGTCGACATATCCCATCTCCACAGCAGATATTGTTTTAGTAGCAATAATGGGATGTGTGAAATATGAAGAGTATCGGATGCTTATTTCGGATTTTATAATCGTTTGGGTTATTAAAAACTTTGACCCCTTGTGGGAGAGGTACCAGAAGGAACGGTCCGATCTCTACTGTTTTTATAACAGATCCTGTGTTGATAGAAGTATTGAGATGTGCCAAGTCTGAATGAAATCGGATGTAATTTTGACGTTTTATGATCTTAATTGATATTAAACATTTTGACATTTTGTGGAAGATGTACCAGAATAAGTGAACCGATGTATTCCATCTAAACACCAGATTTTGTAGCAATAAAACTATTGGGATGTGTGAAATTTGAAGACAATTTGACCCTTACATCACATTTTATAAGAATTGTAATTATTCAAAATTTTTACCCTTTGTGGGGGAGGCACTTGATGGAGTGGACCGATATTATCCATTTTTACACCTGTCCTAGAACTGGCGCAATTATTATCATTTGCAAAGTTGGAGCAAAATCGGATTATTGCTTATCTTTCTGTGCGGAAAACATTTTTTGAAAATTTCTACCTTTTGTGGGGGAGTTGCCAGAAGGAGTTGACCTATATTATCCATCTTAACACCAGACCTTGTGTTAGTATAAATATTGGGATGTGTGAAATTTGAAGACGATCGGACACTTACATTACATTTTTTTATGGGAGTTGTAATTATTAAAAATTTAACCCTTTGTTGGGGAGGTACTTGATGGAGTGGACGGGTATTGTCCATTTTCACACCTGACCTAGCACTGACGCAAATATTGGGATTTGCAAAGTTGGGGAAAATCGGATTATCCCTTCTCTTTTTTGTGCAAAAAATAAATTTTTTGAAAATTTCGACCTTTTGTGCGGGGGGTACCGCACCAGCCAGCCAGACAGACGGACGGACATCGCTAGATCGACTCATCGGATCAGATTTGGATATATCTCCCATCGGATCAGATTTGGATATATCTCCCATATATATCATAAACGATATCAGGTTTATTGTGAACGAAATTGATAATATCAGGCCAAATGAACAGAATCTTGCCAATACCGACTGAATTCATTCTAGGAACAAATGTTATAAATTTGCTTAAAATCGGTTCAGATATAGCTATAGCTCCCATATATATGTTTCATTCGATTCGGAGTTTTAAATCCCTCACATGCGTAATATGCACCCCAAAACAATGATATTTGATACCGGAGATCAGATACAGATCAGGAATAGGTGTTTGAAATTTTGTTAAAATAGGTTCAGATTTGGATGTGGCTCCAATATATATATCTTTAACCGATTTCAGGTTTATTGTCCACCAAATGGACTGATTTTTCCACTTCCGATCAAAAACAATCACTCCAAATTTTGGTGAATATCGGTTCAGATATTGTTATTTGTCCCATATATATGTTTCATCTGATTTGGTGTTAAAGTCCTACAAATGCGTAATATGAACTTTACACCAATGATATTTGATACCGGACATCAGATACAGCTAGAAAATACCTCTGCCAAATATTATCGAGATCGGTTCACATTTTTATATACCTTCGAAATTTTTTCATGTGATGAAACTCGATCTGGTATATCTATTGCTCGAAAAAAATATTTTTATACCCTCTATGGAGGGTATATTAACTTTGTCATTCCGTTTGTAACTCCTCGAAATACTCATGTCAGATCCAACAAAGTATATATAGAATAGACATAGAAGGCTAAAATGTTGCACACATGTTTATTTTTCCAGTAGGCAGCTAAGTTCGTAAACGGGCCATGTAGGTCGACGTCTTCGTATAGCCCCATATAACGATACCTCCCGATATTCGGTATTTTGATGATTTTAGCGACATTATTCACCGGAATTGTTTCAAATTTGTTATTTGAAGTTGGTGATGGATACTACAGCCTATGATAAAAAATTTTCTATGCAGGTCTACGTCTTCGTATAGCCCCCATATAACGGTACCTCCCTATATTCGGTATTTTGATGATTTTATCGTCATTGTTCACCGGATTTGTTTCAAATTACGTATTTACAATTCGAAATGGGATTTACAGTCTATGTCTATGCAGGTCCAGGTCTTCGAATAGGCCCCATATATCAGTACCTCCCTAAATTCGGTATTTTGACGTGTTTAGGTACAATACCCACCGAAACTGTTTGAGATGTCGTATTTGAACTTCGTAATGGATGCTACGGCGTATGACAGAAAATTGTCTATGCTGGTCCAGGTCTTCGTATTGAATATGGTAATGGCTTCTGGCAAACGATGCCTATGTAGACCCCAATATAATGGCTATATTCTTATAGACCCCAATATAACAGCTATATTCGGTATTTTTCAGAGTTTAACAGAATTTTTAACAGATTATATATTTGGAAAATTTCCAAATTCGTTCCAAATGGTGAAGGGTATTCAAAGTTCGGCCCGGCTGAATTTACTGCTTTTTAACTTGTTTAATATAATTCTTATCGAAGTCATATCATGCACTATACAAGAAGTTTTTTTGGTACTAGAGGTACAAAAGCCTCCGTCAAATTTGTTAAAAATCGATTCAGAGTTGGATATTCTATGGGAGCTCTACTAAGTACGCATACTAGTGTAGGGTATCATAAAGTCGGCCCCGCCCGACTTTTGACCTTTCCTTACTGGTTCTTGTGTTACGCTTGTGTTTAGCAGATAATTCCATTTTAAAATGTATTTTTTCTTTTGAATTCGTTCTCCTCCAACTGTTTGTTGTTGTGGCATTGTTCTTAGAAAAGTTGAAAACATTTTTCACCTTGAACCAACATTGCGGTAAGGTTGTTAAGTTTTTTTATTGTTGTTGTTGTCTTTTTGTTTTAAATTTTTAATTGCACGTACTTAACATATGGTTTCGGTTCTCTTAATTTCCTTTGTGACTTGGAAATGAAAAAATAAAAAAACGCACAACACACAACAGAGGTAACAAAAGGCGTATAAGTACCATAACAGCTGCCCAAATTGAAATATTCATTATACGCAGTGATGGTAATTTGAAAAATATTACGGTGTGAGTGTGTGTGTGCGATGGAAGGGGACGTCCAAAGCAGTGCAGGGGGTCATATGACAGATGGTCTGGTAAACACTGCAAGGATTTGGTTTTTTTTTGTGTGAACCGGGGAAAAAACTTCACTTCATTGAAAAGAATTATCCTTTTCCGCTTGAAATCACAAACATTTTAGATCTTTCGAATCAAGGTGGCGCAAAAGTAATCCTCCCATCAGAAAATGCTATAAATTTTACGTTTGGCCCCAGATGTCTTAATTACAGCCAAAAAAACATCGGAATATCTGTCAAATATATATGCATGTATAAGGCGGCGCAAAGGTAATCTTCCGAAGTTTTTTTTGGCTGTAATTAAGACATTAGGGGCCAATGGTAAAATTTATAGCATTTTCTGATAGGAGGATTACTTTTGAGCCTTCTTGAATTTTGTTATTCAACATTTTTATACCCTCAGCCATATGTCTACAGGGGGTATATATCATTTCATACGGCCAAAACGTGCCTAGTCCAAATAAGGGTTTTTAGACCCTAGGTCTCTTTGGACCAAATCCGTTTCAGGACATTTGGAGTCGATCTAGCGATGTTCGTCCGTCTGTCAGGCTGGCTGACTGGTGCGCACGATAACTCTCGAAGGGAGTATCCGATTTGACCCATAGTTGGTACATCATAATATTTTTGTCAAACTTAGATCGAGTTTGGAGATGGGCACTATCGGCCCTTTCCTTCTGGTACTTCCCCCATTAAAGGTCGAAATTTTCAAAAAATATATTTTTTTTTTGCACAGAAAGAGAAACTATAATCCGATTTTGCTTCAACTTTGCATATCCTAATATTTGCATCAGTGCTAGGTCTGGTGTAAAAATGGACAATATTTGTGCACTCCATCAGGGACCTCTCCCACAAAGCTAAAAATTTTGAATAATTACAACTCTCATAAAATGTGATATAATAGTCTGATTGTCTTCAAATTTCACACATCTCAATGTTTATATTAACCCAAGGTCTGGTGTTAAGATGGACAATATCGACCTACTCCTTTTGGTACCTCCCCCACAAAAGGTCGAAATTTTCAAAAAATATATTTTTTTTACATAAGAAGTAAGGATAATCCGATTTTGCTCCAACTTTGCATATCCTAATATTTGCATCAGTGCTAGATTAGGTGCGAAAATGGACAATATCGGTCCACTCCATCAGTCCACTCCATGAAGTACCTCCCCCCACAAAGGGTCATAATTTTGAATAATTACAACTCTCATAAAATGTGATGCGAGAGTCCGATTGTCTTCAAATTTCACACATACAAATATTTTTATTAACCCAAGGTCTGGTGTTAAGACGGTCCACTCCTTCTGGTACATTCGCCACAAAAAATCGAAATTTTCAAAAAAAAATATATATTTTGCACAGAAAGAGAAAAGATAACCCGATTTTGCTCCAACTTTGCATATCCTAATATTTGCATCAGTGCTAGATGTGGTGCGAATATAGACAATATCGAACTACTCCTTCTGGTACCTCCCCCACAAATGGTCAAAATTTTGAATAATTACAACTCTCATAAAATGTGATGTAAGAGTCCGATTGTCTTCAAATTTCACACAACCCAATATTTATATTAACCCAAGGTCTGGTGTTAAGGTGGGCAAAATCGGTCCACTCCTTCTGGTACATTCCCCACAAAGGGTCGAAATTTTGAATATCCGTTAAGCTCAGAAAACGCAAAATTAACATCGGATTCCATTTAGACTTGGCACATCTGAATATTTCTATCGACACAGGACCTTTTTTTCTCCCCCACAAAGGGTCAAAGTTTTAAATAACCAAAACGTTTATAAAATCCGAAATAACCATCAGGTTCTCTTTATATATCACACATTCCATTATTTCCACTAACAAAAGATCCGTTCTGAAGATTTTGAATATCCATGAAGCTCATGAAAAGCGAAATGGGAATCCGATTCCATTCAAGACTTGGTATATCTCAATAATTCCATCAGCACAGTCCAACCTAGCACGTCGCAATATTTATATCATATTTAGTTAGGTCCGATACGAAATGGCCCATTCCTTCGGAATCTACTGCATTGGGGGTTAAACATTTGAATAATCATAACAGAAGTCAAAATATTTTTAAATAATCGAACATTGGCTGAGGGTATACATCCGTCGGCAAAACCGACCGATACATTTTTACTTGTTTTTATAAATTCTGAAATTTATATTCTATTTAAATTTTCCATACATTTTCCATATTGAATTTTGATTTGGAATTTATTATTTTTTCCTATACATCTAAACTTTTTGCCATCTTTGCTCCTGCATTTCTTCTCATCTTTATTTTACAATGTGACCACAATATTACCTTGAACCACATATTATGGTATTTTGTTGTTGTTGTTGTGACGGCGGTTTAAATATTAACAAATTAAAAACATATGTTGAATTTTCAGACACACCACTAACCTTACCCCCAATTCCAAGGCGCATTTCTTTTACAGCGACTTGTTGTAAAAGTATTCAACATTTAATTGGGCACCGTCAAGGCGTATGAGGTTAATTACCACCCCACCACACTTGGTTCGGAATATTAATAATACACCACAATGACCGTTTTTAAGCGTTTTATTACTCTTAAATTTTGAATTGAAAATGAAATGTTGAAATATGTTGTGCCGTTTTATTTTTTTGGGGTAGTTTTTGGTTAAAAAACTGGTGAGAAGGAATTCAAGGTGTGTTGGTGGGTAACGATGCTACTAATGGTGACTTATTTCAATTTCAATTTTGGAATAAATGTAAAGAATTGCTACCCATGATAACTGGCCGGAATCACTGATTGCGTAGGTCAATGTTAATGGTTTGTTTTCAAACAAATTGGAATGGGGTTCGAAAATTCGAATACATGTTTCAAATATCTATCTAACAATTTAGATTCATGTGCATATTTCGCTATACAGGGTGAGATGAAAAAACTGCTGCCATCTTCAGACTGCTGTCATTTCCAAGCCACTCATCCGACAGCTGTTAAAATTATTCCAGTGATAGCTCATTATATTGTTTACAAGCGTACAAAAGCATTTTGCTGAGAATTTTCCAGAAAAAAAGTTATTCGCTATTGAATTCAAGCGTGATAGTGTGATTTCTAGAAAACCACAGTCGCTATCGTTAGAGCACTCCAGCATTTAATTGTGAATAAATCTTTTGTGTCGTTACCATGACACTGGTAGCGTAGCCCGACGTCAAGGAAGTGGACAGTGGAAGAAAGCAGCAACATCAGCAGAAATGATTCAAAAAAGTAAAGAAGCGACTTGATCGAAACCCGCATCGCAGTGGCCGAAAAATGGCACATGAGCTAAACATATCGCAATATTCCATTCGGCAAATATTAAAAAATTAGCTCGGGGTAAAGCCATTGAAAATCCAAAAAGTGCAAGAACTTACAACGCAACAGAAAGAAAATAGACTCAAAAGAGCTAAAGAGTTGCTTCGCAAGGCCGAAAGAGGTGATGTGCCGAATTTGGTTTTCTCCGCTCCGATGAGAAAAACATTCGTTGTCCAGCAGTTTGTAAACAAACAAAATTATCGTGTTTACTTGCCAAAGAAGTCAGCAGAAAATGTGCACCTTCGGTTGGCCACCAGATCTCAAGCGCCGGCCATGGTGATGATGTGGGGCGCCATAACAGACGATGGTCGCTCTCCGCTTGTATTAATCGACCGTGGCATCAGAATAAATGCCGAATATTTTCGCGAAAATATTCTGGAGGGTGTATTAAAACCTTGGGCACGCAAATATTTTGGCCGCAGACTTCGGACATTCCAACAGGACTCAGCACCATTGCACTCAGCACGCGCCCCACCCAAGAATGTTTTCAAAATGAGGATGGCCACAAAAATCTCAGGATACCAATCCGTTGGACTTTTGTGTCTGGAGTATTTTGAAAGCAAGGTTGGCACAAAAAAACACCAAAGTGTCGATCACCTCAAGCAAGCACTTCGCCATGAATGGGCCAAAATATTATCGTAAAAATATTCTGGAGGGTGTATTAAAGCCTTGGGCACGCAAACATTTTGGCCGCAGACCTTGACATTCCAACAGGACTCAGCACCATCGTCACCCAAGAATGGTTACAAAATAAGGTTCCTCGCTTCATTTCCAGCGCACAATGGACACCAAAATCTCTGGATACCAATCCGTTGGACTATTTTGTCTGGAATATTGTGGAAAGCAAGGTTGGCACTAAAAATACCAAAGTGTCGATCACCTTTGCGCTTCGGCGGGAATGGGCCAAAGTATCGCAGAGCAACATTCGGGCAGCGTGTGACGGTTTCATTGGTCGTTTGAAGGCCACAGTTCGTGTCAAAGATGGCAAATTCGAACAAATCTAAACTAATTCTAAAATTTGATGCTATTTTCGAAATTTTTTGATTTCTTTCAATAAAATTAAAAAAGTGTAAAAATGATGGCCTTAGACTTTGTTGCAGTTTTTTCATCTTACCCTGTATAACTTACCTAAACGTCTAATATTAACAACGCATTTTAGCGTTTAAGCTAGCATTGTTGCAATCTACTTCGATCGAACAACTTAGTTCCTTATGTAGTCTCGTGTACTCCGGTCCTTTCTGCGTATGAGTGATATGAAATAATAAAACTTATAAAATCACTCATAGGTTTAGGAACGAGTGTACTGAACTATGAACTAGGTTGACACAACACCAGTTAAAGCTGGTGTGAGTTTATGCCAAATTCTTCTGCAGAACATCATTTTAGGAGGATGACGCCAAAGACAAAAATATTCTTTATCAAATTTCATTATAAGTCACTAAAGCAAAGAAATGTGTATTTCCATAATTAATCAAAAAATTATTACCATCAATGTTGCGAAGAAAATGCTAAAATTTTTCTAAAATTTTTTGATACATTTTTCCCCGACTCGTTTTCGAGTTGATGCCTGAAAATAATAAAAAAAAATTTGTTTTAGACAAAAATTGTCAAATTCTTCACAATCAAAATAATTTTAACACAAAAAAAAAGAAACGAAACACCTCTCTCACTTAACATGTGACCACAGATACACCTGACAATTTGCCAATGATAACTATTTCACTATTATCGCTTAGTTTGTTGACATAAAGTCATGGTGGTGACGACGAGACGACGTGGCAAACGAACAAAACAGCGTTTACATTGTAATCAATATTAACACCATTGTTTTGTTGTTCTTCATTGTTTTTGCTTTTTGTAATATTTCAGTCTCGCAATCGATAACCAACCCCGTTGCCCTCATGACGGGACATTGATTGTTATTTTTATTTTGAAAATTGAAAATTTGATTTATTTATGAGACATTTTAACCTTTTCAGATTTGATTTTTTTTGAGAGGTATATAAGTGGCGATGAACTCTCTTAGTATACAAAAATGTTGAATGGTATAAATTGTTATGGGTTATACCTCGAAGTACATTTTTTGGAGACTTTCATCGTAATTGCAAAAATGCTCTCACGCAGTATAAGCAAATATAGGTGAAAATAAGCGCGGTATAGGTGAAAAATATCCTGCGATTCACAATGGGATTGTAGGAAAACTAACACATTTTACAATATATCCAACGTAAATTCTGGACTAAATTCATATAAAAGGAAGGGAGCTCCCTAATGTTGCCATACGTGCCACATGTTAATATTAATATCCGACTTAGGTCAGATGAGAAATCAGAAAATATTGGTTCACACCGTCTAATACATTCCTCATAATGAAACTTGTTAACGATTTTCTTCAAACTCAGCACATGGCAGCATAGGATAAGCTTCAATTAAAAAAATGGAATATATCAGTCGATTTTTTTTGGTACCATCCCCCTGGACGTTCAACATTTTTAAAACTCTAATATATTATAAAAAAGCAAACAGAACCCAAAACCAAGTGTAAAATTTTCACATCCTTATATTTATATCTAGGTTAAATAAGGCTAAATATTTTTCCCAACACTAGATATAAAAATGAACTATGTTGCCGCACTCTCTAGCAGAAATTGCTCCCTATATAGGATATATTGGTTTATTCTTTCGAGTACGTTTCTTGAATCCCATAAAAGGCTAAAAGACTATCAAAGTTAATATATCCTTCCAATAACATGATATTTGGCTGACATTTTTAAAAATCGGAAATTTTTGACACGTTTCTTCTGGTATCAAATTCTCAATAGTTTAAAATTTTCAACATTTTATATTTCGAAAATGTAAAATTTTTTTTAAATAAGTTTGAGTATTTCTTCCCGAAAAAATGGATTTTTTCAAAAACTTTCAATGACCAAAAAAAAAACTCGAATATTTTAAGGTCTTCTAAAACAGGAAAAGACCTTGGGCTTTGTTGGAAAAATTTTTTTCAGGTCTTCGAGTCAATTTTTTTTAATTAACCAAAAATTGTAAATTTTTTTACAAAATATTTCCAAAAAAATGCCATACGAAAATCGATGATTTTTAAAAATATTTTTAAAATAGCTGAGCAGAAAGAATCGAGAATTGTTTTTAAATCTTCGGGAATATTATTGACTAGCGAGTGTCTCCTGCTTCGTATCGAAGTTTTTCCATTTTCAGAAAGAATTATAGGAAAATATTTACCTTTTATAGCAATAACTCTCCAAAATCTTTAAGTTTGAAGTTTACAGTGAAGGATATTAGTGAAACCATTGCACAGTGGGCCCACATGCGATTTTTCTCTCGGACACCAATTTAAATTCTCTTTATGTAAGCCATAGAAACCAACAGTGACCTCAATATTAAATTTGAGGATTTCAGCTTTATCTCTTCAGTCAATACCAAAATTAGTAACATTTAGTACGTATATACAAAATAATCTACATCTGTTCATTCTAGATACCAACAGTGAACCAAAATTAGTAACATTTTGTACTTTTTGTAAAATTATAGTACACATTTCCAAAACCATCTCCATTTTTCAAAACCAGATACTAACAGAGGTCTCAACAACAATTTAGTAGCACATAGTACTTTTCGTACAACTGTAAACCAGACTTCCGAAACCAGCTCAATTCCAGATATCAAGGGAGACCTCTATATAAAATTCCGGTATTCACGCCCTATTCTTTTAGATAATAACACATTTGATGCCATTTAGTACTTTTCGTAACACTTTAGTACACATTTCTGACACCACTTCTAGGCTACACATAAACAGCAAACTTAATACCAAAGTTCCGACTTCAAGCACTAACTGGTCACCAAATCGTACTAAACATAGTACTATTTAGTACTTATTGTGTACTTGTAGCACACATTTTTAAAATAACCACTTTATCACAAAACTACCGCCAATTAAAACTCCAATATCAACATTTCCAATTACCAGTTTAACCTTTTACTCAAAGCGAAATTTTACCAAGTCTCTCACTCCAAATTTCCAGTTCTTTTCTTTCCCCAACTACCAAATGAAATACTATTTATTACTTTTCGTACTTTTTAGTACGTATTTCCAAATCCTCCGCCATATATCAATCAAACCGCCCAAAAGGCCATCCTGCTGAAAAGTTTTAGACCTCCAACTCAATTTCTTACCCTTTGAGTGGGATGTACCAGAATCGTGGTCCGTTGTGGGGGAGGTACCAGAAGGAGTGGACCAATACATTCCAGATTCAAACCTGATCTTGTGTTAATTGAATAATTAGGATGTGCCGAGTTTGGAATTAATCGGATGCCCACTTCGCACTTTATAAGCTTCATTGTTATTTAAAACTTTGATCCATTGTGGGGGAGGTACCAGAAGCAGTGGTTGGTTTTATTCGTTTTTTTTTTTTTTAATAATTAAAGAGATTTTTATTTCAAATTTTATAATAGTTGCAATTATTCCAATTGCTTAACCTTTGTGGGGGAGTTAATTGATTGAGTGGACCGATATTGTCTATTTTCTGACCAGCCTCATAAAAATATTAGGATTCCCATTGTTTGCAATCTATCGTGTCTATCTATCTTGTTCTTTGGGTAAATTATTTTCTGTGAACATTTAACCTTTTGTTTGGGAGGTACCAGATGAAGTGGAACAATATTGCCCATCTCCGAACTCGATCTAAATTTGACAATAATATGAGTATGTACCAGGTTTGGACCTATGTGGTACTCGCTTCGAGAGTTATCGTGCGCACCAGCTAGCCAGACAGATGGATGGACCCCTACATCGGTTTTAAATGTCCTTTGGCCGTATCAAATGCTATATAGTTATATGGCTGAGGGTATAAAAATATGTAATTTATTTTAGAATTTATATGAGACTAGCTGAACCTGGTGCGCTTCGCTACAACTTTTGATTTTATATGCATTTAACATTTTACATACGAATATTTTTTTGTTAAAAAAAAACTTTAAAAATTTAAAAAACGTAATTTTTTTAATACTTTAATGTGTAAACAAACAAGTAGCTCGGTCTACCAATGCAGGAACATGGCAGGAACAGCTGACCATGAGAAAAGCAGGAACATGCCAAATTTAGTTTGCATACCAAAAGGGTTTGGCCTTAGAATTTATTAATTATATATCAAATGCCAAGCGTGCAGGAAACTGCATTATTTTGAAGTTGAGTGACATTTCTGTTGCAATTAGGGAATTTGAGGTAACAACATACCTCCCCGTAATAATCGTATCCTCAATTAAATTGTTGTGTAGTTTTTTACTGTTAGCCTGAGACCATTGCATAGGTGTTGTGGGTCAAAGCCTCTTAATAAAATCATACCCCAATCCGAATCGATTTCAAAATAATTTGACAAAATTTATTTTTAGACCAAATTTCGTCCCACCCTCCATATTTCATTGAAATTGGAGGTACATTCCGTATTTTGTATGTGAGCTATATCCAAATCTTACCGATTTCAAATTAATTCGTCAAATTTATTATTGTAACCAATTTCCGCCACACATTCTAAATTTCATTGGAATCGGACATACATATCGTATATATATATATATATATATAAATTATATATATATATATATATATATATATATATATATATATATATATATAAATTTTTGGGAGGTACCTCCGATTCTGATGCCAAATCTCCATTTGCAAGTGGAATTTCAACCATTTATATAGCCTACATTACTTTCAGGCGATGTTGTAGTATACTTGGACATTTTCAGGAAAATGTGTTCTGCGGTTTTCGAGTCCATAAATTACAAACAAACAAACATACCAACTTTTCCCTCTTTTATAGGTATAGTTTGCAATTTGACATACATTTTCCCATTTAAAAAGTATTTGCAATTTTTTGGGCGATATAAAAATAAAGAGCTAAATCAGATTTTATGCTCTCAAAATTGAAAATCGATTTCGATTTTGATATTTTACCACAAGCAAAAGGTAACCTCTACTTTAATACCTACGTCTTTGAATCGAAAGCCGACTGAAATATCCCTAGTTGAAACAGATTTTTATCAATCGACAAAAATTCATAAGGCTTCAATGGAGACATACGCGGCCATTTTAGTCGAACCTTTATCAAAATACGGTTGATGAGAAAATCTGAGACCCTTATATTAAACGATAATTTTTTCTCACAAATTTTAGTAGGGTATTTAAATTCAAAATCTTGTTATTTCAATATAGTACGCCCTTAGTTACAAAACCTATAACTGCAATTTCTTGTTTTTTTATTTTGTCCTCATAATTATAATTGCCCCATTCAAAACTAATATTCAATCCATGTTAATTTCCAATTAACATTTTGATGTTATTCGGAATTGAATGTTATTTGGAGCAGGGAGAGTCTGACTGACTTATTTGTATGTGATTAATTTTATTATTTTAGGGGGTGGTTTCACGTGCTAGCAGCTCATCACCAAACAAACGAATCCAGCGAAGGAGAGAGGGGGTGGGGGCGTACTGCTCCCACATGCGCACGTTACGTTTAGAATAGTTCCCTTGCAACAAAAAATCAACAAACCGAAATAATCCAAAAACAAAATTATTTATTGTTGACTATTGTTATTATTTTTTGTTGTTGTTTTTGTTTTCAATATGAAAAAATAATAACAAGAAGAGAAATATCTCCTGAATTTGTTGTTATTTTGTTTCCTTTAGTCCTCAGTCTTCCAGTTCGATATTTTACGCTTAGCTTTACATTGTTGTTTTCAGTTTTCTTTTGTTGGCGACTTTTTCGGGGGCTTTTCTTTTGCGTGTGTTTTTCTTTTTCTCGTGTTTTTTTCATTGTTTTCTTTTCAATTTTGTTGGCGTCTGGCTGGGTGGGTGTTGGCGTTCGTCTTGGCTTTGGTATTTGTTTCTGTTTTTTTTTCATCTTCTCTGTGTCTTCAGTACTTCTCATGTCACATTGTTGTGGTTTATGGTTATAAATTTTGTTTTTAATTATTTTTAATTTTTTTTTCTGGTTTGTTTGTTTGTTTTTCATTAGTGCGTGTAGCAGTGAAATAAATATTTAAGTAGAGAAAAATGAAATGACAAAAAAATATAATATATCATAAAGTTGTTGTTTCTGCAACGCTTAACTTAAAATAACAAGCACCTTTTTTTCTTCGCTTTCCCAAAATTTATTTTTCCCTCGATACAATTTTTCTGGTTATTAATTTTTTTCACTCGATTTTTTTTTAATTTTTTTTCACTTTTTCTTTGAATACACATTCATTGGTTTTCTTTTAATTTATGATTTTTCAAAAGAAAACAAAATTTTCTTGGCTTTCCGTTTTCTTCACAGGGTTACTGGCTATGCTTATTCCCAATCCATTTCTTTTTTTATTTATTTTTTCCAAACACACTCTCAAACATCACCACTGAGCAATGGCCGATGATGATAACCGCACGCACTCGTTAGGCACTTTTGACCAACTTTACCGCATAAAATCTTAACAGCAACTGGCAAATGTTTGGCCTGCAAAAAAACAAACGGCCATCGATTCTCCAGAACGTCCGTCCATTGATGAGAAATTCGGAATAAACTTTTTTTTTTTGGCTGATTGCGTTTGGGCCTGGTTAAAAGTCAGAGAAAGCTTTTTTTTGCTATGCTTTCGTTTGACGCTCTCTGCTTGTGCCCAACAATGACCTGTCTCTCGTCGACAGTGTTGACATAGTTTCACAGGTTGTTGTTTTTCCCAGTTAGGTGTGTGTTTTCAAGGAGAGAATTTTACTCTCCCATTTTTGTTGTCTCTCTCTCTCTCTCTTGGCATGTATTTAACAGGATTATGCTACAAGGCGTAAACGCATGCGTTTAACTTACATTAAGAGGCTCAATGTAATATTTCAGATGCAACAATCCTTTCGAAGTTTTCTGCAATGTTATACTGATGATTTGTTGTTATTGTTTTTGTAATCATAAATTGTTAAGTTCAAACACTAAGAGAAATAATGTAGGAAGCTAGAACCCTGGAATTTTGCACAAGGGCCAGTCTTGGTGTGTAGACGTGTGATAAGGCTGAGTTTTTGGAAACTCGCACCAAATGGGGACGAAAAGTACTTAAAATTGAATACTTTAATTTTGGTTTGAATTTCCAAAAACTCAGCCTGTGTTGGACGAACGGAATGAGTACGAATTCAGAAATTTAGAATAAAAGTCACGGATGGAGTTTAGGATAGATGTTCAAACCCCCTTAAGGTTACGAAAAGTCCTGAAAATGGTATTAAACTTCTAAAATGGTACCATTTTTTATTGTGTGAAGGAATAGAGCTAAAAACTTTGCTAAGGCTTTGGTATGAGAATCAAAGATGGAAATTAAGTTTGATATATGGAGGTGGTTTCAGAAATGTGTACTATTATTGTACGAAAAGTACTAAATGGTACTGCATTCGGTAATGGATAAAGGGATAGAGATACAATTTTGAAATTTGATATTTAAATTACTGATGGTATCTTTATTTGAAATTTAGTGGCAGTACAAAAAGTACTAAATGGTACTTAATTTAGTATTATGTGAAGGGATAAAGCTGAAATCCTGGAATTTGATATTGAACTCTTTATTGGTATCTGGTGGTTGTTTTGCCAATTCCTACTATAATTGTTCGAAAAGTATTAAGGAGTCTTTGGTATATCCCCTATATTATGCATCATACCGAAAAATAATAATCAGAAAACAGTTTTAATTTTTATACCCTCCGCCATATGACTACAGGTGGTATTTATCATTTGATATTATATCTAGCGATGTACATCTGTCTGGCTGGCTGATGCGCACGATAACTTTCGAAAGGAGTATCCGACTTGGTCCAAATTTGTTACATCGTAATGTTATTATCAAACTTAGATCGAGTTCGGAGATGGGCAATGTCGGTTCACTCCTTCTGGAAAATCGCCCAATGTCAAATAAAAAAAAACAGTTAAAACGTATCAATCGGTTCTGCCGACAGACTAATACCCTCAGCCATTGTTCGCCATTATTTAAATATATTTTGACTTATTTTATGTTTATTTAAACTGTTGATCCTCTTTGGAGTGGGTTCTGAGGGAATGGGCCAATATTGTCTATTTCGTATCGGACCTATACAGAGTGCCGACAGCTGTTAAAATTATTCCAGTGACAGCATACATATTATTTACTAGGGTCCAAAAGTATTTTGGTGAGAATTTTTCAGAAAAAAGGTTATATATGATGGAATGCGTGATAGTGTGATTTCTTTATATTTGGCTGGAAAACCACAAGTGGCTATCGTTAGAGAACTCCAGCATTTAAATGTGAATAAATCTTTTGTGGCTCGTACCATCGCTCGTTACCGTGATACTGGTAGCGTAGCCCGACGTCAAGGAAGTAGACGGAAGAAAACAGCAACATCAGCAGAAATGGTTGGAAAAGTAAAGGAGCGACTTGATCGAAACCCCCGTCACAGTGGCCGAAAAATGGCTCGTAAGCTGAACATATCGCAATATTCTCTTTGGCAAATATTGAAAAATGATTGAAATTCCAAAAAGTGCAAGTAAACTGCCAAATTTAGTTTTCTCCGCTCCAATGAAAAAAAAGAATTGTGTTTACTTGCCAAAGAGGTCAGCTGAAAATGTTCACCCTCGGTTGGCCACCAGAACTCAAGCGCCGGGCATGGTGATGATGTGGGCTGCCATAATACACGATAAATGCCGAATATTATCGCGTAAATATTGTGGAGGGTGCATTAAAGCTTTGGGCACGCAAACATTCTGGCCGAAGAACTTGGACATTCGAACAGGACTCAGCACCATCGCACTCAGCACGCGCCACCCAAGAATGGTTACAAAATGAGGTTCCTTGCTCCATTTCCAGCGCAAAACGGCCACCAAAATGTCCGGATACCAATCCGTTGGACTATTGTATCTGGAGTATTTTGGAAAGCAATGTTGGCACCAAAAATTACCAAAGTATCGATCACCTCAAGCAAGCGCTTCGCGGGAATGGCCAAAACTCCGCAGAGCAACATTCGGGCAGCGTGTGACGGTTTCATTGGCCGTTTGAAGGCCATAATTCGTGCCAAAGGTGACCAATTCGAACAAATCTAAGCTTATTTTAAAATTTGATGCTATTGCCGACAGTTTCTGCTTTCTTTCAATAAAATTTAAAAAAAAATGTAAAAATTATGGCATTGGGCTTTGTTGCATTTTTTTGTCTCCCCCACAAAAGGGTCAAAATTTTTAATAAACATGAATCTCAAAAATTCAAAATTAACATCCGATTCCATTCAGAATTTATACATCTTAATATTTTTATCAAATAAAGATCTGTTCTAAAGATGGTAGAGATCGGGCAATTCCTGCTGGTACCTCCACCACAAAGGATCAAAGTTTTGAATAACAAAAACCATCATAAAATCCGAAAATTGCATCTGGTTCTCTTCATATTTCACACATCCCATTATTTCTACTAATTCAAGATCAGTTGTGAAGATGGAATATATCGGTCCAGTCCTTCTGACATCTCCCCCACAAAGGGTCAAAATTTTGAATATCCATGTAACTCATAAAATTAAAAATTGAAATCCGATTTCATTCAGACTTTGCACATCTCAATATTTCCATCAATACCAGATATGTTAATAAGATGTTTGAAATCCTTAAATTTCTTTTGGTACCTCCCCCACATGGGGTTCAAGATAATGATAAACAAAAGCTCAAAGAAAGCGAAATAAGCTTCCAACTCTCTCCAATTTTTTCACATACAAACATATTTGCTTGTTTGCTGTGAAGATGATATATATATCTGCGAATCCCTTCTGGCACCTCAACCACAAAGGGTCATAATTTTCAATACTTTTATCTGTCATAACTTGTAAACCAAGTCAGCGATTCTTTACAACTTGCTTTACAACTACCTAAATATTTCTCTCAACCAAAACCTGAGGAAGTAATCAATATAGTCTAAACCTGGTACGTAGCAATATTTATATCAGTCTTAGGTCCAATACGAAATGGACAATATTGGTCCATTCCTTCGGAAGCTACTCCATAGATGGTCAACAAATTGGAAAATCATAACATAAGTCAAAACATATTTATATAATCAAACATTGGCTGAGGGTATACCTCTGTCGGCTAAACCGAGTGATACTTCTTAACTTGTTAGAAATAAATTCGAAGATGTTTAAAATTTAAATATTTGGAAGATTTTTTCGAAGAAAGAATGAGTCTGAATCATGAGTCTGATGAAAGTATAGAACTTTCGTGGTTTTTAATAGAAAATATTTATTAAGGATATCCTGCCAAAAAACCTATTATTCTTTAATTTGCCTTTGCATCATTATTACGATTATTATTAATTTTATGAAAATAATGCCCAACAATTTTGCTGGTTAAACCCTGTATATAGCTTAAATTAATGTTGGTATCATTATATTATTAAAAATAAACATATTGCCATATCCCGCAAAAATTTTAAATTTTCAACTTTAATTTCACAATAATTAGCTTATCAGTTAAATGTTTGTGCTTTTCGTATTTTCGTAAATTTAAGTGGGTCAATGCCAATAAATGCAATCATTGTCATCATTATTAGCAAACAAAGTTTCCCACATATACATATGTCTGTGTGTGTATGTATGTATACATATATACTAGCATTATATACTCTCTGCTCCTCTAGTTAGACCAATTCATGTAGCATCAAATAGAGTATATTTTTGGAAATATTCGCCATGAGGGGGCGTGCGGTCGGTGACGAAAAAAGCGCGCTTTGAAAATTATCTAAGCAAAGCATTCTGGCACACATTGCTTTAAATGTGCAGCTACTTCCTTCCACACAGCAGAGTATGGTATACATATCTAAGGTCACTTTGGTCCATGGCATGCCAGGGCTATTGTTGTTATTGTTGGCTCATGCTACCTAATGCTGTTGTTGACATTCTTTTTTTTTGTTGCTGTTGGTGTTGTTGCATATTGGTAGACACACTCACACCATTGATAAGACTTGAATAGAAATGCATCAACAAAAAAGGATGATAATATAGCATAGCATTTGTGACGTCATTAGTTGGTGTGATAAGTTGTTGCAGATGGAAGAATTGAAGTCACCTACATTTCATAATGGGCCCCGTAAGAGTTCCCCTCTCTCTCACACACTCTCTCTCAGGTAGTTGCATACGTATGAATGAATGTTAAATTGCTCATTTGTGCAGTGATTGGTTTTGAGCTGGTGAGAGAAACCTTGCAACTATTATAGTTCTCATTGCAAAGAAAAGCACTGTATGGTAGAGTGTTGTCTACTTCCTAGAAAAGTATTGTAGGTACGGCTTAAGATTGGAATTTTTTATACCCTTCATTAAATTTATTAAGGATGACATTCCATTTGCATTATTATAATAACATTATAACAGTCTATGTCGATTTAGTCATGTCAGCCATCATCTGACCATCTAGCTTTCGGACGGAATTGAAACAAGTAAAAATACATTAAGTTCGACCGGGCCAAACTTTTAATACCCTCCACCTTAGGGTAAAGGAAACATTAGAAGAAATGTGGCAAAAACCATTAAAATGCCGAATATCTGGAGGTATCGTTATATGGTGGCCATACCAAATCGTGGACCTACACATGCAATGTTTCGCCTACGGAGCTAGAACCCATTATGACCCACAAATACCAACTTTCAGACCAATACGTGAAAAAATGTGGCAAAAACCATCAAAATACCGAATATCGGGAGGTACCGTTATATGGGGGCTATACCAAAACGTGGACCTATACATGCAATGTTTTGCACACGTACAGGGACCCATTATGACCTACAAATACCAATTTTCAGAGAAATTCGAGAAAAAAATGTGTCAAAAATCATCAAAATACCGAATATTGGGAGGTACCGTTATTTGGGGACTATACCAAAACGTGGACCTATACATACAATGTTTCGCCACACGAACTAGGACCCATTATGACCTACAAATACCAATTATCAGACAAATCCGTGAAAAAATGTGGCATAAATCATCAAAATACCGAATATCGGGAGGTATCGTTATATGGGGACTATACCAAAACGTGGACCTATACATACAATGTTTCGCCACACGAACTAGGACCCATTATGACCCACAAATACCAATTTTTAGACAAATCAATGAAAAAATGTGGCAAAAACCATCAAAATACCGAATATCGGGAGGTAACGTTATATGGGGGCTATACCAAAACGTGGACCTATACATACAATGTTTCGCCACACGAACTAGGACCCATTATGACCTACAAATACCAATTATCAGACAAATCCGTGAAAAAATGTGGCATAAATCATCAAAATACCGAATATCGGGAGGTATCGTTATATGGGGACTATACCAGAACGTGGACCGATATATCTCATTTTCAATACCAACCATCCTAGACATAATACAAATTGCTCTGCTAAATTTTGGCGCTCTACGCTCTAATTTTATCCTGATTATGAATATATATATACTTTATGGGGTCTGCGACGAATATTTAAGGATGTTACAAACGGAATGACAAAGTTAATATACCCTCCTTTCCAAGGTGGAGGGTATAAAAACGTAGATACCAATTTTCTCAAATGTAGTTTAGTTCAGTAGAATGTTGTTTATTAAAAATGGGACATATAGGTCCACGATTTGGTAAAACTAGATTTAATGTATTTTGGTAGTTAAGTCATATTTTGGTTAACGAATTTGTTATAAATCGACTATCTGTGTTTTCCCAGTGGCAAAAATTGCAGAGAATCGTCCATATAGGTCCAAGTTATTGCATATACCCCATATAAGTGTAGCTCCCGACATTGGGTTTTGGATGATTTTAGTTACACTGTTGGTATTTGGAGTTTGCAATTCCCAATCATATAATATGTCCACGTTTTGAAATCTATCCGACATTCGATATTTTGATGATTAATGGGACCCTTTTAGACGGAATAATTTCAAATTTCATATTTGGAGTTGGTCATAGACAGAAAATTTATCTATACAGATCCAGGGTTTTGTAAAGCCCTCATATAAAAGTAAGTGCTGATATTCGGCATTTAAGCCATATTTGCATTTGTTTTTTGTTTGGAAACTTTCATAATTCTGTATTAAAGTATAAAATATTGAATGCTTTCCAATTAAAAATTATCAGGGAAGAAGGAATCGAACAATATTATCCACGTGCCAGATTTGGTCGATATAGTCCAAACGCCCTACGCTTTTTATGAGATATGTAATATTTTTGGAAGATTTTGAAATATGCGTGATGTATCAGATCATTCCACTTCATCTAACACTGACAAAAATATCTTGGTGTGCAAAATTTAAAGAAAATCAGACGTCTATACCCATTTTTTTGAATAATCTGGTGTTTCGCACATTTTGAGATACATAAGTATTGTAAACCGTGAACCTTTGTGGAAGTTGTACCAGAAGAGGTAGGCCGATATCTATAATTTTCACAACGGAACATACGTAGGCAATAATAATGGGATACATGAAATTTGAAGAGAATCTGATGCATATGTCGCATTTTATAAAAGATATAATTATTCAGAATTTTTTACCCGAAGGTTGGACCGATATAACCTACCTTCACATCACATCTTGTGTTAATAAAAATAATATTAGAACATGCGAAATTAAAAGACATCCGGATTCTTATTTCACATTTTATAAGGGTCATATTTATTCAAATAGAGTCCATTTTCGAACCTGGCATAACACTGACAGAAATATTGGAGTTGCAAAGTTTGTACAAAATCGAATAATCCTTTCTCTTCCTATGAGGTCAATTATATTCTTTGCAAATTTTTGACCTTTTGTGGAGGAGGTACCAGAAGGAGTTTACCGATAATATTGCAATGTACCTTGGAGAGTTATCGTTATCAGCCAGACAGAGAGACGAACGAACGAACGGACAACCCTAGATCGATTCCAAATGTCCTGAAATGGATTTGGTCCAGAGAGACCTGGGGTCTAAAACCGTTATTTCGATGAGGCAAGTTTCGGCCGTATCAAATTATATATACCCGAAAACCACTTTCAATAGTCTTATGTCTTTAGAAAAGCTCGTAAACATAGGAAAGTTCTTGGAAGTTATCTATCTATAGAAGATGTTTTAAAAATGGGTCTGCTATCTATAAATTAACTTTTGAAAATCTTCCCCTTATTTAATAGCTTTCGAAGTTATTTAATGTATAGTACAGCTTTGGAAGATATTTTATCTACAGAAGAGCTTTAGAAAATCTTCTTCTAAGAAGATCCTTTGAATATCTTTTGTTTATATGAAAGCCTTTGAAGATTACTTTTTAAAGATTTTGTGTCTTAAGAAGAGCTTTAGAGGATATTATGTCTATAGAAGAAGTTGGGATGATCTTGAACTTCAAAACTCTGCTTTCTATGAAAGATTTTTTTATATTCCTTCTGTTGATAGGAGAGCTTTTGGGAAACGTCTGTTTCTCTTCTGTTATAAAAAAATCTTTCGAAGACCTTTGGTTTATAGAAAAGCTGCGAAGGTACAATGTCTATAGAATAGTTGTCGAAGGTCTTATGTCTGTAGAAGAGCTTTAGAGAATATTCTATATAGAAGAACTTAAGATGATTTTCCATAGGTATATTGTTTATAGAAATCCCTTAAAGTTATTCTATAATGGAAAAGCTGTAGATTCTTGCCGCAGCAGCTTTTGAGGCACATATATTTAGAGAAGACTTTCAAAAGATTTTCTGCCTTAGAAGACTTTGGAAAGATCTTCTGTCTTAAAAGGCCTTGGAAAGACCTTCTGTCTTAGAAGATCTTGAAAAGGTCTGTCAATACAAAACCTTTCCAAGCCTTTTGTCTTCTTTTATGGAAGGAAGACCTTCTGTCTATCGGAGAGCTTTTGAGGAGAGTCGAAAGTCTTATGTTTATAGAAGATCTTCAAAGATATTCAGTCTTTAGAAGTTTTTGAAAATGTCCGTTGGAATATCTTCGGGACCCTCTGTATATAGAAAATCTTGTATTGTAATTTAAGTTTCTATAGAAAACACTTAGTGACAACAACTTTTCAAAGTTACCTGCCTATAAAAGAACCTTTGAAGTTTGCAGGCCCTTCCATAAAAAAGATCTTTAATAAAAAAACTGCATTTAACGAGAGTTTTTTACGAAAATATAACCATGAAAGGTCTTCTGTGTGTAAAAGACCCTTGAAAGATCTTCTGGGCCTTTAAAAACCCTCCTGTCTATAGAAAACATTGAGAATGTCTTATTCCAATAGAAGCCTTTGAAAAATTGGGAATAGATGATAGAAGACGGCTAGAATATCATCCAGCTATAGATAACTTTTCAAATTTCTTCTGCTTATGGAAGATCCTCCTTTAAAGGCCGTCTATGCTCAACAGAACCTTTGAAGTGTTTTTTTTTGAAAATATATTCTAGAATGATTTTCCTTTATAGAAGATATTCAAATGCTTAAAAAAAGTAAGATTGTCTCTCTGAAACAGAACTAACTGAAAGGGCTTCAGTAAAATATCTTTAAAGAGAGTTTTTTTTACGAGAGTACATCCTTGAAATAATTTCTATCCATAATTGATCTTGATAGATCTTCTGAACTTTTAAAAGCCCTCCTGTCTACAGAAAACCTTGGAAATGTCTTATTTCTGTAGAAAATTCTTAAAACGTATTCGGTCGGCGGTTAGAAGATCTTCCAGCTATAGACGACGCTTCAAAGATTTTCTGCCTATGAAAGACCCTTTAAAGGTCGTCTGCCCTCAACAAATTGTGTAAAAAGCATTTTTATAATATATAGATTTGGGAAACTTTTCTAAAAGAAGCCCTTTAATGGTCGTTTGCTTGGAGAATACCATCGACAGGTCTGCTACCTATATAGGGGGCAGCGACTTCACATCACTTGAAATACATTTTGGCTTCAAAACTGTTGATCTAACTTATTTTTAGCCATACATACTAATATACCTCAGCCACTTATAGTCATTACCCAAAGGAAATCTAAACCTGCGCCTGAAAGTATGCTTTAATTTTTGTTTATTATATTTATGTCTTCAATGATTGGTAACACTGCCTAGAACAATTGTTTTATGCCATTGACTCAACAATATGGGCGATTTCAGTAAACATTTTCTCGGCCCAATATTCTTTACCCTTGCTTAACGTAGTACAACCCATATTATATCTATCATTATTTGTATTTCTAAGAATCAGATAAATTTCTTTATAACTGCATATAAATACATTTTTTTCTCAATTTCCTCCCAGGATAATTCCTAAAAAACGCTAGCTTGGCGGCACCACCTCAAGCTTTGCATTTCTTTCGAGAATTTTTTTTTTTTTTTTTTTTGTAAACTGTTAGCTGGCTTACATTTATTTAACATTACATTCCGAATTTCTGTAAAATGGTATTTTTATTTGTCTAATGTGTGTGTGTACCTAGGTGTATGTGTGTGGGTGCTCACTTGAGTTGGCGGTTGTATTTCCGTTTGCCATGTTTCTTCTTCTTCTTTTTTTAGTGCCACTGGGGGATATTGTTGTCAAGGATTCTGTAGTTATCAGAATTTTTACATCCGATTTGTTTTAAACATAGTTTCTGTTACAGTTTTTGTTGTTGTCGTTGTGGTTGTTGTTGGCGAGGTGCACTCAAAAGGCTTTATCTGCATACTTAAAAATAGACGGATATATTTGTTCAGCTATGTTGCTGTTCATTGATATGGTTGGTTGGTGGGCTGGTAGGTTGATGTCGGTGTCGGTATTGGTGGTGATGCTTGAACTGACTGACAGGAGGCTAACAACATTTTCTGGCGGATGTAAATGTTGCAACCTCCACGTGAAATCAGAGAAGTCAGTTCCGTGACGTACATAGCTTTTTTCTGTTTTTTTTTTTTTTTGTGAGCTATGTTTGCATAACATTAGTCTTGTAGCCTTTGGGGGATAGTGTAAATATAGATGCTGTTTTGATTGAGTTACATTTAAAAATAGAAGAATTTAATAGTATATTTTATGATTGCTATTTTTATATACCTATATATTTTCGAAGCAACATGGGTGCCTGATTAGTACAATTTAATATTTCTAAAATATTGTTTAATTTTAATAAATCTATCAAAAAAAAAAAATTAAATTAAAAAAGGATGATAAAATAAAATATGTTGTCCAACAGATGGCTCTCTCTCTCTGTTTGATTTGCTTCCATTATTGCTGCCAACTACTTGTAGTTTAAATAATTATGGCTATTGAACAAATTTAAAGCATATGCTTAGGCGCTAACAATAAATTCGATTTATCACAAAATCTATACCTATAAATATTAAAGGAGTATAAATTATGAGATGGCCGTATATCATTGGAAACTTTAAGGTGAAAAATATCTAGATCTTGGAAACTGTTACTTAAATTATGCACATAAAATATATTAGATAATATGTATATATAGCAATATCTAATATTAAAAATGTAAAGTAATTAACTGATTTACTGGCTGACTTAAGAATGCCAAATGATGACGAAACGGCTGTAGCGAGAATCTCTAAATTTTGAGTGAGGGTCACTCTTGGCCCGAAGCGGTCAGATAAGGCTGGGTTTTTGGAAATTCGTACTATAACGGCACGAAAAGTTGTAAATGGTACTAAATATTGTATTCTTTGTATTTGAGGAAGCTGTAGAGCTAGAATTGGAATGAAGGACACTGATGGAGTGTATGATAGGTGTACCGAAAAGTTTTTGGAAATTCGCACTATAAGTGTACGAAAAGAACATGGTAGAAGAATATAGGAAGACGCATCGGCAGCTGCTGGGACAAAATTTTGGAATTGAAAATGTTGAACGAAAAATTATTTAAATTTGTAAAAATTGTTGAAAAAGCCATATTATAATAACATCCGAATGACGTCGTATTAGAAAACATATAAAAATCTACTTATATTTGAAAAGAAATTAAATTTTTTTGACATATCAATACTCCCAAGCGTTGATGCATCTACCTGTATTTTTCTACCATGGAAAAGAACTAAAATGTACTAAATTTGATACAATTTCGTATCATTTGAACGGTTATAGCTAAAAACGTATAATTGGAATGAAGATCAAGTGTGAGGAGTAGATTCGATGGAAGAAAGTAGTTTTGGAAGTGTGTAAGAAAAGTACTAAACCGTACTAAATTTGGTACAATTTGAATTTGGACGAACGGATGGAACTGGAATCTTGAAATTTGAATTTAACATTACTGGTTGTGTGTAGGTTTTCGGTATTTTTACTTATGTGCACGAAAAGTATTAAATGGTATTAAAAGTATTAATGGTGTAATTGGCAAATGTAGGTAGTTTTTGAAATTTTGCACTTATATATACCAAAATGTGCTACTAAATAAAGTACAATTTGTATTTGGGCGAAACGACAGGGGTGGAACTCTAAAATTTGGAATTGGGATTACTGTGGGATTGGTGTATGTTAGAAACTTTGGAAATTCGTACTTATGTGTACTAAATGCTACTAAATTTGGAATGAGAGTCTCTGATGGAGTGTATGATAGATGCACCAAAGGGTAATTGGAAATTCAACTTTAGAATTTATTTATTTATTAAAATGTTTAGAATTTATTTATTAAAATGTTTTCATGAAATTTTGCATGAGAATTAAGATTGCAAAGTAAGTTTGATATATGAAGTTGGTTTTTCAAATATGTACCAATACTAAGTTTGGGGATCCATACCAAATGGTAGCAAATTTGGAATATTTTGGTTTAGTGTGAACGGATGTAGTTGAAATTTTGTATTGGGTTTCTTATAAAGAAATGGTTTGGGAATTTGAAATAAAGAATTGGTTTGGGAATTTGAAATAAAGCAATGGTTTGGGAATTTGAAATAAAGAAATGGTTTCAGAATTGTGTACTACAAGTACATGTAGAGTACTAAATAGTACTATATTGGGTACAATTTAGTATTGGGTGAACAGATAGTGCTTGAAATCTTAATTTTGCTATTAGGGTTGCTGTTCATGATTTGCCTGGACATATGGAGGTTGTTTCGGAAATATGTACCATAATTGTACGGAAAGTACTAAGTGGTACTGAATTGGGTATTGGGGGAAGATATATAGATAAAATTCTGGAATTTGATATAAAGATTAATAATAGTATCTATGTTTGAAATTCGGAGGTGGTTTGGAAATGCATCTTATATGTATACGAAAAGTACTAAATGGTACTAAATTTATTATTGGGAGAGGGGATAGTGATGGAATGCTCAAATTTGTTATTGAAGTTTCTGTTGGTATCATGGATTGAGATTTGATGGTGGTTTTGAAAATGTGTACTAAAATTGTACGAAAAGCACTAAATAGTACTAAATTTGGTATTTGACGAAGGAATATGATTAAATTCCTAAAATTTGATTTAGATGTCACTCTTGATGTCTGTTGTTAGGATATGGATGTGGTTTTGAAAATAAGTACCATAATTGTACGAAAAGTACTAAATAGTATTTATTTTATTATTGGGTGAAGGAGTAGGACTGAAGTCCCCAAATTTGATATTGAGGTCTTTGTTGGAATCTGAAATTGAGATATGGAGATGGTTTTGAAAATGCGTCTTATAATTGTACGAAATGTACTAAATGGTAGTACATTTGTTATTGAGTTAAGCTATAGGACTGAAATCCTCACATTTGATATCGAAGTATTTGTTGGTATCTGGAGTTGAGATGAGGAGGAGGTTTTGAAATGTGAACTATAATTACGAAATGTACAAAAAATTACTAAATTTGCTATTGGGTGAAGGGATAGGGCTGGAATCCTCAAATTGTATATTTAGGTCTCTGTTGGAATCTGGTGCTGAGATCTGGTTGTAAATGCGTCGTATATTTGTACGTAAAGTACTAAATGATACTAAATTTGGTATTGGGTAAAGGAATAGGAGTGGAATCCTCACATTTGATATTGAGGTGTTTGTTGGTATCTGTATTTGAGATATGGAGGTGGTTTTGGAAATATGTACTATAATAGTTCGAAAAGTACTAAGTAGTACTAAAATCGGTATTGGGTGAAAGCATATAGCTGGTATCCCGAAATTTGATATTTAGGTCTCTGTTTGAATCTGGTGTTGAGATCTGGTGGTGATTTTAGAAATGGGAACAATAATTAAACGATGAGAACTAAAGTTGGATCACTGTTGGTGTCTAGGTGCACTAAATCTTGCTAAATGTGTTATTGGGTGAAGGGATAGAGCTTAAATCCTTAAATTTGATATTGAGGTCACTGTTGTTTTTAAGGGTGTACATATGGAGATGTTCAAATAGTTTTGGACAGAAAGATTGTGCAATGGCTTTTCTAATATCCTCCTCGGTAAACTTCAAAACGAACGATTTTGAATACTTTTTGATGTAAAAGATGAAAATTCCCCAATTATTCTTTCAGAAAAAGGAAAAAATAAATTATTAATTTATAAAACCTTCAAAGGCTGAAATTTAGTACTATGTTTGAAGTTTTGATATAAATAAAAAAAAATTGTCAAAATGTGAACAAATTGCGAATTTTGAGTACTAAAATGTCCTTACACGAATAGTTGGAACGAATCGAAAATTTTAAGGTGGGCTTTTCGCTGCCGAATTAGTTATGACGATATTAGTTATGCTAGTTATACCATAAAAATAGGATGAGAAAATGTTATGCTGCAATAAGACATGTTGGCCAACATATGGCCCCAAGCGCTTTAGGTCAATGTTGCCAATTTTTTTTCTCTGATTTTTTGATAATTTTACAACATTACCATTTTTTACACATTTTCATATGAATTATGAAATAAAATTCCAAATGTGAACAATGTTGCAAGTCATTTTCATATAAAATAACTCTTTTGTGTGTGTGTGTGTCTGAATAGTTGACCTTTTTTCCTCCTCTCTCTTGCAATTTTAAAATCCAACAAATTGAGATTATCCAAAATGAATATGACATTCATAGGTGCTTATCTCATTGTAACCTAATTCTTTTTCGCATTGTTAAATGAAAACAAAAATAACAACAACAATCAAACGTCATTGGTCCAAATGGATAAATTCTTGACATTTAGGTTAAGCATAACACCGTCAATTGACGGGACATTTGTCAAAAAGTGTAAAAAGGACAAACGAAAAAAGCCAGCCAATCAAGCGTTTCAATTGGTCTCCGAAAAAAAAAAAAAACTGAAAAACAAATGTTTTCGATTTCCGATACTGACTCTTTGGTGGGTTCGTAGATTGGTGATTGGTTTGTTCGTTGGTTGGTGTTTAATGTTGACACTGGCTTGTTTGGACGTACCCTTGATTCACTGGCGGCACCGTTGCAAACAATGCAACTTGGACTCGATGCCTTTGAATTATTACATTTGTTCCGTTTGTTTGGTTTTGGTTTTTGTTTTTAGTTTTAAAATTGTCGAAAATACACAATTTTTTGTCGATTCATTGTTGATGCTGTCGGCTTTACTTGGACAATTTTTGGTACTTTTTGCAAGGCAAATTCATTTATATGTGTCAATTGCTGCTGACACACGAGCCAATGTTATAAAATGCAAATAATGTTATGAAATAACAATTTTGACTATAGAGCGGAATATATGTATGTGTATTTTACGAAGTTCGTTCAAATTGTATCAGTTTTCGATTATTTGGTTACGTTTTATTGGTGCTCAGATGCCACACTTGCCCTGATAGTGTTGTCCATTTTTAATAAATTTTGGAAGATGAGAGCCTCATCGAAATAACGGTTTTAGATCCTAGGTCTCTTTGGACCAAATCCGTTTCGGGACATTTGGAGTCGATCGAAGGTGTCTATCCGTCTGCCTGTCTAGCTGGATGGTGCCCACGATAACTCTTGAAGGCAGTATCCGATTTCATTCCAACTTGGTAAATCGTAATATTATTATCAAATTTAGATTGAGTTCGGAGATGAGCAATATCGGTATATTCCTTTTGGAACCTCTCCCACAAAAGGTCTAACATTTTCATCGAAAATAATTTATTTTATAGACAAAGAAGGATCATTACATTTTGTTCAACTTTTGCAAATCGCAATTTTTTTGTCAGTGTTAGGTCAGGTGTGATAATGAACAACATAGGCCCACTCCATCAAGTATCTCCCACCACAAAGGGTCAACATTTGGAATGATTATAGCTCTTATAAATTGTGAAATAAGAGTCTAATTGCCTTCAAATTTCGCATATCCCAATATTTCTAACAGCTCTAGGTCAGGAATGTAGATTGGATAGGTCGGACCACTCCTTCTGGTACGTCCCCCTACAAAGGGTCAAAATTATGAAATAAGAGCCTAGTTGTCTTTAAATTTCGCATATCCCAATATTTCAACAGCTCTAGGTTTGGAATGTCGATGGGATAGGTCGGACCACTCCTTCTGGTACCTACCCCACAACGGGTCAAAATTTTGAATAATTATTAATTATGACTCTTATAAAATGGGCAATAGGCATCCGACCTAATATAAACCCCAGTTTTGTTTATTAAACACTCAGCCATATGGCTAGAGATATCATTTGATACGGTCAAAAGGCGACCATAGGTCTCTTTGGACCAAACCCATTTCAGGACATTTGGAGTCGATCTAGCGATGTCCGTGAGTACCAGAAAGAGTGGACCAATACACTCCTTCTGCTACCTCTCCCACAAAAGATCGACATTTTCAAAAAATATAAACCGATTTTGCTCCAACTTAACAAATCCTAATATTTGCATCAGTTCTAGGTCACAATTGTCAATATCGGTCCACTCCATCAAATCCCTCCCCCACAAAAGTGTCAAAATTTTGAATAATTACAACTCAATAAAATGTGATGTAAGAGTCCGATTGTCTTCATATTTCACACATCCCAATATTTTTATCAGGGGTTAAGATGGAATATATCGGTCTGCTCCTTCTGATACACCCCCTCCCCCCCAAAAAAAAAAAAAAAAAATCGCAGTTTTCAAAAAATATATTTTCTGCACAGAATGAGAAACGATAATCCAACTTTGCTCCAACTTTGAAAATCCTAATATTTGCGTCAGTGTTAGGTCAGGTGCAAAAGAGGACAATGTCGGTGCACTCCATCAAGTACCTTCCTCCCTCACAAAGGGTCAAAATGTTGAATGATTACAACTTTTGAAAAATGTGATGTAAGAGTCCGATTGTCTTCTAATTTCACTCATCCCAATATTTTAATTAAACCAATGTCTGGTGTTAAGATGGAATACATCGTCCGACTCCTACTGGTACCTCCCCCACAAAGGATCGAAATTTTGAATATCCATTAAGCTCATAAAACACGAAATTAAGATCTGATTCTACTCAGACTTGACAAATCTCAATATTTCCATCAACACAAGATCCGTTATAAAGATGGCAGAGATTGGACCCTTTCTTCTGGTACCTCTCCCACAAAGTGTAAAAAATGTGAATAACCTAAACAATCATAAAATCTGAAGTAAGCATCTGGTTTTCTCCAAATTACACAAATGCCATTATTTGTACTCATACGAGATCCGCTGTAAAGATGATGACCGGTCCACTCATTCTGGCACCTCCCCCATTAACGGTCAAAATTTTGAATATCCACGAAGCTCATAATACGCGAAGTTAACATCCGATTCCATTCAGTCTTGGCACATCTCAATATTTCCATTAACACAAAATCTGTTATAAAGATGGTAGAGATCGGACCATTCCTTCTGGGTAGAAGTTTTGAATAACCAAAACGATCATAAAATCCGAAATAAGCATCTGGTTTATGGTTTAATCTCCAAATTACACACATTACAATATTACATTAACCCAAGATCTGGTTCTGGAAAAATGGCTCGTGAGCTGAACATATCACAATATTTCATTCGGTAAATATTGAAAAATGAGCTCGGGGTAAAGCCATTGAAATTCCAAAAAGTGCAGAACTTACACCGCAACAGAAAGAAAATAGACCCAAAATATCTAAAGAGTTGCTTCGCTTGGCCGAAAGTGGTGAACTGCCGAATTTGGATGAGAAAACATGCGTTGTCTAGCAGTTTGTAAACAAACAAAATGATCGTGTTTACTTGCCAAAGAGGTCAGCTGAAAATGTGCACCTTCGGTTGGCAACCAGAACTCATGCGCCGGCCATGGTGATGGTGTGGGCCGTGGCATCAGAATAAATGTCGAATATTATCGCGAAAATATTCTGGAGGGTGTATTAGAGCCTTGGGCATGCAAACATTTTGGCCGCAGATCTTGGACATTTCAACAGGACTCACTACCATCGCACTCAGCACGCGCCACCCAAGAATGTTTACAAAATGAGGTTCCTCGCTTCATTTCCAGCGCACAATACCCACCAAAATCTCCGGATACCAATCCGTTGGACTATTGTGTTTGGAGTATTTTGGAAAGCAAGTTTGGCACTTAAAAAATACCAAAGTGTCGATCACCTCAAGCAAGCGCTTTAGCGGGAATGGGCCAAAATACCGCAGAGCAATATTCGGGCAGCGTTGGCCGTTTGAAGGCCACAAATCGTGCCAAAGGTGACCAATTCGTATAAATCTAAACTTATTCTAAAATTTGATGCTATTTCCGATATTTTTTGCTTTCATTCAATAAAATTAAAAAAAAATGTATAAACTATGGCGTTTGACTTTGTTGCAGTTGTTTTATCTTCATTAGGTGAAGTATGAAAATGGAAAAATTCTGGTATCTTACCTACATTTTAACATTTTCTAAAAATTATCACATATCTCAAGGAAGTCCAAACCTGTCACGTCGCAATATTTATATCATATTTATTTAGGTCCGATACGAAATTGACAATATTGGCCCATTCCTTCGGAACCCACTACATAGAGGGTCAACAATTTGAATAATCATAACAAAAGTCAAAATATATTTAAGTAATCAAACATTGGCTGAAGGTATACCTCTGTCGGTAATACCGACTGATGCTTTTTAATTTTTTGTTCTTTTTTGGTGACTAATAGGGAAATTTGATGAATATTATTTTTGTATTGGATGTCATACTTCTAAAGTGATGCTTTGTAGGACGTTATTGCACAAACTCACAAAAGTACTTCCTATCGCTAAAATTAAAATTTATGAATTTCTGGCGTTAAGGTAAGATTTGGACTTTTGACGACTTCTAGGCTTTGTTATAAAAATGTTATGAAAAATAATTTTGTTGATTATCTTGACTTAGTACGATTCCGATTAAAGAGAGTTTTTAACTACATTTTTCTAAAGGTACCACAAAAGCCCCTTTGGCCAAGACAATATGTACCTAAAATCAAAGGATTCCAACGAATTTTAATTGAACATTTAACAAAAAATGTGAAAAAGGGCAACTTCGATCTCTATTTAACTTAAAAAATCAAGTGTGAAATGTTGACTTAAATTTGCTTTGTTCCAGAACCTGCAAGAATCGATTAGTTTTGTACTTTTGTTCAATATCATATCACATTCTTGCAATACAGACCAATTATTATGGGAACCGATTTTTCTGAATCAACAATTTTAGGAAAGCTTACGATGTTACCTGTTCAAAACATGAGTTTATGGAAAAATCTTTAACATTTTTAATTAATTACAGTATTTGGACCAGGAAAATCCATTTTAAAAAGTATTTCAATCATCACATTCAAGAATAGCCTCTATATATCGTTATATAGAGGCTATAAGAAAATGAGGACCTACATAGATATCATATCGTATCGTAAAAATATCGAATACCGGGATACCAATATGTAAATATGAACGAATGAATGTATGTATTTGGAACGCAAAGTCTAATTACGCCTGCTAATAAAATACATATACAGGGTGAGATAAAAAACTGCAACAAAATCAATCACCATAATTGTAATTTGTTTTTTAAATTTTTAAATTTTATTTAATGAAAGCAAAAAATGTCGGAAATAGCATCAATTTTTAGAATAAGTTTAGATTTGTTCGAATTGGTCACCTTTGAACCGAATTATGGTCTTTAAACGGCCAATGAAACCGTCACACGCTGCCCGAATATTTCTATTCCCAGCGAAGCGCTTGCTTGAGGTGATCGAAACTTCGGTATTTTTTAGTGTCAACCTTGCTTCCAAAAATACTCCAGACACAATAGCCCAACGGATTGGTATCCGGAGATATTGGTGGCCATTTTGCGCTGGAAATGAAGCGAGGAACTTCATTTTGTAACCATTCTTGGGTTGTGCGTGGCGAGTGCGATGGTGATGAGTCCAGTTGGAATGTCAAGGTCTGGTGGCCAACCGACGGTGCACATTTTCAGCTGACCTCTTTGGCAAGTTAACACGATCATTTTGTTAGTTTACAAACTGCTGGACAATGAATGTTTTCTCATCGGAGCGGAGAAACCCAAATTCGGCAGTTCATCACTTTCGGCCAAGCGAAGCAACTCTTTAGCTCTTTTGAGTCTATTTTTTTCTGTTGCGGTGTAAGTTCTTGCACTTTTTGGAATTTCAATGGCTTTACCCCGAGTTCATTTTTCATTATTTGCCGAATGGAATATTGCGATGTGTTCAACTCATGAGCAATTTTTTGGTCACAGCGACGCGGGTTTCGATTAAGTGGCTTCTTTACTTTTCGAACCATTTCTGCTGATGCTGCTGTTTTCTACCGTCCACTTTCTTGACGTCAGGCTACGTTACCAGTATCACGGTAACGAGTGATGGTACGGGGCACAAAAGATTTATTCACATTTAAATGGTGGAGTGCTCTAACGATAGCCACTTGAATTCCATTACGAATAACTTTTTTTCTGGAAATTTCTCACCAAAATGCTCTTGTACGCTTGTAAACAATAAAATGAGCTGTCATTGGAATAATTTTTACAGTGTCGGACGAGTGGCTTTGAAATGAGCAGTCTGAAGTAGGTTGCAGTTTTTTTATCTCACTCTGTAAATAATTTTAATTTTCTTCTAAGTGAAGGAAGTCCAAACCTGGAACGTCGCAATATTTAGGTCCGATACGAAATTGACAATATTGGCCCATTCCTTCGGAACCCACTCCATAGAGGTTCAACAATTTGAATAATCATAACATAAGTCAAAATATATTTAAAAAATGGAACATTGGCTGAAGGTATTCCTTTGTCGGCAAAACCGACTGATGCTTTTTAACTTATTCCTTATAATTCCATTCCGGCAATGGCTCAAACCCCTTTTAACAAAAAAAAAAACTTTTATTCTCTCCATTACATTTGGGTAGGGCAGCAAAGAAGGAACACACACCATGCTCTTGTTAAGAACCAATCCCAGTAAAATGACACATTCGCAAATGTAAAGATTTTCGATTTCCTAAAAAAAATTTCAATAACAGATATTGACCATTCTCAAAAAAAGCGACACATTCTTCGCCTGTCATAAGTCACCGGACAAATGGACGAAACAAATAAGAAATTGATTTGATTGCTTCGCAGAGCTAGCTTTACATTCGAACATTAAGAATGTTTGTTCTGCTCTTAGTTAAAGCTCTTGCCAACAATACAAGACAAAGCTAATAAGTTTACCTACCAGGTATCTTGATAATATTCGCAATAAGTTTTTAATTTTTGTTGTGTTTCTTTTTTTATTCGTTTCGTTTTGTGAAACATTTGGTTATATCGACAGCCATACAATGACCCTTGTCATGATATGGCTGTAGCATGTTTGTTGCATGTGCAGGATTTGTTGCAGGCATTGTTGTTTCTGTTGCTGTTGTTGGTGGTGCATGCGATCAGAACCATGCGACGACGATATTTATTTGCATCATGGCATATTTTGACATTTATTATTGGGTCAACAAATATGAGTGTGAGTGTGTGTGTATGAGTACTTGAGGGAGTCCGAGGGTGGGTGACACCAGCAGACTCCCGACGTATATGTTTTTGGCAAATTTTTCTGCAGTACATTGTTTCTCGTTTTACCTGTGGGGGTGTTCAGGAGGAAGTGCAACCTACAGCTACAGTTAGTTTTGTGGGTCATTTTCATTTGTGACGGCAAATCTCCCCGAACCACCAATTTATCATTTCTTTGGCATCTCAAAATTAATAAATTGTTCGGTTGTTTCAGTTTTGTTTCGGCTGGTTTGTTAACAATTTCATTGTTGGCGGTAGGTTTTGAGAAAAAAAAATTGTTGCGTGTTTTATGTTAATTTTTATATTTTTTTCAACTCATGCTCAGAGGAGGCACTGTCATAATAGCAATGACAACAATGGGATCAACGATTTTTCGTTGGATTTTTTTTTTTGGTAGGATTTTTGAAATAATTTGAATGTGCATGTATACACAGGGTGAGATAAAACAACTGCAACAAAGTCAAACGCCATAATTTTTACATTGAATGACAGCAAAAAAAGTCGGAAATAACATCAATTTTTAGAATAAGTTTAGATTTGTTCGAATTGGTCACCTTTGGCACGAATTTTGACCTTCAAACGGCCAATGAAACCGTCACACGCTGCCCGAATGTTGCTCTGCGGTATTTTGGCCCATTTCCGGCGAAGAGCTTGCTTGAGGTGATCGACACTTTTGGTATTTTTTAGTGCCAACCTTGCTTTCCAAAATACTCCAGACACAATAGTACAACGGATTGGTATTCGGAGATTTTGGTGGCCATTGTGCGCCATTTTGTAACCATTCTTCGATGGCGCGTGCTGAGTGCGATGGTGCTGAGTCCTGTTGGAATATCCAAGGTCTGCGGCCAAAATGTTTGCATGCCCAAGGTTTAAATACACCCCCAGAATATTTTCGCGATAATATTCGGCATTTATTCTGATGCCACGGTCGATTAATACGAGTGGAGAGCGACCATCGGTTGTTATGGCGATCCACACCATCACCGTGGCCGGCGCTTGAGTTCTGGTGGCCAACTGAAGGTGCACATTTTCAGCTGACCTTTTTGGCAAGTAAAAACGATTATTTTGTTTGTTTACAAACGGCTGGACAACGAATGTTTTCTCATGGGAGAAACCCAAATTCGGCAGTTCACCACTTTCGGCCAGCGAAGCAACTCTTTAGCTCTTTTGAGTCTATTTTCTTTCGGTTGCGGTGTAAGTTCTTGCACTTTTTGGAATTTCAATGGCTTTACCCCGAGCTCATTTTTCAATATTTGCCGAATGGAATATTGCGATATGTTCAGCTCACGAGCCATTTTTTGGCCACTGCGAAGCGGGTTTCGATGAAGTCACTTCTTTACTCTTCGAACAGTTTCTGCTGATGTTGATGTTTTGTTTCGTCCACTTCCTTGACGTTGGGCTAAGCTAGCAGTATCATGGTGACGAGCGATGGTACGAGACACAAAAGATTTATTCACATTTAAATGCTGGAGTGCTCTAACGATAGCCACTTGTGGTTTCCAGCCAAATATAAAGAAATCACACTATCACGCTTGAATTCCATTACGAATAACTTTTTTTTTCTGGAAAATTCTCACCAAAATGCTTTTGTACGCTTGTAAAAAATATAATGAGCTATCACTGGAATAATTTTAACAGCTGTCGGACGAGTGGCTTCGAAAATAACAGCAGTCTGAAGTTAGTTGCAGTTTTTTCATCTCATCCTGTAATTGTTCACAATTTTGACACTTTGTAGGAGAGGTACTTGGTGGAGTGGTCCGATATTGTCCATTTTCTCACCCGACCTAGCACTGATGCAAATATTAGGATTCGCAAAATTGGAGTAAAATTGGATTACCCTTTCTCTTTCTGTGCAGTAAATTATTTTCTATAAAAAATTGTAAACATTTTGTGTGTGAGGTACCAGAACGAGTTAACCTATATTGCCCATCTCCGAACTCGATCTAAGTTTGACAATAATATTACGACGTACCAAGTTTGGATCAAATTGGATACTCCTTTAGAGAGTTATCGTGCGCAACAGCCAGCCAGACGGACATCGCTAGATCGACTCCAAATGTCCTGAAACGGATTTGGGGCACTCGATGAGGCACTTTTTGTACGAATCAAATGATATATACCCTTTCTAGCCATATGGCTGAGGGTATAAAAAGTAGCGGACTTATCGGACCCCTTCGGACCAAGGGTGACCCTCACCCAAAATTTCAAGATTCTTGCTTCAAGCCAGTCAATTACTTTACTCTTTCATTAATTTATATAAAAGAAACAGCATTTTAAGGAAATCCAACAATAATCTGACATTAGAATATGTCATGATTTCCCGCTTTTGGAAAACGCTGTGATTAAACACTCAACCATCCATAAAACAATTGTCGTTGTTGCTTTTATTTTTAGTTTCTGTCCTCCCACTTTGGTTTATGGCAATCCATGCATGATTAATGTTTTAAATTAAATTGTAGTTTGTCTCAATATGAGCATCACCATCAGCTGGTTCGTGCTGTTGGAAAAATCATGGCACTTTATTCTCGCATTCTCGCATTTGATATTGACAAAAAAAACCTGCTAAAAAAACATTTTATAAACAATACCATACATGTATTGAGATTTTCAATTTACAGCTGAATGCATTGTTTCGATGTGTTTTTTTTTAGCTGGCGTTGTTGAAGACTTCCACCAAGAAGACATTGTGTCAAATGACGGAAATGCAATTTTTAATCATTAAACAATTTTATTTTCATGCACGACTATTGTTCAAATTTTCGAAACTTGACAAATTAAAAAAAAAAAAAAAAACAAAGGCCATTTCATTTTAACAAATACGAATTCAATAACGTAGAGTGAGAGAGGCTTTGACGTCTTATAAAAATTTAAACCTTATTTGGTTAATTAGCAATCAAGAGCATTGCACAACTTAATGTGTTTGTTGTTCAAAATAATTAAACACTGCAATTACTTTTCGAATGACATAAAATTAGTTTTAATTAAAAAAATAAATAAAATGTTGCATTTCCCACACACAAAACAGATATTCGATTTGAACGCGTTACAGCTGTTCATTCTATCAGTCAAATCGTTTTGTAAATTTACTACTTCTTTCACTGGCATTTCGATACGATTTTTATGATGAAGTTTATGGGTTTTTCGATTAACAGAAATTAAGAGGAGAACAACTGTGACAACCACAAAATTGGGAATTTCTAATGGACCTCTCATTTTTATTCATTAGCACCTCTCATAAAACTGGTTTTCATGCTTCTTGTTTCTGTGTTTGCTCTGTCTCTCAAACTGTGTCATTTTAATATTCCACCACTTTTTTTTCATTCGGCCGAGTGACACCCACAGAATCATTAGTTTGCATGTTTTTTAACGCTCCATAAACACAAAAAAAAAAAAAAAAAAAAAATAGCTGACAATGAATAAATTCAGATTATAATTTCGGTTTCGTTTGAATATTTTGTCGTCGTCGACTGTCTAATTATGAGACACTGAAAACTGCTTCTGACAAAAAGGGGGTCTGGGGTCATTAATGTGAAAGCCTAGAAAGTTGGGAATTAAGAATCCGACGGCAGTCAAAACAATTATGTTGATTATTGTTGAGATCTGTCAACACAATATTTGACATAATATTGGAAATGTGATACAAAGCCAGAGAGATCAAGGAGAGGCTGAAATTGAGGGCTTGAAAAAGAGAGAAAGCTACCAACAAAACCACATCAAAGAGTGAATGTCAATGGATGGCTTGGACTTTTATCGCAACACTGGTTTAAAAAGCTCACCGTCACCTCAAAAACGAAAATAAATAAATTCTGGGAAGCATTATATCACCTTGAAATTTTGCTCAGACATTTATATTACCCATACCATGATTGGTATTAAAATGTGACGTATCGGTCCGCGTTTCAGTGTGGCCTCCATACAACGTTACTTCCTGATTTTCGGTTCAATGTTTTGACTCCAATTTTAAGTGAAATCGTGTGTATCTTGACATTAGGTGTTCTGAGTAAATATATCTCTATGCTAAAAAAATTTAAGATTGATCCGTACCTTCTAATTTTTAGTATTTTGAAAGTTGGATTTGAAACCTTATTATGAATTACTTGACTTTTTGAATTCAGAGCTGACAGAATCTCTCACTGCTAAATTTTGTGAAGATAGGTCCTCTAGTATGTGTGGACCATATATAACGGCACTTCCAAAAATTAGATATTTTGAGAAGCTGTCCCAACAAAATTTTGTGACGATGAATCCACATTTACATATAGACCGGTATAACGGTACTTCCTAATTATAGGTATTTTGAGGGTTTCAGACAGATTTTTTTAGAAACATAATACTTGATATTTTATTTCTCAGTTGTTGTTTTGTTGTTCTCATTGAATAAAAACCAAAAACATTACCAATTGAGTACTTCCTTTTAACACCAATGGGGTTAGATCCCAAAAACAGAGATAAGTTTATCGTTAATCCACTCATTTGAGATTTTTTCAGTGTTCATATCTTGATCAGCAGAAACCAAAATTTATAAAATAAACATCAATTTTTAACAAAATTTGATACATTGTACTAAATTTTCAGACTTTCGAAGTTTAATATAGTATTCATTTTTTTTCATTTTCGGAATGTATAACAGGGAAAAGTTTACCTTTTACACGAAAAAGTCTCAAAAACTTCTCATTTTGAAGTTTACTGAGGAGGATATTAGTAAAACCATTGTACAATTGATCGACATCCAGTGTTTCTGTTCAAAACTATTTCAACATCTCCGTATATTAACCTTAGAAACCAAGTGTAAGCTCAATATAAAATTTCAGATTTTCAGCACAAATAATCTACATCTCTCCATCCAAAAAAAAAAAAAAAAAAAACAAACAGTGATCGGATATTAGTATCATTTAGTACTTTTGAAATAATTATAGTACGCCTTTCTAAAACCACCACCAGATCTTAACACCAAATACCACCAGATTTCAAATTTTCGGGATTCCAGCTCAATACTCCAAATTTAGTACTATTCGAACAATTTTAGTAATTATTTGCAAAACCGTTACATATCTCCATACTAGACACCAGCAATTATCGCACGGTTTCAGCTCTATTCCTTCATCAAATCCAAAATGTAGTACTATTTAGTACTTATCGTACAATTATAGTACACATGTCCAAAACCACCGCCATATCTCTATTCAAGATACCAACAGAGATCTAATTAATTCGAGGATTCCAGCCTTATCACTTCACCCAACACTAAATTTAGTACCATTTAATACATTTCGAAGAATTATGGTAAACATTTTCCAAAACAGTCTCTATATCTGAACCACAGACACATATCTAAATTTAAGATACCAACAGAGACCTCAATATCAGATTTTAGGATTCCAGCCCTATCCCATTCCCCAATACTCAATTTAGTACCATTCAGTACTTTTCGTAGAATTATAGCGCACATTTTCAATTCCAGATACCCCTGTTCTTATCCATTCAGTACTTTTCGTACAATTATGGTACACATTTGCAGAACCACCCCCATATTTCAATTCCAGACACAAACAGTGACATCCGTATCTAATTTTAGAATTTCTTACAATTATAATACACAATTCCAAAACCACCTGCATATCTCAATTCCAGATACCAACAGAGACCTCAATATCAAATTTTGGGATTGCAACACTATCCGTTCACCCAATATTTGATTTAGTACCACTTAGTACTTTTCGAAAAATTATAGTACACATTTCCAAAGCCACATTCATATCTTAACAGCAGACACCAACAGTGTAGATATCACTGTTGAGGATTTCAAATTTGAGGATTCCACCCCTATTCCTTCTTCCAATACCATATTTTCTATCATTTAGTACTTTTCGCACAAATATGGGACACATCAGTTATCTTAATATTAAATTTCAGAATTTTATCCATATTCTTTCACCCAATACCAAATTTAGTACCATTTAAAACTTTTCGTACAAATATAGTACACATTACGAAATACAGTACTATTTACGCGAGCTAGTAGTACACATTTCCAAAACCACCTTCATATCTCAAATTTACTTTCCCAACCTTGATTCTCATACAAAAGTACCATTTTAGAAGTTTAGTACCATTCTAGAACTTTTGGTAACCTTTAGGTTTGATTTGCCAAAAAAAACCTTTGTTACATCTATCCTGCACTCCATCATTGACTATTATTCCAAATTTCAGAATTCCAGCTCATTCCTAACACATTTTTAGTACACTTTAGTACTTTTTGGACCCCATTAGTACGAATTTCCTAAGAATATAGACTGGCTCTCGTGCAATTTTTTTTTTTTTTTTTTTTTTTGTGACATGTAGAAGGAAGCGAGATAGACCCATAGTAACTCTTGAAGAAATTCATAGAATTACTTTCTGAGTCGATTTATACATGTCAGTCCGTTTGTCCGCCATTAATTTTATTTTATTTTTTTTTTAATTTTATTGAATAAAAGCAAAAAATGTCGAAATATAACCAAATCTTAGAACAAGTTTAGATTTGTTCGAATTGGTCACCTTTGGCACGAATTATGGCCTTCAAACGGCCAATGAAACCGTTACACCCTGCCCGAATGTTGCTCTGCGGTATTTTGGCTCATTCCCGTCAAAGCGCTTGCTTGAGGTGAACGACACTTCGGTATTTTTTAGTGCCAACCTTACTTTCCAAAATAGTCCAGACACAAAAGTCCAACGAATTGGTATCCGGAGATTTTGGCCACTGTGCGCTGGAAATGAAGCGAGGATCCTCATTTTGGCGCGTGCTGAGTGCGATGGTGCTGTGTCCTGTTGGAATGTCCAAGGTCTGTGGCCAAAATATTTGCGTGCCCAAGGCTTTAATACACCCCCAGAATATTTTTGCGATAATATTCAGCACGTATTCTGATGACACGGTCGATTAATACGTGCGGTGAGGAACCATCGGCTGTTATGGCGGCCCACATCATCACCATGGCCAACGATTAAGTTGTGGTGGTGGCCAAACGAAGGTGCACATTTTCAGCTGACCTCTTTGGCAAGTAAACACGATCATTTTGTTTGTTTACAAACAGCTTAACAACAAATGTTTTCTCATCGAAGCGGAGACATCAAATTCGGCAGTTCACCACTTTCGGCCAGGCAAGCAACTCTTTTGAGTCTATTTTCTTTCTTTTGTCTGTTGCGGTGTAAGTTATTGTACTTTTGGAATTTCAATGACTTTACCCCGAGCTCATTTTTCAATGTTTGCCGAATGGAATATTGCGATATGTTCAGCTTACGAGCCATTTTCGGCCACTGCGACGTGGGTTTCGATCAATTTGCTTCTTTACTTTTCGAACCATTTCTGCTGATGTTGCTGTTTTCTTCAGTCCACTTCCATGACGTCGGTCTTCGCTAACGAGCGATGGTACGAGACACAAAAGATTTATTCACATTTAAATGCTGGAGTGCTCTAACGGTAGCCACTTGTGGTTTTCCAGCCAAATATAAAGAAATCACACCATCACGCTTGAATTCCGAACACGAATAACTTTTTTCTGAAAAATTCTCACCAAAATACTTTTGAACACTTGTAAACAATATAATGAGCTGTCACTGGAATAATTTTAACTGCTGTCGGACGCGTGGCTTAGAAATGGCAGCAGTCTGAAATTGGTTGCAGTTTTTTTCATCTCACCTGTATATTCTTGATCAGATTAAAAAAAATTGACGATATAGCCCAGTCCATTCCCCCATCTGTACGTCTGGAGTCAAAACAAATAAAAAATGGAAAGCTAAAATTTTGCACAGATCTCTCTTTTGTCTGCAGACAGGCCAATTCCACGGTCCACAATATCGTATAGCACCTATATAACGGTACCCGCCCGATATTCTGTATTTTGATTATTTTAGCCACATTTTTCCATGGAATTATGTAAAGTTCTACACAAAGAATTCTTCGTGAGTACTTTACCCACTGTAGGAGAATTGTCTATATAGGTCCGTGATATTGTATGGGCCCCATACAACGGCATCCTCTGGCATTATTCACCGGAATTGTTTCAAATTTCGTATTTGAAGCTCGTAAAGGGTACTACAGCCAATGAAGGAAAATTGTCTATGTAAGTTCACGGCCTCATATAGCCCACATATAACGGCACCTCCATTTATTCGCCACTTTGATGATATTAGCGACATTTTTCGTTGAATTAAAGTTCGTAATGGGTACTACAGCCTATGATAAAAACAATTATTTATGCAGGACCACGTCTTCGTGAAGCCCATATATAACTGCTTCCCTTCAAGCGGTATTTTTCGAGGTTTTTTTTTTTTGGAAATTTTCCAAATTCCTTCAAAATGGTGGAGGGCATTAAAAGTTCAGTTTTATATATAATTGAAAAATTTAATTAAAAAATAATAATTAATAATTTCAAACCAAAACGACAGGCCAGTAAGGCGGATCGATTCACCTAGTGATCTTATAAAATCCCATAGAAGTGAATCTAATATTAATGGGACTGAAAATATCTATCCGACATACTAATTCTATTTATTCTTTGTGTTCCCTTTCTTCAGACTCAAAACAAATATGATCTGTGTATACATGACTTAACATTTGGCTTTACAGTAGGGCAAATCATTAAAAATTCTTCTAACGAACTTTATTTACCAGATTTGCTCTGTCATGTGGGCGTAAATATGAAGCCCTAATTCCCTCTAACACACGGTAAACAGTGAAACCTACTTCGACATATTACGACACAGTTGTTGATAATTGTTGCTCCCTCCCGAAAAAAAACCTTTTCAGTTATCATTGAAGAAAGAAAAGAAAGCAGCATTTATTTTTAGCTTATCTAATTATGGACCCTACTAATGCCCTCAAGTGATTGTGCTCCGGCTTTGTTTACAGTAAATTTCAATTTGAAATCTGATCTTTTATCTGAAGCTCAAGAGTTTGTTTATTTTTTCTCTCTCTCTCTCTCTCTCTGTTTTGTGAAATATTTACTTTATGTTTTTTTTTAACAAAATTTCCATATAAATAATAATCCGTAACAGATAACAACACCTCATTAATTGAGATTAGGTGGGCAGGTCATTAGAGCATCTTTGGGAGAGATCAAAGAGCATGGCAACATTGAGGTCCCATAAAGCAAAAAAAAAAAGTCCGAAACAATTTTGACGGCACAAAGTCTCGAAAAATCGCACTAAAACAAAAACAAATACTTTTTTTTGGAATATAAATATGTTAATAACTATTAATTTGAAACGATCGATTAATGGAAATAATATTTCAATGGCTAAGGCAAAGGCGGCGGGTATTTTGAAAATAATTTGAAACCAAAAACAAAAAATTTTAAGTGGTCTCTGGAAAATTGAATATCAATTTGTAACGATTGAGATTAATAAATGAAATTAATATCTTGATGAGATATTGGCCAATACAAAAAACCTCTTTTTTAATTGGCATTCAAAACACATTAAGACAAACACTTTGTATATTCCAAAATTTTATTGTCACAGTTTGGGGCCCAGTGGAGCGGGGAAATATTCACAACACTATCATAAAAAACTTAAATTTTTTGGCTTCCATCCCATGGGGCAGACTATCATAATATGTTTCCTATGGAAAAAAAAGAAGAACTCTTTAATTGTGTTAAACAAACACAGTTCTCATAGATTCCAAATATTTATAGACAAACCTAATTGCTTTGCAGGTTTTTTTTTTGTTTTACAAAATTCATATTTGTTGCTACCATAAAAATAAAACTGACCGCAGGCCATTGAATAAAGTCGAAATGTTGACCACGAACCTGTCTTGCTTTTGGTTATAAAATCAGCAGGAAGAAATTGATTCCCTTGAAATACTTAGAAACGCCATGAACAAATTTCAAAATGTGGCTTTCTTTTATCTTGTAAGGGCATTGTGGGAAATCTATAAAATAGCCGAAAACAGTTGGATACTTTGGAAATGGTCTTTACAAGTGATCATATATTATTGTAAATATTTTTATTTGCTGGTTATAAAAGCAGATTTATATACTTTGAAGGGAAAAAATTAGGTTTTGGTATCTCTAAAAATATTTGTATCTCCAAATATAAAAAAATATATTTTCCAAAATTTATAAAAATAAACGCATCTTCATTTCAAATGGTTAAGAGTAGTTATGTTAAATTTGTCATTTCCGTTTGTAACACTTCTATACAGGGTGAGTTAAAAAGCAACAAATCAAACGCCATAATTGTATTTTTTTTTTAAATTTTATTGAATGAAAGCAAATAATTTCGGAAATGGCTTCAAATTTTAGAATAAGTTTAGATATGTTCGAATTGGTCACTTTTGGCACGAATTATGGTCTTCAAACGGCTAATAAAACTGTCACACGCTGCCTGAATGTTACTCTGCGGTATTTTGGCCCATTCCCAGCGAAGCGCTTGCTTGAGGTGATCGACACTTTGTTATATTTTGTGCCAATCTTGCTTTCCAAAATACTCCAGACACAATAGTCCAGCTGGAAATGCAGCGAGGAACCTCATTTTGTAATAAATCTTGGGTGGCGCGTGCTGAGTCCTGTTGGAATGTTCAAGGTCTGCGGCCAAAATGTTTGCATGGCCAAGGCTTTAATACACCCTCCAGAATATTTTCGCGATAATATTCGGCATTTATTCTGATGCCACGGTCGATTAATACGAGCGGAGAGCGACTATCGGCTGTTATGGCGGCCCACACCATCACAATGGCCGGCACTTGAGTTCCAAACGAAGGTGGCCAACCGAAGGTGAACATTTTCAGCGGACCTCCTTGCTGGACGATGAATGTTTATTCATCACCACTTTTGGCCAAGCGAAGCAACTCTTTAGCTTTTTTGAGTCTATTTTCTTTCTGTTGCGGTGTAAGTTCTTGTACTTTTTGGAAGCTTTACCTCGAGCTCATTTTTCAATATTTGCCGAATGGAATATTGCGATATGTTCAGCTCACGAGCCATGTTTCGGCCAATGTGACGCGGGATTCGATCATGTCGTTTCTTTACTTTTCGAACAATTTCTGCGAATGTTGCTGTTTTCTTCCGTCCACTTCCTTGACGTGGAGCTACGCTACCAATATCACGGTAACGAGCGATGGTACGAGACACAAAAGATTTATTCACATTTAAATGCTGGAGTGCTCTAACGATAGCCACTTGTGGTTTTCCATCCAAATATAAGGAAAGCACACTATCACGCTTGAATTCCATCACGAATAACTTTTTTTCTGGAAAATTCTCCCCAAAATGCTTTTGTACGCTTGTAAACAATATAATAAGCTGTCACTGGAATCATTTTCAGCTATCGGACGAGTGGCTTAGAAATGACAGCAGTCTGAAATTGGCTGCAGTTTTTTCATCTAACGCTATAGAAGCAACTCTTGGATCTGTACCTCTTTGTAAATATTATGAAATGGCGTGATATATTAATATACCATCCTAATGTGGTGGAAGTGTGTAAAACGACATTGGAAATTCCGGTATGCAACGGAAATTAATGATTTCTCACAAACATGTATAACCCGACGTCCAATTGACTCGTAACCTCTTCTTGTACAAGGTCTTGTTGACGAATTAAGACAGAGATTTAAATTTGTTTTTTTTTTTCGGAATGAATGCATATGTACCTCGCTTCCGTTAAATATATGGGCATTTACACGTTTTATGCACAACAATATTGGAATTGGTTAAAATTCTGCAAATAATTTAGCTCGTAAGTACTACAACAGATTTCTTATAAAAAATTGTGGAATACAAATTACCATTCTTTGTCCATTTTCGGCATTGAAAAAATATATCTTTCAAATTTAACCCAATTAATGTTTAATTATTAACACTCCCACCGATTCAAGGAGCTAGAGAAACAATGTCATCCATACACATATAATTATTCAATTTGCATTTAATGCACAGCTTATAGTCATAATATACACTTAACATACAACAACAACCCATCTTCCGTGTGAGATAATTGGTCGGCTCACATCGTAGTAGATTAACATGCTATTTGCATGATTGACAGGGAGTCTCTCACTCTCTGTGAGCTTTCATTATAATTATGTACGAGTATGTTGGTATGTAGCAATTAGTCAAAGGTGTTGATTGAGAACATCACCTTGGGGCATCAAACAAACGATTGACCGCTTTTTTCTAAAGCCAACACTCTTTTTCTTTGTATCGTAGAATGATGTTAAATTTGTTAAGAGTCGGTGTTCATTCGATGAAGATATCACCATTACAAATTGAAGATAAAAGGAATTATTTGTGATTTTACACCAGAGCATGAAATGGGAATAGTTTAGATATTTTTCGAAGAGAAGTAATTGATCAATGATAAATAAAAGAGGTGGAAAACATTGGCCATATCATGTATTGGCCACTATCAAAATTTTCAATTTATCTTTCCGTCATAGAATCAAAATTAGAAAATTTCGAAGCTACTGTAAAAAAGGAATTATTTTATTTTTTAATAAAAGTTATAGAAAAATAAGTTAAAATGTATCGGTCGGTTTTGCCGAAGCCAAAGTTCGATTATTTAAATATATTTTGACTTCTGTTGTGATTATTCCAATTTTTGACCCTTTATGGAGTAGGTTCTGAAGGTATGGGCCAATATTGTCCATTTCGTATCGGAGCTTAATAAATATGGTATAAATATTACGACGTGTTAGGTTTGGATTATATTGGTTACTATGTGTGATAATTTTTAGAAAATTTTAAAATGTGCGTGAGATGCCTCAGATATAGTCGACTGAAGTATTCCATTTTCATAATTCATCTAACACGGATAAAAATATTGGTATGGACAAAATTACAAGAAAATCGAAATCATAAATTTCATATTTATCTCAGGTTTCTGGTTAAGTGAAATATTTAGATACATAAAGTTGTAAAGAATCGCTGACTTGCTTCACAAGTTATGGCAGAAAAAAATATTGAAAATTGTAACCCTTTATGAGTGAGGTACCGGAAGGGTTTCGCAGCTATATATCATCTTCACAACCGATGTTGTTTTAGCAAAAATGTTTGTATGTGAAATTTGTAGAGAGTTGAATGTTTATTTGGCATATTTTGAGGGTTTGATTTCTCAAAATCTTGAACCATATGTGGGGGAGGTACCAGCAGAAATGGTCTGATCTCTACCATCCTTATAACTGACCTTGTGTTAATAGAAATGTTGAGATGTAGCAAGTCTGATTGGAATCGGATGTTATTTTCGCGTTTTATGAACTCCATGTATATTCAAAATTTTGACTCTTTATGGAGGAGGTTCTAGAAGGAGAGGACCGATATATCAGATCTTTACAACAGATCTTGTGTTAGAAGAAATAATGGGATGTGTAAAATAAAATAGGAAAAGCGGATGCATATTTCGGATTTTATGATCGTTTTGGCTATTCAAAATTTTGACCCTTTGTGGAGGTGGTACCGGAAGAAATGGTCCGACCTCTATCATCTTTATAACAGATCCTGTGTTGATGGAAATATTGAAGTGTACCAAGTCTGAATTGAATCGTATGTTAATTTCGCGTTTTATGAGCTTCATGGATATTCCAAATTTTGATCCTTTGTGGGGGAGGTACCAGAAAGAGTAAACCGATACATACCATTTTCACAGCAGATCTTGTGTTAGTAAAAATAATGTGATGGGGGAAATATAAAGACAAGCGGATGCTTATTTCGGATTTTGTGATCGTTTTGGCTATTCATAACGTTTGCCTTTTGTGGGTAAGGTACCAGAAGGAATGGTCCAACTCCTACCATTTTTATAACAGATTTTGTGTTGATAAAAAGTTAAGTTGTGCCAAGTATGAATGGAATCGGATGTTAATTTAGCGTTTTATGAGCTTCATGGATTTTCAAAATGTTCACCCTTTGTTGGGAAGATACCAGAAAGAGTGGGCCCCTATATTCCGTTTTCACAGCACATCTTGTGTTATTGGAAATAATGGGATGTGTGAAATTTGAAGAGAACCGGATGCTTACTTCGCTTTTTTTTTGAGCGTTTTGGTTATTCCAAATTTCGACCCTCTGTGGGGGTGGTTTCGAAGGAAGGAATGTATCGATCTTTTCCATCTTTATAACAGATCTTGTATTGATGGAAAGTCTGAATGCAATCGGATGTTAATTTCATGAGCTTCGTGGATAATCAAAATGTTGACCGAAAGAAATGGTCCGATCTTTTCCATCTTTTTAACAGATCTTGTGTTGATGGAAACATTGAGATGTACCAAGTCTGAATGGAATCGGATGTTAATTTCGGGTTTTATGAGCTTCATGGATATTCAAAATGTTGACCCTTTGTGGGCGAAGTACCAGAAGGAGTGGGCCGATATATTCCGTTTTCACATCTGACCTTGGGTTAATAAAATTATTGGGATGTGTGAAATTTCAAGACAATCGGATTTTACATCACATTTGATAAGAGTTGTAATTATTCAAAAATTTGAACCTTTGTGGACGAGGAACTTGATTGAGTGGACCTATATTGTCCATTTTCGCACCTGACCTCGCAATTTGTGCAGTTGGAGCTAAATCTGATCATCATTTCCCCTTCTGTGCCAAAAATATATATTTTTTAAAATTTCGACCATTTGTGGGGGAGGCACCAGAAGGAGTGGACCGATATATTCTATCTTAACACCAGACTTTGGGTTAATATAAATATTGGGATGTGTGAAATTTGAAGACAATTGGACTCTTACATCACATTTTATGAAAGTTGCAATTATTCAAAATGTTGAACCTTTGTGAGGTAGGTACTTAATAGACTGGACAGATATTGTCCGTTTTCGCACCTGAACTAGCACAAATGAAAATACAAGGATTTGCAAAGTTGGAGTAAAATCGGATTATTCGTTTTCTTTCTGTAAAGAAAAATCCTTTTTTTTGAGAATTTCGACCTTTTGTGGGGGAGGTACCAGAAGGAGTGGACCGATATTGCCCATCTTTGAACTCGATCTAAGTTTGATAATAATATTACGATATACCAAGTTTGGATCAAATCGGATACTCTTTTTCTTAGGATTTGGTCCTAAGAGACCTAGGGTCGAAACCCGACATTTCGATTAGGCACATTTTGGCCGTATCAAATGAGATATACCCTCTCTTGGCATATGGGTGAGGGCATACTTAAAATATTCAAAGTAGGATTTGAGACAAATTTTGAGAGATTCGGTAATTTATTTTGAAAATTGTAGAGTTTACGATTTTAAAGACAGACCTCATGCCATTAGATATGATCGAACCCTTACTCAAATATTTGCAATATTTATAAAAATTCCATTTCAACCTAGAGAACAACTTAATATAGGCTTAATTGCAAGTTAAAATAATAACGGTTATTGTAGCAGACATGGAATTCTCATCAGAGTGAAATAAATTCCCAGGAATATTAGAAGGAGTACCGTTCATTGTTTGCCATTTGCGAACAGAACAGAAACACGTCTTTGGAAAGCAGTAACATTTTCTAATTAATGCTTAGTTAAAAGAGATTCCTAAGATGTGACTGTGGCCGTTTAAGGTGTCGAACATTAACACAAGAGACGTACAAACCATAAATGGTGGTATTTTTTCTTTTTCCAAGAAGCTTATGTATGTGTGGTGGGTAAAGGCAGGCAGACATACAGATAGACCATTTCATTGTCGCTTGAAATGTGGTAGCCACTAACATCAAACCTCAATGCGTTCACCTTTGAGAATGTCGTAAGATTCTAACGAAACACAAGTGAACCATATGTGCGCGCAGGCATGCACAACCCACTTTTATCTCAACTCCTGGTGTAGGTTCTCGGTATGGTCATGCGGTTGCATAAATGGATATGTGTGTACCTAATACCCTTAGGAGGCATCTAAGGTTGGGGAAATGAAGATGGCAATACGTTAACAGCTAGTAAAGAGAAAAAGATTGGCAAGCCGCAGTTGGGATGCCCTGCAATCTGTATTAATAAAATAGTAAAATAGTTATTGAAAGAGTGCACCCTGACAAAAAGGCTGAAGCTATAATCTTGAAATTTTGGGTCACGGTCTAGTTTTTTTTTTTTTCGAAAATCGTACTAGAACGGTATTAAAAGGTACTAAATATGGTCCCTGATGAAGTGTCTGATAGATTTACCAATAGGTTTTTAGAAATTCGCACTATGGATGTACGATAAAGTGTACTATATTTGGTACCTTTTGATAAAATGTGAACGATATTAAATATGATCACTGATGGAGTTTATGATAGATGTACCAAAGGGTTTTTTTTTTTGAAATTCGCACTGTAACTGTACGAAAAGCACTAAACTGTACCAAATTTGGTACCATTTCGTGTCATGTGAACGGTTAGATCTAAAAAAGTGAAATTGAAAATAGGAATCTAGGTTGAGGAGACGATGTAAAGAGACAGTTTTGAAAGTGTGTACTCATGTATACGAAAAGTACTAAACGGTACTAAATTAAGTACAATTTAAATTTAGAGGAACGGATGGTTCTGAATTCTGAAATTAGAAATGAACATTACTGGCGCAGTGTAGGATTGGGATATGGAGGAAGTTTTTGAAATTTGTAATTATGTGCCTGATAAGTACTAAATGGTACTAAATTTGGTACAATTTCAAATTTGAAAGAACCAATAGAGTTAGAATCCTGAAAATTAGATAAAAGATTACTATTTCATTCTAGGACTGAGGAATGTATGTAGTTTCGGAAATTCATACTTATGTGTACTAAATGGTGCTACATTTGGTACCATTTAAATTTCGGGAGAACCGGTAGAGCTGGGATCCAGAAATTTGGAAATAAGGTTGCTATTGTATTGTAGGACTGAGGTATGCCGGTAGTTTCGGAAATTCGTACTTACAGGGTGAGATTATAAAACACATTTAAATTTTGGTGAATGAAAACAAAAAATGTCGGAAATAGCATCAAATTTTAGAATATTTTAAGATTTGTTCGAATTGGTCATCTTTGACACGAATTATGGCCTTCAAACGGCCAATGAAACCGTCACACGCTGCCCGAATATTGTTCTGCGGTATTTTGGCCCATTCCCGGCGAAGCGCTTGCCTGAGGTGATCGACACTTTCGTATTTTTTTAGTGCCAACCTTGCTTTCCCAAATATTCCAGACACAATAGTCCAACGGATTGGTATCCGGAGATTTTGGTGGCCATTGTGCGCTCGAAATGAAGCGAGGAACCTCATTTTGTAACCATTCTTGGGTGGCGCGTGCTAAGTGCGATGTTGCTGAGTCCTGTTGGAATGTTCAAGGTGTGCGGCCAAAATGTTTGCGTGCCCAAGGCTTTAATACACCCTCCAGAATATTTTCACGATAATATTCGGCATTTATTCTGATGCCACGGTCGATTAATACGAGCGTAGAGCGACCATCGGCTGTTATGGCGGCCCACTCCATTACCATGGCCGGTGCTTCAGCTCTGATAGCCAACCGAAAGTGCACATTTTCGGCTGACCTCTTTGGGAAGTAAACAGATCATTTTGTTAGTTTACAAACTGCTGAACAATGAATGTTTTCCCATCGGAGACGAAGAAAACCAAATTCGGCAGTACACCACTTTCAACCAAGCGAAGCAACTCTTTAGCTCTTTTGAGTCTATTTTCTTTCGGTTGCGGTGTAAGTTCTTGCACTTTTTGGAATTTCAATGGCTTTACCTCGAGCTTATTTTTCAATATTTGCCGAATGGAATATTGCGATACATATGTTCAGCTGACGAGCCATTTTTTGGCCACTGCGTCGCGAATTTCGATTAAGTTGCTTCTTTACTTCTCGAACTATTTCTGTTCTGGTGTTCCTGTTTTCTTCCGTCCACTTTCTTGACGCCGGGCTACACTACCAGTATCACCGTAACGAGCGATGGTACGAGACACAACAGATTTATTCACATTTAAATGCTGGAGTGCTCTAACGTTGGCCACTTGTGGTTTTCCGGAAAAAAATTAAAGAAATCACACTATCACGCTTGAATTCCATCGCGAATAACTTTTATTCTGAAAAATTCTCACCAAAATGCTTTTGTAAACTTGTAAACAACATAATCAGCTGTCACTGGAAAAATTTTAACAGCTTTCGGAAGTGTGACTTTGAAATAATAGCACTCTGAAGTTGGTTGCAGTTTTTTAATCTCACCCTGTATATGTACTAAATGATACTGAACTTGGTACAATTCTAATTATGGCAGAACCAGTGGAGTTGGAATTCTGAAATATGGAAATTAAATTACTGTTCAAGTGGGATTAGGATTGGGATGTGTAGGTAGTTTTGGATATATGTACTAAAATGTACTTAATAAACTACAATTTGTATTTGGGCGAACCAACAGGCGTGGAATCCTAAAATTTGGAATGGGGATTACTGAGGAAGTTTATGATTGGGGTATGTAGGAAGTTTTGGAAATTCGTACTTTTGTGTACTAAATGGTACAAATTGGAATTGCGATGAACCCATGGAGCTGGATTCCTGACAATTGGAATGAAGTTCCCAGATGGAGTGCAGGATAGATGCACCAAAGGGTTATTGGAATTTGGAAATAGAAATTTGGGAAATGTTCTGGACATATGAAGTGATTGGGGAAATGTGTACTTTAATTGTACGAAAAGTGCTGAATGAAACTACATTTGTGATTGGATGAAGGGATATTTATTTGTGTTTGAGATTTGGCGGTGGCTTGGAACTTCCTCCGAAATTTGTATGAAATACTAAATGCTACTAAATTGTACTATATTTGGAATTAGGTGAAGGAGTGGAAGTGAAATCTTGAAATTTAAAATGGATGTCACTTTTGGCGTCCTTTATTTGTTCTAAAAGTACTAAATGGTACTAAATTTTGTACTGGGTGAAAGGATAGGACTGGAATTCTAAAATTTGATATTGAGGTCTCTTTTGGTATCTGGAATTGAGATATGGTAATGGTGGTATCTGAGATTGAGATGTGGAGGTGGTCTTGGAAATGCGTTCCATAATTGTTCGAAAAGTAGTAAATGTGCTAATGGGTGGAGAGAAATCTGGGAACTCTGTTGGTATCTGGCATTGATGCATTGATGAAATTGGTTTTGAAAATGTGTACCATAATTTTACGAAAGGTACTAGGTGGTACAAAATTGGGTATTGAGAAAAGGGATAGAGCTAGAATCTCGTAATTTGAGATTCGAAATAGACCAGACTATTTCTTTCCTTAAATTAAAAAAGCCGGTTGCCAATTTGTTAGCCGGTCTAAATAACCCACTTAAACGCAATATTGTCAACTCGCTACCAATAACATTCGGTGCTCCATAAGGCAAGTTCACGGCAGAACTTGCCATCAGCAGCATCATCTCATCATCATCTTCACATTGCCATCCTTCTTGGCTTACGAAAGCTGTGAATCAACAACAGCAACATTAAATATTTGTGCAACATGTTTGGCGGATAGGTTACATAAAAGAGGCTGTTGTTGTTTCGTTCTGGCTCTTTGGGCAATATGGTGGGTTGCTGTTGCCTTTTATCCCATCCAATTTCATCGGAGTCATGCTTAAGTGTTCCATAATCATTTTTATACCCTCCACCATAGTATGGAGGGTATATTAAGTTTGTCATTCCGTTTGTAACACCTCGAAATATACATTTTAGACCCCACAAAGTATATATATATTCTTGATCAGCATAAAATTCTATGTCGATTTAGCGATGTTCGTCCGTCTGTCCGTCTGTGGAAATCACTCTAGCTTCCCAACGAATTGAAGTAGATTGAAAAAATTTTACTCAAATGTTTATTATGTCTGCAGGACTTTTGGTATTGAAAATGGGCCATGTAGGTCCACATCGTCGTATAGCCCCCATATAACGGTACCTCCCGATAAGCGGTATTTTGATGAGTTTAGCAACATTATTTACCGGAATTGTTTCAAATTTGGTATTCGAAGTTCGTAATGGATACTACAACATTAGACAGAAAATGGGCCATGTAGGTCCACGTCTTCGTATAGCCCCCATATAACGGTTTCCCTGATATTCGGTATTTTGACGATTATAGGGACATTATTTACTAGAACCATTAAAAATTTCGCATTTGAAGTTCGTAATGGATATTACAGCCTGTGACAGAAAATTGTCTGTGCAGGCTTATGAGAAAAGTTGCGTATGAAGGTCCACGTCGTCTGATAGACCCTAATATACGTCTACATTCGATATTTTTAAGATTTTAACATAATTTTTAATGGATTTTAATTTTTTGAAAATTGCCAAATTTGTACCAAATGGTGGAGGGTATTCAAAGTTCGGCACGGCCGAACTTACAGCTTATTTACTTGTTTTAAATTTAAAGATGAAACAAAATGAAAATTTATATGTACTAATTTCAAAAATCGGAATATATTTTTTTCATTAAGAAATGACGAATTCTTAATCTCAAAGCTCGGAATTTTTTGCAATTTATTTGTTTCGTAAAAAACACATAATTTCCCAAAGTGTCGATATGTAAAAAAATAAAAAAAAAAATCATGTCCAATGTCAAGCTCCAAGCAATTTGAGATGTAAACATTTAAAATGTGTTTCCTTCTCCAAACAGGCAATAGGAGCATGGAACACTTAAGCATAACACCGATGACTTGTTGTGGCTGCTGCTAACTTTTTGTATTCTGAAAAAAAAAATGCAAGAACACTAAGAACATCACATTTATGGTTGATAGCGTTAAGCTGCCAGCCAGCCAACCTAACCAACCAGGCAACACTGTTCGATGCCCGTTTAAACTAGTTCTACCATATTTGTTTAAACAATGGCAAGAAGACAAAGCCTTAAGCAGCAGAAATGTGGTAATACCAAAAATAGCAGGAAGAACTGTCGTAGGTTAGTTCCTATTGAATATCACATCACACACACACGCACAAAAACAACAAAATGGCACAGTGGGTTATTGTGGTTCAAAGAGCTAAACTCCATGGTTACAGAGGGTGTACATATCTTCATCCGATTTCACGGTTATTCTGCATTAAATATGTAATATCAGCCCAAATTGGATGGATTTGTGCATATTCAACGGAATTTTTCGATTTTCTGAAACTCGATCCCATATCTGCTTCGAAATTTCATAATTCAGGTGTATCAACCAATACAAAATTTATTAAAATTCAGTTGTTTTCGTACAGTTAAAGTACGCATTTCTAAAAACAATCTCCATACCTCAACCTCAGATACCAACAGTGACCTTAATATCAAATTTCAGGATTTCAGCTCTTTATTTTACTGAATTATACAATTAAGTACAACTTAATAATAATAATAATAATAATAATAATAATAATAATAATAATAATAATAATAATAATAATAATAATAATAATAATAATAATAATAATAATAATAATAATAATAATAATAATAATAATAATAAATATAATAGTGCTAGAGAGTAGCAGCTGGTTTTGGATTTCAGCTCTATTGCTTCACCCAATACCAAATTTAGTACTTCTCATATTAGAATATCTCAATTCTAGTTACCAAATGAGACCTCAATGTCAAATTTCCGCATTCTAGCTCTATCTTTTCACCCAATATTCAATTTAATACCATTTAGTACTTTTCGTACAAATATAGGACGCATTTCCAAAAAACTGCCAAATCTTAAACACAGATAACATCAGTAATTGCATTATTAAAATTTCAGAATTTTATATCTGTTCCTTCACCCAAATTTACTTCTTTTCATACAGTTAAAGCACACATTATCAAAACCATCTTCATACTTCAACCTCAGGTACCAACAATGACATTAATATCAAATTTCAGGATTTAAGCTTTGTTATTTCCCCCCTTGCCAAATTAAGTACTATTTAGTACAATTATAGTACTCATATCCAAAAACAGCAACAATTACATCCATATCAAATTTCGGGATTCCAGCTCTATTCCTTCACCAAATTAAGTACTATTTAGTACTTTTTGTACAATTATGGTACGCATTTTAAAAACATTCTCCATATCTCAACCTCAGATACCAGCAGTGACCTTATTTTCAAAATTTTAGCTTTTCACCTCTTTAATTTACAGAAGTGATAAATTTAGTACCATTTGGTACAATTTTAGAACGCATATCCAAAACCAACTTCTTCTCACAAGCTCAAACACCATCGGGGATATACGTATTGAATTTCAGGATTCCAACCCCAGCCCTTCACCCAAAATCAAATTTAGGACGGTTAAGTACTTTTCGTACAATTTTTTTTTTATTTTATTGAATGAAAATAATAAATGTCGAAAATAGGATCAAATTTAAGAATAAGTGTAGATTTGTTCGAATTGGTCACCTTTGGCACGTATTATGGCCTTCAAACCGCCAGTGAAACTGTCACACACTGTCCGAATGCGGTATTTTGGCCCATTCCCGGAGAAACGCTTGCTTGAGGTAATCAGTACTTTTGGTATTTTTTAAAGTCAACCTTGTTATTCCTAAATACTCCAGACACAATAGTTCGACGTATTGGTGTCCGAAGATTTTGGTGGCCACCATGACCGGTGCTTGAGTTCTGGTGGCCAACAGAAGGTGCACATTTGCAGCTGACCTCTTTGCAAAGTAAACGCGATCATTTTGTTTGTTTACAAACTGCTGGACAACGAATGTTTTCTCATTCGGCAATTCGCCACTTTCGGCCAAGCGAAGCATCTCTTTAGCTCACAAAAGATTTATTCACATTTAAATGTTGAAGTGCTCTAACGATAGCCACTTGTGGGTTTCTAGCGAAATATAAAGAAATCACACTATCACGCTTGAATTTCATCACGAATAACTTTTTTTCTGGAAAAATCTCACCAACATGCTTTTGTACGCTGGTAAACAATATAATGAGCTGTGGCTTAGAAATGACAGCAGTCTAAATTTGGTTTAATTTTTTACATCGCACCCTATATACTGGTCCCTTCTAATATTCGGCATTTCTATGATGTTAGAGACATTGTAGACCGAAATTGTTTGAAATTTCGTATTTCAATTTCGGAAACGATGCTACAGCCTTTGACAAAAAAAAAAAAAAAAAAAAAAATTCTATGCAGGTTCTACTTTCGTAGTCTTCTATATTTTTCCTATGATTCTTTTTTTGTTCCACAAAAAATTAGCAATTTTTTATTGCAAACCCCCACTGTGCTTTACCGAGTAAAGCATCATCAAGTCAAGTAGAAATGTGTAAGCATTCGAAGTGGTTTTTATCAGTGAACGACTTAAAAAGAGACATTTGCACGTTATTGGATCACTTTTTCAAAAGACGTAGGGCGGACGGTGCTGAACTTCTGGTATTTCTCATCATCAGATCGACGAATGAATGGTGGCAAGACAAGTGCATCTTTAACAACTGTTGTGGGTTATTTGATGGTGAGAAAACTATTTGTAGCAACTCGATTATTACCAACTTCTGGTGTGAGTGTGTGTCAATATTATTTGCCTACCTACCAAGTAATTGTCGTTTACATTTGTGGGATTTGTTAAGGTAATAGCTAAGTCTGGTGGCCAAAGTTGTTGGATGATGTATCATGTAATGTGCAATACTACAAGTAGAGACAAAAAACAAAATCTGAACCGATCTCGACAAAATTTGATAAAGGTATTTATGGGCTGTATTGCCCCAAATTTGGTATTTAAAGTTCGTAACGGATACTACCACCTAAGACAGAAAATTGTCTATGCAGGTCCACGTCTTCGTATAGCCTCCACATAATAGTCCCCTCTATACTTGGTATTCTGATGATTTTAGCGACATTAGTCACTGGAATTGTTTCAAATTTGGTATTTAAAGTTCGTAATGGATACTACGGCCTATGACAGAAAATTGTCTGTGCAGTTCCACGTCTTCGTATAGCCTCCATATAATACTACCTCTCTATATTCGGTATTCTGATGATTTAAGATACATTTTTCATTTTTGTAATGGCTTATAACAAAAGTTGCATGTGCAGGTCCAGGTTGTCGTATAGACCCTAATACAGGGGGTGATGAAAAACACTGCAACCAAATTCAGACTGCTGTCACTTCTAAGCCACTCGCTCGACAGCTGTTCAAATTATTCCAGTGACAGCATTTTGGTGAGAATTTTCCAGAAAAAAATGTTATTCGTGATGGAGTTCAAGCGTGATAGTGTGATTTCTACACTACATCATTGAAATATGAATAAATCTTTTGTGTCCCGTACCATCGCTCGTTACCGTGATACTGATAGTGTAGCTCGACGTCAAGGAAGTGTACGGAAGAAAACAGCAACATCAGCAGAAATGGTTCGAAAAGCGAAAGAAGCGACATGATCGAAACCCTCGTCGCAGTGGCCGAAAAATGGCACGTGAGCTGAACATATCGCAATATTCAACTCGGCAAATATTGAAAAATGAGCTCGGGGTAATGCCATTGAAATTCCAAAAAGTGCAAGAACTTACACCTCAGCAGAAAGGAAATAGACTCAAAAGAGCTAAAGAGTTACTTCTCTTGGCCGGAAGTGGTGAACTGCCGAATTTGGTTTTCTCCGTTCCGATGAGAAAACATTCGTCTCCCAGCAGTTTTTAAACAAACAAAATGATCGTGTTTACTTGTCAAAGAGGTTCGGTTGGCCACCAGAACTCAACGCACCGCACAGCCGATGGTCGCTCTCCGCTCGTATTAATCGAGCGTGGCATCAGAATAAATACCGAATATTATCGCGAAAATATTCTGGAGGGTGTATTAAAGTCTAGGGAACGCAAACATTTTACCCGCAGAACTTGGATATTCCAGCAGGACTCTGCACGCGCCACCCATGAATGGTTACAAAATGAGGTTTCTTGCTTCATTTCCAGCGCACAATGGCCACCAAAATGTCCGGATACAAATTCATTGGACTATTGTGTCTGGAGTATTTTGGAAAACAAGCTTGGCACTAAAAATACCAAAGTGTCGATCACCTCAAGCAAGCGTTTCGCCGGTAATGGGCCGAAATAACGCAGAACAACATTCGAGCAGCGTGTGACGGTTCCATTGGACGTTTGAAGGCCATAGATCGTTCCAAAGGTTACCAATTCGAACAAATCTAAACTTATTCTAAAATTTGATGCTATTTCCAATTTTTTTTGTTTTCATTCAATAAAATTAAAAAAAAAAAAAATGTAAAAATTATGGCGTTTGATTTTTTTGCAGTTTTTTTATCTCACCCTACATATAGCTTATTTTCAATACCAAAAGTCCTGCAGACCAAACACACATCTGAGTAAAATTTTATCAACCTACTTCAAGTCGCTCAAACGCAAGAGTGATTTACACAGATAGACGGACGGACATCGCTATATTGACGTAGAATTTAATCAAGAATGTTTATGCTTTGTAGGATCTAAAATGTTTATTTCGAGGTATTACAAACGGAATTCCAACTTACTGTACCCTCCATATATTGATTGATTTAGATATATATTCTGATGTGATGATTATTCAAACTGTAGACCAGAAGGATTTAGATCTCTGGTTAAGAGAAATATTTAGACATACCAAGTAGTATAATCGCTGATATTTTTTCGCAAGTTATAAGAGATTTCAGTATTGAAAAGTGAGACTCTTTCCTTGGGAGGTACCAAAAGAAGTAGATTAATATATTCCATATTCACACCAGATCTTGTCTTAGTTGCAGTAATAAAATGTGCGAAATTTGAGAAAATTCGAATGTTGATTTCGCATTTTATGAGAGGTATGATTATTTAAAATGTTGACTCTTTTTGGAGGAGGTACCAGAAGAAGTGGAGCGATGTATTGCATCTTTATGCCGGATCTTGTATTTATAGAAACATTAAGATGTGCTGAGTTTGAAGGGAGTCGGATGCTCATTTGCAGTTTTATGACCTTCATGGTTATTCAAATTTTTGATCGGTCCTTGGGGAAGTTACCAGAATTAGTGGTCCGACCTATTCCATCTTCATACCAGGCCTAGAGTTGCTAGAAATATTGGGATATTCAAGGCAATTGAACTCTTGTTTCACAATTTATAGGCGTTGAGATTATTCAAAATTTTGACCCTTTGTGGGGGATCTACTTGAAGGAATGAACGCATATTGTCCATTTTTGCACCCGACCTATCACTGATGCAAATATTACGATTAGCAAAGTTGGAGCAAAATCGGATTATCGTTTCTCTTTCTGTGCAAAAAAATATATAATTTGAAAATTTCGACCATTCGTGGGGGAGATACCAGAAGGAGTGGGCCAACATATTCCATCTTAACACCAGAACTTTCATCTTAACACCAGAATATTGGGATGTGTGAAATTTAAAGTCAATCAGACTCTTACATCAACTTTTATGAGAGTTGTAATTATTCAAAATTTTGACCATTTGTGCGGGAGGTACTTAATGGAATGGACCGATATTGTTCATTTTTGCACCTGACCTATCACTGATGCAAATATTAGGCTTTGTACAATTAGAACAAAATTCAATGATCCTTTCTTCTTGTATGAGGTAAATTAATTTCCATGAAAATTTTGACCATTTGTGGGGGAGGTACCAGAAGAAGTGACCCAATATTGCCCATCTCCGATCTCGATCTAAGATTGTCAATAATACAATGTACCAAGTTTGGTTCAAATCGGATACGTCCATTGAGAGTTATCGTGCACACCAGCCAACCAGCCCAACAGACGAATGGACAGACACCCTTCGATCGACTCCAAATGTCTTGAAACGGATTTGGTCAAAAAAGACCTATGCCATGTTTTTGCATGGTTCACCTACTTCAGGAGGATTTATTTGAAGTATGACAATTTTAATCTAAATCGATTGGCATAGCCCATTTATATGTAAACATGCTTCTAGGGTCTCAAACTGTTATTTCGATGAGGCTTATTTTGGCCGTATCATCTATTTTTTAAAATTTTATTAAATTCTCAGTGAATTTTTCTCTTAACATTTAACCCAACCTCACCAAACACAAAAAAAAACATAAAAATATAAAAAAAACTATTAACTTGAACTTGGTGTAACATCATATCACCTCCAAAAAAAAAAAAAAAAAAATCAATCCAATAAAAACACATACTACCAAATGGTATATTAATTCCGGCAACAAAAACTTCCAAAATTGAACATTTAATTTGATAGCAACAAAAACAGTAGCTTAATCACGAATTTTGTTGACTTTCAACAAAGAACATATATTGTACTCATAAACATGTGCGGTCAAACCAAATGGTTTGATGCGAAAACATAAACACAACATCAAATATGTTTGATGTTAGCGAGTTGTTATTGATCAACGATCACTGTCTGAGCAGAGCAAGCAATTGGTTCCTCAGTTGGTTGGCTGGCGGGCTGCCACAGCATCCAGAAACAGTGCTGTCAATCCGTCAGTTTATAATTACGTTATTGCGATTTGGATTCTGAAAAATAAAAACTATTCAGAGATTGAAAACAAAAACAAAAAAAAAATAAATAAATAAATAAATAAAAAAACCAGTTGTGTTCGACCGGACTATTTGCAAAGTATCTCTTTTAATAAGTAATAAGAGCTTTAAATACGATCAGGCCGAGCTTTTTAAAACCTCCTCCACTATATTTATCGAAGAAAGTGGACCTGAATCGAACTTTTTTTGCAAGGAGAGAACAAACCTCCGAAAACCCCGATTGTTAAGTTTCAGCTTATTTGGTTGGAAATTAGACTCAAAAGAGCTACAGAGTTGCTTTGCTTGGCCGAAAGTGGTGAACTGCCGAATTTGATTTTATCCGATGAGAAAACATTCGTTGTCCAGCTGTTTGTAAACAAACAAAATGATCGTGTCAGCCGAAAATGTGTCAGGAGAGAACAAACCTCCGAAAAACCCGATTGTCAAGTTTCAGATTATTTGGTTGGAAATTTTGGCAGAAACCTTCAAAATAACGGCAATCGGGAGGTACCGGTATATTGGGGCTATACCGTATAAAGCTAGAATCTTGAAATTGTGTGATAAGGCTGGGTTTTTGTAAATTCGTAATAAAAGTGTACAAAATGTACAAAAATCTACTTAAAATTGAATTCTTTGTATTGGACAAATGGAATGAGCAAGAATATGAATTGGAGTAACAGAATGGAGTGCAGGATAGATGTGCCAAAGGGTTTTTGGAAATTCGAGCTTCCAAGTTTCGAAAAAGTGGTACTAAACTTCTATACTGCTAGCAGGTGGTTTTGGAAATGTGAACTATAGTTGTTCGAAATGTACTAAATGGTACTAAATTTGGTGGGTGAAGGAATAGAGCTTGGTATCTGAAATAGAGATAAGCAGATTGTTTGTTGAAAATACATACGATAAATGGTACTCCACAAGAATGATATTTTGTACCAGATATCTTATATTTTTCCAATTGGTGAAACTTGGTCTATTGGTCATAGCATGCACTATATAACAATGTTATTTGGTACTAGAGGTACAAAACCTTCCGTCTGCTTTGTTGAAAATAAATTCGGAGCCGGATATAGTTCCCAAATTGTTACTACGCCAAAGGTTCGCAGTTGGTATGATCTACTTTAAATAAATTCCTAATATAAAAATTTTTTTGTTACGGGAGCTCTGCTAAATGAGCATAGTGGTGTAGGGTATTATATTGTACCTTTACCTTTCCTTACTGGTTAAAGCGTTAAAAAAAAAAAAAACAACTTAAAAAGGCTGTTAGTTCGGCCGGGCCTAACTTTGAATACCCTCCACCATTTGGAACGAATTTGACAATTTTCAAAAACAAAAAATAATAAAATCCGTCAAAAATTCTGTCAAAATATTAAAAATACCGAATGTAGCCATTATATTAGGGACTTGGACCTGCACAGGCATATGCCATTACAATATTCAAACACGAAGCTTGAAAAAAATCCGGCAAAAAAATGTAGCTAAAATCATCAAATCAAAATACCTAATATAGGTAGGTACCATTATATGAGAGCTATTCGAAGGCGTGGAACTGCACAGACAATTTTCCGTTATAGGCTGTAGTATCCATTACGAACTTCAACTACCAAATTTGAAACGATTCCGGTAAATAATGTTGCTAAAATCATCAAAATACCGAATATCGGGATGTACCATTATATGGAGGCTATACCAAAACGTGGACCTGCACAGATAATTTTCTGTCTTACACTGTAGTATCCATTACGAACTTCAAATACCAAATTTGAAACAATTCCGGTGAATAATACTTGTACTTAAAAGTCCCCAAAACCTTCGATTCAAGAAATTGGCGCCCAACATAACCATAAACGCATCCGACGAAATTGCAGAATAATATATGTTTTGACATTGAATAGAGGTGGACCTGCACAGACAATTATGCAGGGTGAGATAAAAAAAAACCTGCAGCAAAGTCAAACGCCATAATATTTATTTATTTTTTTTTTTAAATTTTATTGAATCAAAGCAAAAATTTCGGAAAAGCATCAACTTTTAGAATAAGTTTAGATTTGTTCGAATTGTTCTTCTTTGGCACGAATTACGCTACCAGTTTCACGGTTACGAGCGATGGTACGAGACACAAAAGATTTATTCACATTCAAATGCTGGAGTGATCTAACGATAGCCACTTGTGGTTTTCAGTCAAATATAAAGAAATCACACTATCACGCTTGAATTCCATCGTGAATAACTTATTTTCTAGAGAATTCTCACCAAAATGCTTTTGTACGCTTGTAAGCAATATAATGAGCTGTCACTGGAATAATTTTAACAGCTGTCGGACGAGTGGCTTGAAAACGACAGCAGTCTGAAGTTGGTTGCAGTTTTTTCATCTCACCCAATTTTCAATTTTATCAATTTTCAATTCGGAAGCTAGAGTGATTTCCACAGATGGACGGAAATTGCTAAATCGACATAGAATTTTATGCTGACCCTTTATGGGGTCTAAAATGTATATTTCGAGGTTTTACAAACGGAATAACAAACTTAATACACCCCCTTCATACTTAGGTGAAGAGTATTAAAAACTCTCAAGTGACAACACTCACCTGAAAAAAAAAACCGGAAGAATTTCTGTCTGACTGATGCCACCATGTTGGAATCAAACATGTTCGACGACATGATCGCTACGTATTCAACATGTAACAAATGCATAAATTTTCAATTTCAGCTCTGTTGTTATGGTTAAAAACCTGAAAACATTTTCAATTCTTCAGTTCTTTCAAAACGCTGCGTGTGAATGGACGTTGTTTGAGTGGTTTCGGGTTTCAATACCAAAACGAAAACGACAAAAAATCGCTAAAAATAAAAGACAAAACATTTTTGTGTTTGTGAAATAGTCAAAAGATTTAGCCAAAAAAATAAATCGCCAAACAAAATAAATCTTTATGAGTTTTTCCAGCAAACAAGAAAAATTTAAAAAAAAATAAAAATTGAATTTAAAAAAAATTAAAATTAATTTTATGCTGATACAAAAATAAAAAGTAGGAAATCAATCATATAGAATTGTTTAATGAAATATTTATTCTTAAATCATTTCTTTGGTTTGATTACAAGGAAATTTAAATAAAATTAATTGTTTACATTTTCCGAGAGCGAAAAAGCCCAAAACAAAAAAATAATAATAACAACAAAAATTATCAAAATCATCTGTGTTTTTGTTGCTGTCCGTTCCCGGTGCATTTGTTTAAAATCACTCAGCCCAGCATCTGTCACTTTGATTCCGGTCGCGTGTTCAGTGAGTGCTCAAGAGTTCAACGGTTTTTTAATTTTTTTTGTTGATATGCAAAATGTTTAGCTGATGCTGATTACGAAATTTTGCAATAAATTGTTTTTTTTTTTTTTGTGAATTAAAAGAAAAAATATAAAAGAAATCAGTGAAGTGGTATGCATTGGTATATCAAAGTCCTACCCACGCGGAAGAAAGCGAAATAATTGTTTTCATTAAAAGAAAGAAAGAAAAAAACATATTTTATTTATAATTGTGGTCATTACACTTTCCATCTGGGCAAAAAACCAAAAAAAAAAAAAAAAATACCCAAATATTCCTCTGTGTGATCTGCAGTGCGTTTGCGGTGATTTATTTTCGCTATCTGATAAGTCACACACTCTCGTATATTTTTTGTTTTGGCCAGCGATACCTACTTGAGCGTAATTATATATTTCGCTACCGAATTTCAAAAAATTTTGCCACCGGTCATTTAACTCCGTTCAGTAAGTAGAGCAACAAATATATCTGCATACATACATATATATGTGTGTACATTTTTGAAATATATCTGTTTGAAAAGAGCGAACATTAAAAAGATAAGTGGGCAAAGTGTGATCCATCTGCTGGGGATGCTGTCTGTTTTTATTTATTTATTTATTTATTTTTTGCTATTCTACTTAAGAAACTGAAATTACAGATACAATTTTGAATAAAAAACGTGGGAAATTGCAAATTGCAGCCATAATTTGGACATTTTCCAGATAAATACATATTTGCGAGGGATATTTAATGACTTCCTGAATACGAAGTTAGCACTTCATTTTGATTTATAGCCGTTAAGTGCCAGCCATGAATGCCGATACTTATATACATATGTACAGGGTGAGATGAAAAAAACTGCAACCAACTTCAGACTGCTGTCATTTCTAAGTCAATCGTCCGACAGCTGTTAAAATTATTTCAGTGACAGCTCATTATATTGTTTACAAGCGTTCGAAAGCATTTTGGTGAGAATTTTTCAGAAAAAAAGTTATTTGTGATGGAATTCAAGCGTGATAGTGTGATTTCTTCATCTACCACTCCAGCATTAAAATGTGAATAAATCTTTTGTGTCTCGTACCATCGCGCATTACCGTGATAATGGTAGCGTATCCCGACGTCAAGGAAATGGACGGAAGAAAACAGCAACATCAGCGGAAATGGTTCGAAAATTAAAGAAGCGACTTGATCGAAAGCCACGTCGCAAAATGGCTCGTGAGCTGAACATATCGCAATATTCTATTCGGGAAATATTGAAAAATAAGCTCGGGGTAACGCCATTGAAATTCCAAAAAGTGCAAGAACATACACCGCAACAGACAACAAAAGAAAATAGACAAAAGAGCTAAAGAGTTGCTTCGCTTGCCCGAAAGTGGTGAACTGACCAGCATTTTGTAAACAAACAAGCTGATCGGGTTCACTTGCCAAAGAGTTCCTCTGAAAATGTGCACCTTCGGTTGGCCACCAGAACGCAAGTGACGGCCATGGTGATGGTGTGGACCTCCATAACAACCGATGGACGCTCTCCGCTCGTATTAATCGACCGTGGCATCAGAATAAATGGCGAATATTATCGCGAAAATATTCTGGAGGGTGCATTAAAGCCTTGAGCATGCGAACATTTTGTCCGCAGACCTTGGACATTCCAACAGGACTCAGCACCATCGCACTCAGCACTCGCCACCCAAGAATGATTACTAAATGAGGTTACTCGCTTCATTTCTAGCGCACAATGGCCACCAAAATCTTCGGATATCAATTCGTTGAACTTTTGTGTCAGGAGTATTTTGGAAAGCAAGGTTGGCACTAAAACATACCAAAGTGTCGATCATCTCAAGCAAGCGCTTCGTCGGGAATGTGCCAAAATACCGCAGAGCAACATTCGGGTAACGTGTGACGGTTTCATTGGCCGTTTGAAGACCTAATTCGTATCAAATGTGTCCAATCCGAAAAAATCTAAACTTATTCTAAAATTTGATGCTATTTCCGAAATTTTTTGCATTCCTTTAATACAATTTAAAAAAAAAGTATGTAAAAGGTATGGCGTTTGACTTTGTTGTCTGGCTGGTGCGCACGATAACTCTCGAAGGAAGTATCTGATTTGGTCCAAACTTGGTACATCATAATATTATTTAGATCGAGGTCGGAGGTCCACTCTTTCTGGTACCTCCCCCACAAAAGGTCAAAATTTTCAAAAGATATATAATCCGATTTTGCTTCAACTTTGCAAGTATTATTATTTGCGTTATTGGTAGGTCAGTTGCATAAACGGATAATATTGGCCCACTCCATCAAGTTCCTCTCCCACAAAGGGTCAACATTTTGAATAATTATAAATCTTATATAATATGATGTAAGAGTCCGATTGTCTTAAAATTTCACACATTCCAGTATTTTTGTAAGATGGAATACATCGGTCACAGAGGGTCAACATTTTGAATATTGATGAAGCTCATTTTTATTATTAACTCAAAATTTCCATCAACATAAGATCTGTTATAAAGATGGTAGAGTTCAGACCATTTTTTGGTACCTCACTCACTTGGGATTGACGTTTTTAAAAATAAGAAGCTTAAGGAAAGAGATACAAGCATCCAACTCTCCTCAAATTTCACAAATACAAACAATTTCGCCAAATTGCGAAACAAATCACCGATCTTCTAAAACTGAGATGAATATTGAATATATGATTTCGAATAATATTAATATTCGATTTGCTTGTAATTTTGCCCATACCAATATTTTTATTTGTATTAAATGAAGTATGAATATTTGAATACTTCGATCGACTATATCTGGAACCTCACGCACGTTGTAACATTTTCTAAAAATTATCACATACCTCATTTCGAGTGAAGTAATCAGTCGATATAGTCCAAACCTGGCATTTCGCAATATTTATATTTCCATTGGAACCTACTCCGTAGAGGATCAAAAATTTGATTAATCATAACAAAAGTCATGATATATTTTAATAATCGAACATTGGTTTATTGATTCCATTTAACTTTTTCAAACAGATGTATTCTGTTGTATGTATTGTATTGTATATACATAAGGCCTCTGTTATGGGCGGTTTGCAAAAACACATGTTTTTGTCAAATATTGTCTTTAATCATTTTGTGAATAAAAAAAGTAAATAAATAAAAAAATAATTATAAATATTTATTTCATTCCCTGAATATTTATTGTTTTCGATTGCGGAACTCCTGAGCATTATACATATGGACGTGAGAAAGTGCCGTTAAGGTCAATATCATCAACAAAAACATGCCATCTTGTTTCTTTATAACTTTTAAGGTATTGGTGTTTTACTTTTTCTTTTGTGATTTCTTGACATATCCTGCAATGACTATCAAATATTCATGCAGTAAGGAAAAAGTCAAATTTCGAGCGGGGCCGACTGTATGATACCCTACACCACTATGCATATTTAGTAGACCTCCTATAGCAAAAGAATTTATATTGGGAATTTATTTGGCTTTAAACTAATTATAGTTTGGTTTCAGAGGCAATTCTGAATCGATTTTCGCCAAATTTGACGGAGACATTTTTATCTTTTATATCAAGTAACATTGCTATAGAGTGCATAATATCATTTCGAGGATTATATCACGAAAATATATATCGGAGCCTAGTTCCACCAAAGGGAAACGTAGGTCCCGACATTCACTCCATTTGGGCTGATAATAGACATTATTTGCACAATTAACCGGAAATCGGGTTAAGGATATGTATAGGAGCCATGTCCAAATTTGAGCCGATCTTGATAAAAATTTGCAAATATATTACCGAGCTTTTTGAGATATCTGGTACCAAATGTCATTGCTGCGGAGTGCATTTTACGAATGTGAGGGACTTAAAGACCAAATCGGATGAAACATATGTACAGGAGCTATAGCTATATCTGACGCGATTTTCATCAAATTCGGTGTACCTGCTTCTAGACTGAACTCGGTCGGATGTACCAAAATGCAGGTCACTTGGTCTGATATTGGCCACTTGGTGCACAATTAACCCGAAATCGTTTGAAGACAAACAGGTGAATGCAACCAAATTCAGACTGCTGTCATTTCTAAGCCACTCGTCCGACAGCTGTCAAAATTATTCCAGTGACAGCTCATTATATTGTTTATAAGCCTACAAAAGCATTATGGTAAGAATTTTCCAGAAAAAAGTTATTCGTAATGGAATTTAAGCGTGATAGTGTGATTTCTTTATATTTGGCTGGAAAACCACAAGTGGATATCGTTAGAGCACTACAGCATTTAAATTTGAATAAATCTTTTGTGTCTCATACCATCGCTCGTTATCGTAACGCTGGTAGCGTTGGCCGACGTCAAGGAAGTGGACGGAAGAAAACAGCAACATCAGCAGAAATGGTTCGAAAAGTAAAGGAACGATTTGATGGAAACCCGCGTCGCAGTGGCCGAATAATGGCTCGTGAGGTGAACATATCGAAATATTCCCTTCGGCAAATATTGAAAAATAAGCTCGGGGTAAAGCCATTTAAATTCCAAAAAGTGCAAGAATTTACACCGCAACAGAAAGAAAATAGGCTCAAAAGAGCTAAAGAGTTGCTTCGCTTGGCTGAAAGTAGTGAACTGCCGAGTTTGGTTTTCTCCGCTCTGATGAGAAAACATTCGTTGTCCAGCAGTTTGTAAACAAACAAAATGATCGTGTTTACTTGTCAAAAAGGTCAGCTGAAAATGTGCAACTTCGGTTGGCCACCGGAACTCATGCACCGGCCATGGTGATGGCGTGGGCCGCCATAACAGCCGATGGTCGCTCTCCGCTCATATTAATCGACCGTGGCATCAGAATAAATGCCGAATATTATCACAGCAACGAACGATGGTACGGGACAGTGGTGTCCGCAAAAAATTAATAAATTTGTAACAAAAATTCGATAAAGTGACAAAAACATTAACAATTTAACGTGACTTTTCACTGCGACTCTCAAGTTATAAAAATCCTGCTCTAAAACTTTAAGTTTAACTAATAAAAACTAATTTAAATTATCGCCTTACATAAACTGATTTGTGCTGATATTAAAAACAACAACAATGCAAAACAATAAAGTAAAACAAAACTGCAAAATACTCTCTACCCCCACCACTTCCAAAAAAATTCCTCGTGTTGACGACACACCAAAATCGTCGCAAAACAAATCACCCAAAATACTTAAACTAATAGAAACGAAATTTATAAAGCAAACGAGATTATGATAACCAACATCAAAGCCTGTGTCAAAGAGAGTGTTGATGAAGCCTTAACAAGCATTGAGGCTAAAATAACAACTCTCTCTAATAAGGTAGACGAACTTTGCGAGCAAATAAACATCATAGAATGTAAACAAATAGAAAAGGGAATAGAAATGCAGAGAATGAAAAATGAACTGGATGTTTTGAAACAACAAATTGCTCAACAAAACAATATTAAAGTTTCTAAAAATCTTCGACTTTGTGGAGTACCTTTCTGTGAAAATGAAAATTTGATCACTATGTTTCAAAACCTGTGCAACTCAATAAATATTATGCCGCCAGCAATTAAATCCATACAGCGTCTACAACCCCGTATCAAAGGAAATACGACTAATGATGGTGTCATTTTGGTAAAGTTGTTTACTTCATTTGAACGCAACAACATACTCAAAGCTGTAAGTCGTTTTAAAAAACAACAAAAAACACAACTGCCTTTGCGAATAATTGGATTTGATACAGATGTACCATTTTTTGTCAACGAAGATCTCACTAGTGCAAACTTCAAAATTCTACAAAATGCTATCTCACTAAAAAAGAAAAAAATACTTAGTACTACATTCACATTACGCGGGCTTGTATATGTGAAATGTTTCGATACCGATGAAGCCATACGTATAGAATCATTTGACAAATTGAACAGTCTTTTTCCCTTTCGTTCATCTTCGTCAACAATTGCCAATACTGACAATGGAATGTCATGATTTACATTATTTCTTTAATGCAGAGTTGCCACTACAGTATTGCCAACCACAGTACCCATCGATGTTGCCGTTCAATATGCATATCACCAATGCTACACTGAAAAAAATGTTTTCCATCTTTTTAAAATGTATTAATATTATTTCTTCACTTTTTAATTTGCTACATTTTAATTTATTGTCCATTTCAATCAATTATAATTTTTTAATATTATTGTCTAAACTTTCCATATTAAAAGTATATTCATTGATAATAACCACGCAGGTACCAGTTGCTATTAATTCTGCTATATATGTTCTGGGATGATGTTATTAATTCCAAAGACGAACTTTCAACATGATAAGAATTCTTGTTAGACAAAGGATTGGACTAAAGTTGGTACACATTAACGCACAGAGCCTCAATAATAAAATGGATGAATTTCGTCGACTTTTTGTTTCTTCAGGGGTTGATATTATTTGTGTTTCCGAAACATGGTTTCACTCTGATATTCTTGATGATGTGTATAATATACCTGGGTATAAACTATTTCGTGCTGACCGGAAAGGACACGCTGGGGGCGCTTGCATTTATGTAAGACATGGAATTACATGCAAAATTAAAATTAAGTCAGGTTACGACAGCCCAAGTGAGTACATATTTCTGGAGCTAATAATGAAAAGTTCTCTGAAAATTCTTGTTGGATGCGTATACAGACCAAATAAAAATATTGATATCGCCAATTTACTGTCTGATCTACAAAATGAATCAATGCCTTATAATGATATTATTGTTGTTGGTGACTTCAATTGTAATCTCCTTATGGAATCTTTTGTACCAGACCACATTCGCATGCTCGACTTGTATCCAGTAAACACCACATTACCAACACACTTTCATACCACCACAAACAGTCTTATTGACATAATTTTTACTAATCAATTGCAAAAAATCCTTTTGTATGACCAACTCTCTGCTCCTGTGTTTTCTAAACATGATCTTCTGTTTATGGCTTACAATGTTGAAGTTGCCACCTTTGAAGAAACAATTACCTTTCGAGACTTCAAGAGGCTTAATTATGATCTATTGTATAGACAACTATGCACAATACACTGGGATGAAATTTACAACAAAGTAAATGTTAATGATCAAGTTGCTTTTTTCCAAGATAAATGTAATGATATCTTGAATGAATTTGTTCCGCTGAGATCGATCGTACCAAAGAATAAAGAAAAGCCATGGTTCTCTTATAAGATCAAACAATTAATTCATCGGAGAGACTGCGTATATAAAAGATGGAAAAAGTACAAAACACCTGAGATACATTCGCAATTTAAATCCTTAAGGCAAGAAGTCACTAAATCTATTCAAAAAGCCAAATTTTCATACTTCAAAATAAGTTTTCTACAGCGGTGGATAGCAGGAGCAAGTGGAAGCAAATTCGTGAAATTGGCATTGGCCAAAAACAGCAATCCCTTAAAAATATTGATATTGATGTTGAGGACCTTAACAAAAAGTTTGTTTGTTCTAACTCTATAAATAACAATGAAAATGTCTACTTGAACTTAAGTGTTGCAAGAAATGATAATGAGTTCTCGTTTAGATGTACTGATCGTGACGAAATTTTGTCTATTTTCAAAGAAATTAAATCAAATGCTGTCGGAATGGATTGTATACATCCCAAACTTCTGAGAATAATACTGCCAATACTTTTGCCTTTCATCACATACATGTTCAACACCATTCTCACGAAATCCGTTTTCCCCGATGCATGGAAAAAAGCAAAGATTGTACCAGTACCTAAATCAAATAATGATTTTCGTCCTATATCGATATTACCCCTGTTATCTAAAGTTATGGAAAACCTTATATATAAACAGATAAACCAATATCTTACTTTCAACAAGTTATTGACTGAGCGGCAATCTGGCTTTAGGAAAAATAGAAGCTGTGTTACTGCCCTAATCGATGTCACCGAGGAACTCAGAAGCAATATGGACAATATGAGAGACTCATTCTTAATACTTCTAGACCATAGTAAAGCATTTGATACCGTGAACCATTCAATACTTTTGACAAAACTTGAAAAGATATTTAATTTCTCCTCACCGGCCTGTCGTCTCATTAATTCCTACCTCAGTAACCGCACACAATCCGTTTTTCATTGCAATAAATTTTCAACACCTTTACCAATAAACAATGGTGTCCCACAAGGTTCAGTATTGGGGCCTTTGCTGTTCTGCATTTATATTAATGATCTTCCTGAAGCTCTAGAACACTGTCAGCTACATATATATGCAGATGATGTCCAATTGTATATGGGATTCAATTCACAAGATTGTCAAAACAGTATTCGGAGAACCAACTATGATTTAAATAGAGTCAATAACTGGGCTTCAAACAACAAATTAACTATAAATCCATCTAAATCAAAATGCATTTACATTTCTAAGAATAAGCAAAACATTAAATACCTTGAAAATTTGAAAATAAATGGATCTACTATTGATTACGTTTCTTCTGCCTCTAACCTTGGAGTTATCTTTAATGATAGACTTTCATGGTCTAACCACGTCAGTTCTGCTGTTGGAAAAGTGCATGGAATGCTACGTAACCTATGGGCCGTTCAATCCTCAACACCATTGGAAATTCGTATGCTTCTGGCCAAAACCTACTTAATTCCTACTCTTTTTTATGGCCTTGAAGTGTTTTACAACTGCGACGCTTCCGACCAATCAAAACTAAAAATTGCTTTTAATAACATTGCAAGATATGTTTTTAACAAAGGACGCAATGATCGCATATCGGCACATGCCTTTCACATTTTCAAAATGAGGTTTGAGGACTATCTTAAATACAGAAGCCTTGTATTCTTGCATAAAATTTTAACAAACAACGAACCATCATACTTGAAAGATCGTATTAAATTTGCCAACTCGAATAGAGGAAAGAAAATAATTCAGTTCAAATTCAAAACCACCAAGTCGGAAAAACAGTTTTATATACCAACTATTCGTCTTTGGAATAGCCTTCCATCATATATACAGATAATATGCAACAACCTGCGATTTAAACTCGAATTAAAAAAATTCTACAGTGTAAATACTCCATAAATATTGTTATTGTTCATTTTTAATAAGCTAATGTCATTATAATCTTCCAATCTAATGTACTTACGATATACCACTAGCACTAGTTTATAAGAATTTAATCATTCTCATTGTGCTAGACTTGATCAAAATAAATAAAATAAATAAAAAAAATAAATAAAATATTCTGGATGGTGTATTAAAGCCTTGGGCACGCAAACATTTTAGGTCGCAGACCTTGGACATTCCAACAGGACGCAACACGCACGACCCAAGAATGGTTACAAAATAAGGTTCCTCGCTTCATTTTCAGCTCAAAAATGCCACCAAAGTTTCCGGATACCAATCCGTTGTACTTTTGTGTCTGGAGTATTTTGGAAAGCAAGTTTGGCACAAAAAAAAATACCCAAGTGTCGATCACCTCAAGCAAGCGCTTCGCCGGGAATGGGACAAAATAACGCATAGTAACATTCGGGTAGAGTGTGACGGTTTTATTGGTCATTTGAAGGCCATAATTCGTGCCAAAGGTGACCAATTCGAATAAATCTAAACTTATTCTTAAATTTGATGCTATTTTCAACATTTTTTGCTTTCATTCAATAAAATTAAAAAAAGTAAAAATCATGGTGTTTGACTTTGTCGCAGGTTTTTTATCTCACCCCGTATATGGAAGCCATATTCAAATCTGAGCCGATTTTGATAAAACTTGGCATTTCCGAGCTCTTTAAGATATAAGGTGCCAAATATCATTGTTGTGGAGTGCATATTACGAATGTGAAGGACCTTAATACCAAATCAATTAACATATATAAGGAAGCTATAGCTATATCTGAAGCGATTTTCATCAAATTTGGTGTACTTGCTTCTAGATTGAATTTGGTAGGATGTACCAAAATTCAGGTCATTTGGTCTGACATTGTCCATTTGGTGCACAATTAAGCTATATCTAAATTTGAATCGATTCTCATCAATTTCAATACGGTTCGTCATTGGGCCAAATAAATATTGTTTGGAAAATTTCATCTCAATCGGATAATAAATTCGACCTGCATTTTGTTCACAAAAATACATGAACAAACGAACTGACATAATTCGACTCAGAAAGTGATGCCATGAAGATCCTCAAAAGTAATTTTTTTTTTTAAAATTATCCAAGTATCATTTGGTGAATTATAAATTTGAAGTAGAGTACAAAAAATTTTTATTACTTCGATTCCTAAAATTAAAATTCAACATTTTTTCCTTAGTTACACTCCCACGAAGCGACGGTAGCTTAACTACCTTTAACTTATTTCTGATCTGCTTAGTCATGTTTATGTTTTTTCAATTCGAAATATTATTACTTTAAAAAATGTATTTCATATTTCTTTTTTTGCACTACATTCTTATGGCTATAAGCCATATCATGTTACTCAATTAGCATTCATATTGTTGGCATATTGAATATCAAATTTAAGGGTCTGCCTCAATCATGATAATCACGAAATAAAAGTAGTTCGCCAAAATAAAAAACATGATAACTGACACATTTACACGAAAGTATCAGCTAGAATTTCGTGTCTAATTAAAAATTGTTCCAAATATGGCAATTTTTAAATTATGGGTGTTGTAAAAGATTTTGTTTCAAAAAATTAAAAATTTAAAAATGTTTGCAAGAAAATCTTAAGGTAAATTAAATAGAAAGCAACTCCAAAAAATTGACCATCTAAACAATTCGAATTTGAAAAAAATATATATTTTGTTAAGAACAAGTTAAAATGTGTCAATCGGTTTTGTCAACAGATGTATAGCCTCAGCCAATGTTCGATTATTTAAATATATTTCGACTTCTGTTATGATTATTCAAAGTGTTGACCCTCTATTGAGTAGGTTTCGAAGGAATGGGCCAATATTGTCCATTTCGTATCGAACCTTAATATATTTGATATACATAAATATTGTGTCATGCCAAGTTTGAACTACAGGGAGAAATAACAAAAAACTGCTACAAAGTCAAACGCCATAGTTTTTACATTTTTTTTTTTTAATTTTACTGAATTAAAGCAAAACAAGTAAAATAGTATCAGTCGGTTTTGCCGACAGATGTATACCCCCAGCCTTGAGTTATGAACGTGACAGATATAGTCCAATATCGACTACTTCTTGTACTTTATATGAGATAGGTGCACATTTTCGGAAATATGTGTCAGGTAACAGATATAGCGGACCGAAGTATTCCATTTTCATACTTCATCTTATACAGATAAAATATATTGGTATGTGCAAAATTTAAAGGAAATTGAACATTCGTATCCAATTTTATGCGAAATCATAAATTCCGAAAAATTACATATTCATATCAGAATACTGGTTAAGAGAAATATTTAGATAAAGTAAGTTGTTAAGAATCACCGACTTGTTTCGCAAGTTATGACAATTATAAGTTGGCAGATCTTGTGTTGATGAAAATATTGAGAAGACACAAGTCTGGATAGAGTCGGATGTTAATTTTGCGTTTTATGAGCTTCGTGGATACTCAAAATTTTGATCCTTTGTGGGGGAGGTACCAGAAGGAGTGGACCGATATATCTCATCTTCACACCAGACCTTGGGTTACATTAAATATTGGGATGTGTGAAATTTGAAGACAATCGGACTTTTACATCAATTGTATGAGAGTTTTAATTATTGAAAATATTGACCCTTTGTGGGGGAGGTACCAGAAGGAGTGGACCGATCTTATCCATTTTCACACTTAACCTAGCACTGACGCAAATATTAAGATTTGCAAAGTTTGAGAAAAATCGGATTATCGCTTCTCTTTCTGTGCAAAAAATATAATTTTTTTTTTAATTTCGACCATTTGTGGGGGAGATACCAGATGGAATGGACCGATATATTCCATCTTAACATCAAACCTTGGGTTAACATAAATATTGGCATGTGTGAAATTTGAAGACAATCGGACTCTTATATCACATTTTATAAGAGATGTAATTATTCAAAATTTTGACCATTTGTAGGGGAGGTACTTGAAGAAGTGGACCGATATTGTCCATTTTCACACTTGACCTAGCCCTAACGCAAATATTAAGATTTGCAAAGTTGGAGCAAAATCGGATTACCGTTTCTCTTTCTGTGCAAAAACTAAATTTTTTGAAAATTTCGAACTTTTGTGGGGGAGGTACCAGAAGGAGTGGACCGATATTGCCCATCTCCGAACTTGATCTAAGTTTGACAAAAATATTACGATGTACCAAGTTTGGACCAACTCGGATATTCCCTTCGAGAGTTATCGTGCGCACCAGCCAGCCAGACAGATGGACAGACGGACATCGCTAGATCGACTCCAAATGTTCTGAAACGGATTTGGTCTAAAGAGACCTAGGGTCTAAAACCGTTATTTCGACTAGGCACGTTTTGGCCGTATCAAATGATATATACCCTCTGTAACCATATGGCAGAGGGTATAAAAATGTCGAAAATAGCTTCAAATGCTTGAATAAGTTTAGATTTGTTCGAATTGGTCATCTTTGGCTCGAATTATGGCCTTCAAAAGGCCAATGAAACCCTCAATCGCTGCCGCAATGTTACTCTGTGGTATTTTGGGCCATTCCCGGCGAAGCCTTGCTTGAAGTGGTCGACGACACTTTGGTATTTTTTAGTGCCAACCTTGCTTTCCAAAATACTCCTGACACAATAGTCCAACGGATTGATATCCGGAGATTTTGGTGGTCATTGTGCGCTGGAAATCAAGCGAGGAATCTTATTTTGTAAACATTCTTGGGTGGTGTGTGCTGAGTCCTGTTGGAATGTCCAAGGTCTGCGGAAAAATATTTGCGTGTCCAAGTCTTTAATACACCCTCCAGAATATTTTCGCGATAATATTCGGCATTTATTCTGATGCCACGGTCGATTAATACGAGCGAAGAGCGATCATCGGCTGTTATGGCGGCCCACACCATCACCATGACCGGCGCTTGAGTTCTAGTGGCCAACCGAAGGTGCACATTTTCGCCTGACCTCTTTAGCAAGTAAACGCGATCATTTTGTTTGTTTACAAACGGCTGGGCAACGAATGTTTTCTCATCGGAGCGGAAAACCCCAAATTCAGTAGTTCACCAATTTCGGCCAAGCGAAGCAACTCTTTAGCTATTTTGAGTCTATTTTCTTTCCGTTGCTGTCTAAGTTCTTGCACTTTTTGAAATTTCAATGGCTTTACCCCGAGCTAATTTTTCAATATTTTCCCGAATGGAATATTGCGATATGTTCAGCTCATGAGCAATTTTTCGGCCACTGCGACGCTTGTAAACAATATAATGAACTCTCCCTAGAATAATTTTAACAGCTGTCGGACGAGTGGCTTAGAAATGTTAGCAGTCTCAAGTTGGTTGCAGTTGGTTCATCTCTCCATGTATTTATCGTTGCTATGGAGTGCGTATTACGATTGTGAAGGATAGAAATAACAGATCGGATGAACAATATATACGGGGGCTTTAGCTATATCTGAACCGATTTTCACCAAATTTTGCATACTTTTTTCTAGGCCAACTATGGTTGTTTGTTCCAAATTCCACATCGGACGAAGATATATATATGTTAGCTATATCTAAATTTTGACTGAGTATCTCCAATATCCATAGGTAACGTCCTTGGATCAAACAAATGATTTGTACAAAATCAGATCAGACAATAAATGCGACCTGTACTTTGTTTACAAAAATACATGAACAGACGGACGAAAATGCATAAAGCGGCTCAGAATGTGATTCCATGCAGATCATCAAAAGGAAATAGGGGTCTATCTCGCTTTCTTCTCCATGTTACAAACTAATGCACAAGGGCATAATATCCTGACCACAGTTTCATGTTTCATTTTTTCTTAGCTACAGATTTTTAGCCTCCCATCAATTGTTGATCTGCTACGAAAATTCGGTCAAAAATCCTGTAACTCCTCAAATACTTTGAAATGATTTTCCACTTTGGTCATATGAGAAAAAAATATTCCCACTGGGCTCGCCATAAAAAAGGCTGTGTTAATGTCATTAACATTTATTACCCCACGCTTTATTAAAGATTTAAAAGTTGGATTACTTGGAGCTGTTCTCAAATCGAGATGGTTAGGTCTATGTGCCGGTGTGTGTGTAGGTATTTAATCTACTTCTATGAAGAGAAAACCAGTTCGTATCTCACTTGTTTCAGCATGGCTCTGTTGGTGTTGTTTATTTTTTGGAGGTATTTGGTTGCAACTATTCTTGCCACACCATGCAGCGTGAATGACAACAAATTTGTTGTTGTTGCTGCTGCTGTTGTTGTTAACATTGCAACAATTTTTCATGAAATTCTATTTCATTTTTCATGGACTTAAATGTAAGCGTCCAGTCCAGTTTGCTGCCTGGCGCGCTGCGGCATTGTGGATACAACAAAATAAAAATCGAAAGTTTACCTTGCCTGCCGGTTGTTGCCGCTTTTTTGTGGAGCTTTTGGCGTTGTACTTCATTTTTATTTCTTATTCGGGTTTTGTCGTTTGGGTGTTGGTTTTTTTTTTGGGAAACAACTAAAATAAATTTTACAAATACCTACTTTTATATGCAACATGGTCTACCCTTTTGATCGGCCTGTGCATATATTTAATGATTTTCTTATTGATTTTTAAATGTTGTCCAAATTTTTTTCCTAGAAATACATTCACACCCCATTCATTCGCATGGCATGTCTCATAATGTGAACGACAGAATGAAATGCATTCAATGACCGGCCGCATTATTTAGTCACTTTGGGACAATGGGACGGGTATCGAATTACATATCTTCAAAATGCCCATGTTGTTATCTCATGGCTGAAGAGGTAGTTTTTTTTTTTTGTATCCACAAAATATTCTTCTTCTTTGATTAACTCATGCGAACAGTAGTGGAGACAATGACGACTGCATGGATTAGATAAAATTACAAAAAAAGAAAAAGATAAGAAAACACGTTTCTTAAATGCAATTTATATTTAAATTAGGTTAAAAAAACGGTGAGCTATGCATGAAAAAAAATTAAATTTAAAAAACAGTCGTCCGAAGACTTTGAAGTAGAGCTGCATTTTTTTCTCACACACACACTGGCACAAAGATATGGATTATTATTATTTTTTATTTTTTTTTTTTTTTTGATTAACAAAATTTATTTTAAAATAATTTGATTCGAAATGCAACTTGATATCTTTTCGAACAATGTTTCGGTTTTTTTAAAATTTAAAACTGGCTTTTAAAAATGTTTATGTTGTCTTGTAACTCAACAGCAGGAGAAGCAAAATAATATTTTTTTAATTAAAAAAAAATTGCTCTAATTTTTTACTTAACTTTGACAGCGATAAAAAAATCTATTATTCAGTGTGTGGCATATAATTTATGTAGAGCTGTCTGAGCCGAATAACTTATTAAAAGGTACAAACTACCCCTTGCATTATCAGTCATCAGTCGGTCCCTCAGCCATATGGCTTAAGAGGCTATATTTCATTCGATACGGAAAATATCTGTCTGGCTGGTGCGCACGATAACTCTCAAAAGGAGTATCCGATTCAGTTACAATTGAAATATTAGAAGATTATTTTTTGAAACTTAGGTCAAGTTCGAAGATGGGTTATATCGGTACACTCCTTCTGCTTCGGGTAGTTTATTTATAAAATAAACTACATCGTATGCGGAATAAGGAATTTATATTAAGTGAATTTATGTTCAGAGAACTTTATCCCAAATAGAATCAATAACAACTAAAAAAGCAGCTAAGTACGGCCGGGCCGAACTTTTAATATCCTCCACCATTTGGAAGCAACTTGAAAAACTTAAAAAACACACTTCGGGAGACTACCATTTAAATGCAAACTGTTATATGGAGACTATACGAAGACGTGCACGTGCTTACGAAATTTTTTGTCATAGGCTGTAGTACCCATTACAAACTTTAAATACGAAATTTTTTACATATTCGGTAAATAATGTCGCACAAATCATAAAATTACCGAGTATCGGGAGGTACCGTCATCTGGGGGCTATACAAAGACGTGGACCTGCGTACAAAAATTTATGTCATAGGCTGTAGCACTCATTACGAACTTCAAATGCGAAATTTGAAACAATTCCGGTAAATAATGTCGCTAAAATCATGAAAATACCGAATATATGGAGGCTATACGAAGGCGAGGACCTGCACAGACAATTTTCTGTCATAGACTGTAGCATCCATTACGAACTTCAAATACCAAATTTGAAACAATTCCGGTAAATAATGTCGCTAAAATCATGAAAATACCGAATATCGAGGGGTACCGTTATATGGGGGCTATACGAAGGCGTGGACCTGCACAGACAATTTTCTATCATAGGCTGTAGCATCCATTACGAACTTCAAATACCAAATTTGAAATAGTTCCGGTAAATAATGTCGCTAAAATCATCAAAATACCCAATATCGGGAGCTACCGTTATATGGGGGCTATACGAAGACGTGGACCTACATGGCTCATTTTTTGTCTTAGGATGTAGCAGCCATTACGAACTTCAAATACCAAAATTGAAACAATTCCGGTAAATAGTGTCGCTAAAATCATCAAAATACCGAATATCGGGGGGTACCGTTTTATGGGGGCTCTACGAAGACGTAGACCTACATATCCCATTTTCTGTTTTATGCTGTAGTATCTATTACAAACTTCAAATATCAAATGTGAAACAATTCCGGTAAATAATGTCGCTAAAATCATCAAAATACCGAATATCGGGACGTACCGTTATATGGGAGCTATACGAAGACGTGGACCTACATGGCCCTTTTTCAATACCAAAAGTCCTGCAGATATAGTACACATTTGAGAAACATTTTATCAACCTACGTCATTTCGTTCAGAAGCTAGAGTGATTTCCACAGAGGGACAGACGGACGGGCATTGATAAATCGATATAGAATTTTATGCTGATTAAGAATATATATACTTTGTGGGGTCTAAAATGTATATTTCGTGGTGTTACAAACGGAATGACAAACTTAATACACCCTCCATACTATGGTGGAGGGTATAAAAATATAAGTTTTGCAGACAGATGTATAACCTTAGCCTATTTCCTTGTATTCAAAAATATTTTGACTTGCATTATTAGTATGGAAACTGTTGGTCCTTTATGGGGAGTGGTCCAATATTGTCCATTTCTATTTGACATGGGTCTTATATAAAGGTTACAGCTTGCCAGATTAGGACCACATCGAGTACATCATTTACTTCAAATAAGATAGCTATTTTTGAAAAATGTTGAAATATGCGTGAAATGTCATGTGAAATTTGAAGAGAGTCAGAGGCTTGTGCCGCATTTTATAAGCGTTTTGTTATTTACAATTCTGATTCTCTCTTGTGGGGGAGATACTAGAAAAAATGGGCCATTTTCACCCCAGACGTTGTCTTGGTAGAAATACCGCGATGTGTGTAATTTGATGAGAATGAGAAGAATGAATCGGATCCGTGTTTCACATCTTATGAGCGTATCGGTTATTCAAAAGTGGACCGAGATATCCAATCTTTAAATCAGATCTTGTTCTAATAAAAATATTGAGATGTGTGAAATTTGAAGACAATCGGACTCTTATTTCACATTATATAAGAGTTATAATTATTCGAAATTTTGACCCTTTGTGGGGTAGGTACTTGATGTAGTGGACCGATATATACCATCTTTACACCAGATATTGTGTTAATAGAAATATTGAAATGTACCAAGTTTGAAAAGAATCCGATGCTAATTTCGCGTTTCACGAACTTCATGGCTATTCTAAATTGTGTGGAGGAAGTACCAGATGGAGTGGATCGATATGTCCCATCTTCACATCAGAACTTATTTAATAAAAATGTTGGTATGTGCGAAATTTAAAGATTCTAATTTAGCATTTTATAAGATTTATAATTACATCAAATTTTGGGTATAGGTACTTGGAGGAGGTACTTGATAGAGTGAACCGATAATGCCCATTTTCGCACCCGAAATTTTCCGAATTTGAGAAAAATCGGTCGAGACTGCTTTTTTCTGAGGAAAATTATTTTCTTCGAAAATATTCACTTTTTGTGGGAGGGGCCGCCAGAAGGAGTGGGCCGATATTGCCCATCTCCGAACTCGATCTAAGTTTGACAATAAAATTACGTTGTACCAAGTTTGGACCAAATCGTTTACAACCTTTGAGAGTTATCGTTCGTACCAGGTAGGCAAACAGACGGAACACTTAGATCGACTCCAGATGTCCTGAAACAGATCCAAAAGTCCAAAGATACCTAGGGTCTAAAACCGTTATTTGGATGAGGCACGTTTTCACCGTATCAAAACGTATGACTGAGGGTAGAAAAACGTCTGTCTGAGTGGTGCTCACAATAACTCCCTAAAGGAGTATCCGATTCAGTCCAAACTTGGCAAATTTTAATATTTTTTATGGACCGTTCCTTCATCTGCTGGTATCCCTAAAAATGCTAAAAAGTTACAAAATTGCATATCACGCAGAAAGGGAATATCGGCCAACTACTTCTGCAACCTCTCCCAAAAAGAATCAAAATTTCGAATAAAATATAATTTGCAAAAAAAGTACGATATTTTCCGACTTTCTTCAATTTGGCACTTTCAAGTACTTCTGTTAGCACTACAGCAAAAATAGACAATATCTGTTTACTCCTATTGGTACCTCTCTCCCCACCAAAATTCAAAATTTTGCAAGATGAATATTAATCTCACTAAGCGATGAGAGTATGCGATGTAGTTCAAATTTGGCACATCATAATATATAGATAAATCAGAGATCAAGATTGAATCCGGACAATAATTTCTCATTCGTTCTTCTACTCTCCCAACTTTTTATCTTTATACCCTACACCACATTGTGGTCAGGGTATTATGTCTTTGTGCATTTCTTTGTAACATAGAATCACATTCTAAGTCGATTTATGCATGTCCGTACAGATCACATTTATTGCCCGATCGAGATGAAATTTTCCCCAAAACATTTGTTTGGCCCAATGGCGAACCCTATTGTCCGATTTGCTTTTATTGGGCACCAAATTTGTAATATTATTCCAAATCGGATGAAATTTGGAACATATAACTTAACTGAGCCTAGAAAGAAGTGTGTCAAATTTGGTAGAAATCGGTTAAGATATAGCTATAGCTCCCATATATTTTGTTCATCTGATTTGCTATTTTTATTCCATACAGTCGTAATATGCAATCTAAAGCAACGACATTTGGTGCCAACTATCAGATACAGCATATCAATACCTCTGCTAAATTTTCTATATATCGGTTCAGATTTGGATATAGCCCTCATATATATCTTTACCCGATTTCACATTTATTGTGCCTAAAAAGTGTAATATCAGCTCAAATAGGATGGGTTTTGATAAAAAAAATACGCATTCAAAATATCATATTTGGTATGTTTTAATTCTCATAAATTCTGCATAAAAGCGTTTATTTGTTATATGTAGCTGTATGAAGTCGGTCCAGCCCGACTTTGGCCTTTCTTTATTGGTTTTCGTGTTAGCAACTCGGTGTCGTAGCTCTATGTCGCGACTAGTTAAAATAAAACTAATTTCAAAAACAATATTGACGCCAAAAATCCATATAAGTTTATATTGTTATATAAAATAGTGTGAAGCTCCCAGGAATTGATTTTCTATAATTTACTAATTTTAAACAAATGGTGACAAATTTTGTCATTTTTATAACGCAGCAGGAGTTATAATTTCACAGACAAATTCTTATCAAACTTCTTTATTTTTGTGGATTATTTTACATCAATTTTTTTCTGATTTTATTACTCGATCAGCATGACATGCTGTAAACCAAACAGGAGAGTTGTTAATTAAAGTTTGACAATAAAAAAAAAATAAATGTCATGTTTTCAAATTCTAATGAAACAAAAAACTAGGTGTGACCCAAGAACCATGCTGGTTGGCTGCTGCCACCACTGACATATTTCCTACGTTCAGACATCGGAAAATTAATCTTTGTTTTTTTATTTCGTGGTCAAGAGTTAGTCATTTACAAGACATAGAAATGTTAGATAGATATAAAATATATTTGCCTGTTTTTAATGGATTGGTAGAAATAACCTCTAAGGTTCTTAAAAAAAAGTATTTTCTTAAAATTCAGAATTCCAAGAGTCATATGCTTTTGCCACTACTGTCCTATTTTTTATCTACTAAACAATTTAATTATCTCTGTCATAAACCTAATGCTTTAATTCTTAATTCCCAGCTATTGCTCTATGAGAGCTTACTGTTATATTCCCGCTGTCTCTCCCCCTCTCTACCTCTCTCTGTCTCTCTTGCTCTTCTCGCTAGCAACGTGGACTAGAATTCGTCGATTCTCAGGGTTACAGTAACTAGTTCCACTTAAGACCTCTCACAGTGTTGTAAACTTTAACACGAGGATGTCATACGAGGTAACCAATTCTCTCCCCCTGCTTTACCTGTAGATGGTACTATACTAGTTTCAGATTTACAGTCATACACCAGTAACCAAAGACTCAACATTTAGCAGAACAATTTGTATTGTGCCCAGGATGGTTGGTATTGAAAATGAGATATATCGGTCCACGTTTTGGTATAGGCCCCATATACCGGTACCTTCCTATATTCGGTATTTTCATGATTTTTGCAACATTTTTTCACGGATTTGTCTAAAAATTGGTCCTAGTTGGTGTGGCGAAACATTGTATGTAAAGGTCCACATTTTGATATAGCCCCTCATAAAACGGTACCTCCCAATATTCGGTATTTTCATGATTTTTGCCACATTTGTTCAAGGATTTGTCTAAAAATTGGTATTTGTTGGTCATGATGGGTTCTAGCTCGTGTGGCGAAGCATTGTATGTATAGGTCCACGTTTTGGTATAGTCCCCATATAACTGTACCTCCCGATATTCGGTATTTTCATAATTTTTGCAATACTTTTCCAGGGATTTGTCTTAAAATTGGTATTTGTGGGTCATAATGGGTACAAGTTTCGGTGGCGAAAAATTGTATGTGTAGCTCCCGTTTTGGTATAGCTCCTCATATAATGGTATCTCCCGATATTCGATATTTTCATCATTTCTGCCAAATTTTCTCACGGAATTGTGTAAAAATTGGTATTTGTTGGTCATAATGGGTTCTAACGTCAGTGGCGAAACATTGTATGCATAGGTCCAAGTTTTGGTATAGCTCCTCATATAACGGTACCTCCCGATATTCGATATTTTCATGATTTTTGCCACGGTTTTGTCTAAAAATTAGTCTATGTAGGTCATAATGGTTCCTAGCTCGTGTGGCGAAAATTTTGGTATAGTCCCCATATAACGGTACCTCCCTATATTCGGTATTTTTTTCACGGATTTGTCTAAAAATTGGTATTTGTGGGTCATAATGGGTCCTAGCTCGTATGGCGAAACTTTTTATGTATAGATTCACGTTTTGGTATAGACCCCATATAACGTTACCTCCCTTTATTCGGTATATTTTTGTCACATTTTTTGCGGATTTTTCTAAAATTTGGTATTTGTAGTTCATTATGGGTTCTAGTCCGGTGGCTGAACATTGAATATTTAGTTCCACGTTTTTCTATAGTGCACATATAACGATATTCGGCATTTTGATAATCCTAGTCACATTTACCCTCAAAATTGTCTCAAATTTGGTATTTTAGAAGATTTGATAGATGACAATTCTTGAAGTATAAAATTTTCCATAGAGGTTCCCGATTTGGAATGGCCCCACATAACGGCCTAACTACATTACCCAAACGGTCTTTCTGACATATGAGGTTTAAAGTGGATCACGCTTGAATTCAGATACTTTTATATAAAAATGTTTCCTTTACCCGAAGGTGGAGGGTATTAAAAGTTCGGCCCGGCAGAAATCGAGTTAATTGGTGTTGCTGGCGGGTTGTGTTAACGTGTTTTCCAACTCCCCAAATTCTCCTAAATTATTATAACTGGTATAATTTCATGCTCATTAATTGCCATTTTGGAATATTTCCTTTTATAATACAATGTAGTTTGTTCAAATATTAAGTTCTGAAAGATCTCAAACAGGAAAGTTATTAAAAATTGATCGGTTAAAAATAAAGGTTTTCACCGAAAAATAAATTTTTAATAAATCTTAAAATACAATTTAACGTGTTTTGTTACAAAATCATAAAACTTAACTCAAAATCTTGAAATCTTTAACGAGAGCGATTCATTTTTCAGGGGTATAGAACATAAGGAAAAAAAATCCTTTGGGTTTGAAGAAAAATTGAAAAATATTGAATGAATCACAAATTCATATAAAACGATTCTCAACCGCATCTCTTGAATATGCTAATTTTATTGTTGCTTATCACAAAAGTTAATTACTTTTTAATAAACAATATAATTTTAAAATAATTTTCAATTTGTTATCTCTTGTTTATCCCATAAAAAATGCCTTGAATTTCAAATGCCACTTGAAAATGCCAATATAAATTTTAATAAGATGGCATCAGTGTAAATTATTGATTCTTAAAATAAGAATTTGCTGCTGGATATTGAAATATATATTTAGACAGGTTAAAGTATGAGTGGGCTATGCCGACAGATGTATACCCTCAGCCCATGTTTGATTATTTAAATATATTTTGACTTCTGTTATGATTATTCAAATTGTTAAGCCTCTATGGAGTAGGTTCCGAAGGAATAGGTCAATATCGATATTTCGTATCGGGCGTAACGAAATATGATATACATTTTGCGACGTGCCAGGTTCGGCCTGTATTGGTTATTTCCTACACCTTATATAAGATATGTCAGAATTACTAGAAAATGTTAAAATGTACGTGAGGTACCAGAAATATAGTTGACCGATGCATTCCATTTTCATACTTCATCTAATACAGATAAAATTATTTGGTATGGGCAAGATTACAAGAAAATCGAAAATTTATATCCAGTTTTATGCGAAATCATAAATTCCACATTCATCTCAGGTTTCTGGTTGAGAGAAATATTTAGATATGGCATGTTGTAAAGAATCGGTGATTTGTTTCGCAAGTTATGACAGATGAAAGTATTGAACATTTTGACCCTTTGTGGATGACGCACCAGAAGGGGTTTCGCAGATATACAGGGTGAGATGAAAAAACTACAACGAATTTCAGACTGCTGTCATTTCTAAGCCACTCGTCCGACAGCTGTTAAAATTATTCCAGTGACAGCTCATTATATTGTTTACAAGCGTACAGAAGCATTTTGTAGAGAATTTTCCAGAAAAAATAAGTTATTCGTGACGGAATTCAAGCGGGATAGTGTGATTTCTTTATATTTGGCTGGAAAACCACAAGTGGCTATCGTTAGAGCACTCCAGCATTTAAATGTGAATAAATCTTTTGTGTTTCGTACCATCGCCCGTTACCGTGATACTGGTAGCGTAGCCCGACGTCAAGGAAATCAGCAGAAATGGTTCGAAAATTAAAGAAGCGACTTGATCGAAACCCACGTCGCAGTGGCCGGAAAATGGCTCGTGAGCTGAACATATCGCAATATTCCATTCGGCAAATATTGAAAATTGAGCTCTGGAAATTCCAAGAAGTGGAAGAACTTAAACGCAACGGAAAGAAAATAGACTCAAAAGTGCTACAGAGTTGTTTCGCTTGGCTGAAAGTGCTGAACTGCCGAATTTGGCTTTCTCCGCTCCGATGAGAAAACATTCGTTGTCCAGCAAACGAACAAAATGATCGTGCTTACTTGCCTAAAATGTCAGTTGAAAATGTGCACCTTCGGTTGGCCACCAGAACTCAAGCGCCGGTCATGGTGATGGTGTGGTCCGCCGTAGCAACCAATGGTCGCTCTCCGCTCGTATAAATCGACCGTGGCACCAGAATAAATGCCGAACACGCAAACATTTTAGCCACAGACCTTGGACATTCCAACAGGACTCAGCACCATCATTTGGTTACAAAATGAGGTTCCTCGTTTCATTTCCAGCGCACAATGGCCACCAAAATCTCCGGATATCAATCAGTTGGACTGTTGTATCTGAAGTATTTTTTGGAGTGTCTGGAGGTTGGCACTAAAAAATACCAAATACCAATACCGATCACCTCAAGCAAGCGCTTCGCCGGTAATGGCTCGTCAAAATACCGCAGAGCAACACTCGGCCAGCGTGTGACGGTTTCATTGGCCATATGAAGACCATAATTCGTACCAGAGTTGACCAATTCGAACAAATCTAAACTTATTCTAAAATTTGATACTACATCCGACATGTTTTGCTTTCATTCAATAAAATTAAAAAAAATATATGTAAAAATTATGGCGTTTGACTTTGTTGTAATTTATCTCACCCTGTATACCCGCTGTAGTCTGTAGTTTGTTATCAGTATTTTATATTATCAGCAAAATATTCGTATCTTATTTTCAAAAGTTTAAAAATATTTTAATTTCTCCTCAGTTACCGAAATTCTTTCACATCCAAAAAAATTATGTCAATTCTGCCCTAAATACACGGTACTAAGATATTTTTGGAGCTATCACCAACTCATTGCATTTTTCCATTAAAAAAGATACCACCATGAATTTCCGATTGAAATAAAGACATGTATATATTATCATGGCTACCATCACCACCAACCCCCCTGGGACCTGCAATGTAAACAAATGTTGTAATTTGTTATCTTAACAAAATCCAAAAAAAAAAAAAAAATATCCCACGGAGTGGCTATTCCCAAATATAAAAAGCAAATCACACAAATGCCCCTCGCCATGTCCAATTACACCCATCTGTGGGTGAGATGGCTATTGCTTTTCCAAGTGATTGGCAGAGTGAAAATTTAGTGCAGTCTCAAGTACCTGTTGCTGTGGAAAGTTTCCGCGTAACACAAAATCTCTGATTATGATGATGGAGAAGATCAACAAGCATATTACAGTTTTGAGCAAATAAACCATTAATTAGAATAGAATAGAAAGAAAGAAAATACAAAAGAAAGACAACAAAAATAGATGAGAGAAAAAGAAAAACTCCCATGTGGGGCGACTGCATAGCACAACATCTGGAACGGAAGTTAAATATTTTGATGTTTTCAAACAAAATAAAGACATCCAAACAATCAAACGAATGAACCAACTTTTTTTTTTTTGTAATGAAGATGAAGTGATTGTTGTTTTTTGTTTTGTGAAATATTTGGCAATTACAATTTATTGGCCACACACACACCCATTGTCTTTTGTTGCACCGCTCCGACGGCCGGTGATTTATTAACAAAGTCACGTAGATTTTTAATGCATTTTTGAAAGACTGAAAACACACAAATTCTTTAAAAAAACACCATGTTTGAAGGTCTGAAGTTGCCTCAAAAAATATCCTTTAAAAAAAATATGATGTTGCCTCAAAAGGAAGGTCTGATCTTATGTAAAAAATTTCTTCAAAAAATCCATATTAGAAGATCCGTTCTTTAAAAATTCCACATTTAAGGGTCTGATGTTCACTTTGAAGGTTGAATGTTCGGATATGAAGCATTTTAAATTTCTTTAAAAAAAACACCATGTTTGAAGGTCTAAAGTTTGCTTAAAAAAATATCCTTTAAAAAAATTTGATGTTGCCTCAAGAGGAAGGGCTGATCTTGTTTGGAAAAAAAAAAAAAATAATCCTTCAAAAAATTCATATTTGAAGGTCCGATCTTGTGTGAAAAAAAACTCTTTAAAAATGCCATGTGTGACGGTTGAATGTTAAGGTATGAAATAGGTATGATGTTGGGATAAAATTTTCTTCAAAAAATCCACGTTTGAAAATCTGATGTTGGGTATGAAAAAATATCCTTAAAAAATCCACTTTTGAAAATCTGATGTTGGGTATGAAAAAATATCCTTAAAAAATCCACGTTTGAAAATCTGATGTTGGGTATGAAAAATATCCTTAAAAAATCCACCTTTGAAAATCTGATGTTGGGTATGAAAAAATATCCTTAAAAAATCCACGTTTGAAAATCTGATGTTGGGTATGAAAAAATATCCTTAAAAAATCCACGTTTGAAAATCTGATGTTGGGTATGAAAAAATATCCTTAAAAAATCCACGTTTGAAAATCTGATGTTGGGTATGAAAAAATATCCTTAAAAAATCCACGTTAAAAGGCCTAAAGTTGGGGTATGAGCAAACTTTCTTTAAAAAATCCACGTAGAAGGTCTGATGTTGGGGTATGAGCAAACTTTCTTTAAAAAATCCACGTAGAAGGTCTGATGTTGAGGTATGAGGAAATTTACTTTAAAAAATCAGCGTTTGGAGGTCTGATGTTGGGTATGAAAAAATATTCTTTTAAAAAAGCACTTTTAAGGGTCTGAAAGAAAATTCAGTAAAAATCACGTTTGAAGGTGTGATGTTGCCTGAAAAAATATAACTTAAAAAAACACACGTTTGAGGGTCTGATATTGTCTCGAAAAAATTAATTTAAATAATTAACCATGTTTGGAGGCCTGAAAGAAATATTCTTTAAAAACATGTTTGAAGGTCTAATATTGGGGTATGAGCAAATTTTCTTTAAAAAACATGTTTGAAGGTCTAAAATGGGGGTATGAGCAAATATTCTTAAAAAAATACATGTTTGAAATCCATGTTGCCTGAACAAATATTCCTTAAAACGTTTGAGGGACTGATGTTGGCTTAAAAATGTTATTGTTCCCTCAAAAATTTTTCTGTAAAAAATCCACGTTTGAAGGGGTATGTTCCCGTTCACGTTTGAAGGTCGAATGTTGAGGCATAAAAAACCTGTTTAAAAATCCACCTTTGAAGGTTGGATGTTGATGTATGGAAAAGGTATGATATTGAGGCATGAGAAATTTTTCGTTAAAAAATTCAAGTTTGAAGGTCTGAGGTTGGGGTTTGAGCAAATTATCCTTAAAAAGTCTACATTGGAAAATTTGATATTTGAGTTGAGCAAACTTTGTTTAAAAATTCCATGTTTGAAGGTTTGATGTTGCCTGAAAAAATATTGCGTGAAAAACACATTTGAGAGTCTGATATTGCCTCGAAAAATATTCTTTAAAATATTCACGTTTGAAGGTCTGAAGTTCCCTGAAAAAAATATTCCTTAAAAATCCATGCTTGAAGGTCTGTTGCTCAAAAATCCATGTTTGAAGGTCTGATGTTGCCTGGAAACATATTCTTTAAAAAATCCATGTTTAAGATTCTGACGTTACATGAAAAAATATTCTTTAAGAAATCGACGTTTGTTGCTTAAAAATCCATATTTGAAGGTCTGATGTTGCCTGAAAAAATATTCTTTAAAAAAGCAAAGGCAGAAGGTCTGATGTTGCGCTAAAAAAATTTTAAAAAATCCACCTTTAATTATCTGATGTTGGGTTAAAAACTATGCTTTAAAAAATCCAGATTTGAAGGTCTGATGTTGGGGTATGAGCAGAGGATTTTTTTTTAAATGTACGTCTGAAGGTTTATGTTTCCTGAAAAAATATTCCTTAAAAATCGATGTTTGAAGATCTGATGTTCTTTAAAAATCCACGTTTGATGGTCTTAAGTTGGGGTTACATGCAGGTGTATGAAAAAAATATTCTTCAAAAAATCTGCGTCTGAAGGACTGAACTTAAGTTTGAAGGTTGGATGTTGGGGGTATGAAACGATATTTTTTAAAAATTCATGTTTGAAGGAGTAAATCTAAGTTTGAAGGTTAGAGTTTGGGGTATAAAACGATATTTTCTTTAAATCCACGTTTAAAGGTCTGAATCCACATTTATATGTTGAATGTTGGGGTCTGAAAAAATATTTTTTAATAAATACACTTTTGAAGGATCGCATACTCACAGTAAATACTCCTCTTTTAACTGAATTCCCTCTTCTTTATCTGTCCATCTTCCCATTTCAGCTCACTGTCCGATGTTGACGCTTTGTTGACAAAACGGTAGCATGTCAGTTGTTTCATTTTTCTTCAGCTTGCATTTTAATAGTCGACAAAATTGCATCTTGTCTTTCAATACGGTTATCTGAAAGCAAACTTCACAGCTACAGTTAACAAGAACAACAAGCAAACCCGTTCAGTCCTCAAGACTTAACTCATAGACAAAAAGTTAACAATAATAATTCATGTAGCCAATGTTATTCATCCATCCATCCGTCCATCTATCCTGCCATTGGGTCCCCCACACATAACCAGTCCATCAATGAGAGGAGTCAATTGCATTGCAAAGAGCCATAACAATAGCAGGCAGAGACTAGACCGTACTGGAATTGTTGTGGTAACGAATTGCATTTTCACAACCATAAATAGCCGTTCACAGCTTCGGACGGACGGACGGACAGTCCAAACAAAAGTGGAGATGAAGAAATACTGTCAACTGCCAGCCATATCAACGAGGCGAGATAGACATCCAACTCAATGACCATATTTTTCTTGAAAACCGTTTGCCGGGTTTGTTGACTGACTGTTGTGGGTGCATGGAAACTATTTGAAATTGACTATCTGTCTGACGAAAGACAAACTGACGACTGGCTGACTGACTGAATAAATGAATGAATGGAGCAAATGAACAGACCATGGGACGAATGAGCTTAGCAGTGAGTGGAATGCCCGAATAATTTATGATGCAGTCATCGCCATCATCATCATCGCCGCCACCATCATCCTCTTCTTCATCATCTTTGTGTACATAGCTGTGTTGTCATTGGCTGGCATTATGCATAAAATGCAAAAGTTAATAAAAAAAAAAGCATTTTTGCACCCAAGACCGAGGACCGTTTACACTGATGGTCCCTATTTATAGATGCTGCTGGTTGGTAGCTACTGCTTGGTGGACACACAATGGCAAGACGATCTCTTGGCATACTGCTGCATCCAAAACCAAAACTAAAACCAAAAAAAAAAAAAAAAAAAACAAACCTTTGGAATAATGATTGTTTGTTTTATTGACAGTTTTCCTATTTCGTAAATATTTATACAATTGAAATTTTACAATTATTATTTTCTTTAACAACGTTGTTGAATGGACCAGAAAAAAATGGAGATGACGTTGTTTGAAGCTAGTTCGATATTGAGGATACCATCGGGTAAATGTTGAAGCTAAAAGACAACACTCCTAAAGAGTTGATAAAAAATATTCTTTTAAAAATCCACGTTTGAAGGTGTGATGTTGGGGTATGAGCTAATTTTCTTTAAAAAATCCAAGTTTAAAGGTCTGATGTTGGGGTATGAGCAAATTTTCTTTAAAAAATCCACGTTTGAAGGTTTGATGTTGGGGTATGAGCAAATTTTCTTTAAAAAATCCACGTTTGAAGGTTTGATATTGGGGTATGAGCTAATTTTCTTGAAAAATCCGCGTTTGAAAGTCGGATGTTGAAGTATGAGCAACATTTATTTATAAAATCCAGGTTTTAAGGACTGATATTGGGGTTTGAGCAAAGTTTCTTTAAAAAATTCATGCTTGAAGGTCTAATATTAGGGTATGAGCAAATTTTCTTTAAAAAAATACCCGTTCGAAGGTCTGATGTTGGAGTATGAGCAAAATTTCTTTAAAAAAAGATGAACAAAATTTCTTTAAAAAATTCAAGTTTGAAGTTCTGATGTTGGGGTATAATCAAATTTTGTTTAAAAAATTAATGTTTGAAAATCTGTTTTTTTTTTTTTTTAATCAATGTCTGAAGTTATGGTATTGGGGTATAACCATTTTTTTTTTTTTTTAAATCAAAGTTTGATGTTCTTATATTGGGGTATGAGGAATTTTCTTAAAAAAAATCACACTTGAATGTCTGATGTTGAGGTATGAGCAAATTTTCTTTAGAAAATCCACGTTTGAATGTCTGATGTTGGGGTATGAGCCAATTTTCTTTAAAAAATCAACGTTTGAAGGTCTGGTATTGGGGTATGAGCAAATTTTCTTTAAAAAAATCCACGTTTGAAGGTCTGATGTTGGGGTATTAGCCAAATTTCCTTAAAAATCCACGTTAGAGTATTAAATGCAATTCCTTAAAAAAATCAACGATTAGATGGGGTATAAAAAAATCCTTTAAAAACTCCAATTTTGTAGGTCTGTTGCTGGGATATGAAAACGTAAAGTATTATTTAAACAAGTAAAAAAGCTGTAAGTTCGGCCGTTTAAAATTCTGTTTAAATCTTAAAAATACCGAATGCCTATACGACGACGTAGACCTGCATAAGCAACTTTTGTCATAAGTTATTACAATATTTAAATGCGAAACCTGAAGAAAAATCTATTTATAATGTAGCTAAAATCATCAAAATACCGAATATAGGAGGTACCGTTATGTAGGGGCTATACGAAGGCGAAGGCATTACCAACTTCACATGCGAAATTTGAAACAATCCCGGTAAATAATGTCGCTAAAATCATCAAAATACCGAATATCGGGGGGGGGGGGGGGGGGGGGGGGGGTACCGTTATATCGGGGCTATATGAAGACGTGGACCTACATGGCTCATTTTTTGACTTAGGATGTAGTATCCATTACGCACTTCAAACACCAAATTTGAAACGATTCCGGTAAATAACGTCGTTAAAATCATCAAAATACCGAATATCGGGGGGTACCGTTATATGGGGGCTATACGAAGACGTGGACTTGTACAGATAATTTTCTGTCTTAGGCTGTAGTATTCATTACGAACTTCAAATGCCAAATTGGAAACAATTCCAGTGAATAATGTCGCTAAAATCATCAAAAAACCCAATATCAGGAGGTACCGTTATATGGGGGCTATATGATAACTTGGACCTACATGGCCCATTTACGAACTTAACTACTGGCAAAATATACATGTGTGCAAAATTTTAGCCTTCTATCTCAATTTGTTCGAAAGATAGCGTGATTACAACAGACAGACGGACAGACAGACACACAGACAGACAGACGGACATGGCTAAATCGTCTTAGAATTTTACGCTGATCAAGAATATGTATACTTTGTTGGGTCTGACATGAGTATTTCGAGGAGTTACAAACGGAATGATAAAATTAATATACCCTGTGGAGGGTATAAAATTAATATATAGTATGGTGGAGAATATAAAAATCCACGTTTGAAGGTCTATAGTTGAGGAATGAAAAAGTATTCTTTAAAAAATTCACGTTTGAAGGTCTGATATTGGGGTATGAAAAAGTATTCTTTAAAAATTCGCGTTTGGAGTTCTGATATTGGGGTATAAAAAAGTATTCTTTAAAAAATCCACGTTTCAAGGTCGGACAAAATCTTTAAGGAATCCACGTTCAAAGATTATATGGTGGGGTACGAAAGAAAATTCTTTAAAAATATCCATGTTTTAAGTTCTGAATCCACGTTTGAAGGTTTGATGTTGGGGTACGAAACATTCTTTAAAAAATCCACGTTTGAAGGTCTGAATTCACGTTTGAAAGTCTGAATCCACGTTTGAAGGCCTGATGTTTAAGTATGAAAGAAAATCCCTAAAAAATCCACGTTTGAAAGTCTGAATCCACGTTTGAAGGCCTGATGTTGAAGTATGAAAGACAATTCCTTAAAAAATCCACGTTTTAAGGTCTGATGTTGGGGTTTAAAAGATAATCTTTAAAAAAAAATCTAATAAAAAATCCATATATTATGAAAGAAAAAATAATAATTTTTAGGCCACCCATTTTATGTAAATTTCGAACATAGTTAACTAAAAATATTTTCTTCTTTTTTCAGGTATTAATTTAAACCCCCAAGAAATATTCCTGCTTTGCCATAAGAGGTGAGTAATTACACACTTGTTTTTGTCACATTGATATGCAAACTGCATTAATGTCTGAACAAAGTACAACAACATACATAGCATTTTGTAGGAGTATTTAATTGATGATTTTATTATTATAATTTTGCGTACCAATTAAAACACTTGGCACAATTAAGACAACAATCACGTTTCCACATACAAATTACTATGCAGCTCAGTTCGAATGGACAGCGAACAGTCGAGTACAAGTATGATGGACAACAAACAATGGTTGGTGAAAAATAAAATATTTTTACAATACAAGTCCATTGTAACCATGTTCGACTGTATGCAAAACAATTTGCAATAATCCAGTTAGAATTTCGAATGCAATCCGGTGATTGAAATCTAATCTTAAAATTCAGTCTACAACATAAATGGAATGGCTTTGATGTGTAGTGGAGAGGGAGAGAAAAAAACTGCTTACCAGGCAACAGTGTGATCCGATCATTGAAACTGGGTGCAGATGTTGATAGGGGTAATACCGGTGGTGTCAGCCAACCATTAAACTGCCAAATGAACCAAGGCAACTTAATCAATTACAACATCGGAGACTGAGTTATTTTACACAATATGTCAATTTAGTTACAATTTAATATTTGTCGTATACAGGCAACAACAGCAACAACGTAGCAAATAATGTATTATACATTATTTAGCTAAAAATAACTGATAACGGAAATTACTTTGTATTTAAATAAATTAAGTAGTACATTTTTTTAATTGAACAGATTGAAAAATATTAATCAATTAAAACTTGGAATTCCAGATAATGGCACACATTCATTCCGCTATTACTTAATTTATGCAAAGCGATACGTTATGGGCAACCAGGGTCTGGGAAATAGAGTGGCTGGAATGCAATTTTCGGGTCTGTTTTGGAAAATGTTAATACGCCCGTCAAGGGTGCTACCATGCTACAAAATTCACATTTTGTCCTACCAGTTATTAAGTCTGATGTTTGGGGTATGAAAAATATCCTTAAAAATCTGCTGCTGGGGTATGAAAAAATCTCTGTTTGAAGGTCTTATGTTGGGTTATGAAAAAATATTCTGTAAAAAATCCACGCTTGAAGGCCCAATGTTGGGGTATGAAAGAATACTTTTAAAATAAATCCACATTTGAAGGTCTGATGTTGGAGTATGAAAGACAATTCCTAAAAAAATCTACGTTTAATGGTTGGGGTATGAAAACATATTCTTTAAAAAATCCTCGTTTGAAGGTCTGAGGTAGCCGGTAAAATTAGTCTTAAAAACTCCACGTTTGAAGGTTTGATGTTGGGATATGAAATCAAATCTTTAAAAAGTTAACGTTTTGAAGGTCTGATGCTGGGGTATGAAAAAATCAAAAAATTCACGAAAATATGATGAAAAAATCTTCAAAGAAATCTACGTTTGAAGGTCTGAAGTTGGAGTATGAAAGACAATTCCTAAACAAATCCATGGTTGAATGTCTGATGGTGGAGTATGAAAACATATTCTTTAAAAATCCACGTTTGAGGTAGCCTGTAAAAATAGGTGTGATATTGGGATATGAAAAAAGAAAAAGGAACAAGAAGTTATGGGAAACAGGTCAAAAAAATACCCGGTAAAGTGAATATGCCGGGCATCGGTGCTACCTCCGAAAAAAATTACATATTCTTTCTTCCAATAATTCAGTCGTTTCTGGGGGAATATAACTGATTTTCAACCTTTATTTTTATACCCTCCACCATACTATGGAGGGTATATTAACTTTGTCATTCCGTTTGTAACTCCTCGAAATACTCATGACAGACCCAACAAAGTGTATATATTCTTGATCAGCATAAAATTCTAAGTCGATTTAGCGATGTCCGTCTGTCTGTCTGTTGTAATCACGTTATCTTTCGAACGAATTGGTATAGAAGGTTAAACGTGTTTATTTTCCCAGTAGGCAGGTTAAGTTCGTAAATGGGTCATGTAGGTCTACGTTTTCATATAGCCCCCATATAACAGCAAAATTATTCACCGGAATTGTTTAAAATTTGGTAGTTGAAGTTCAAAATAGATACTACAGTCTATGATAGAAAATTATCTGGGCAGGTCCACGTCTTCGTATAGCCTCTATATAACGGTACCTCTAGATATTCGGTATTTTTATGATTTTAGCGACATTATTCACCGGAATTGTTTCAAATTTGGTATTTGAAATTCGAAATGGATACTACAGCCTAAGACAGTAAATTGTCTATGCAGGTCCACGTCTTCATATAGCCCCCATATAACGGTACCTCCCTATATTCGGTATTTTGATGATTTTAGGGACATTATTCTCCGCAGTTGTTCCAAATTTGGTATTTGAGATTCGTAATGGATACTACAGCCTATGACAGAAAATTGTCTGTGCAGGTCCAGGTCTTCGTATAGGTGACATATATCAGTACCTCCCTATATTCGGTATTTTGATGATTTGAGGTGCAATACTCACATTACTTGTTTAGGATGTCGTATTTGAAGTTCGTAATGGATGCTACAGCCTGTGAGAGAACTTGTCTATGCAGGTCCAGTCTTCGTATAGCTCCGATATAACGGTACCAACCTATATACGGTATTTTGATGATGCTACTTTATTTACCGTTAATAATATGGTAATGGCTTATAACAAACATTGCCTATGTGGGTCCACGTCGTATAGACCCCAATATAATGGTTGTATACGGTATTTTTAAGATTTTAAAAGAATTTTTAAGGGATTTTATTATTTGAAAATTTCCAAATTCGTCCCGGCCGAACTTACTGCTTTTTAACTTGTTATGCTTGTAAACAACATAATGAGCTGTCACTGGAATAATTTTAAAAGCTGTCGGACGAGTGGTTTTGAAATTACAACAGTCTGAAGTTGGTTGTGGTTTTTTCTTCTCACCCTTTATGCTTAAAAACTCCCTTTAAACTATTTTGGCTACCTCGTGACCAGCCTTCGATACCAAGTCCTATCTTGGTGTTTTTGTTAAAATTTGATGCCAACAAACCTCACTTGGTTAGTTCCTCATTATTCCTCCATTAATAGTGGAGTAGTACATCGATTCTTGATAAGAAGTCACTCTTTCTTTTTGGGTCTCCCAATATCGAATTATTTTCAAAAATTGTTGCCCAACATCATTCATCACAGTCGGTTTGAAAAGAAATGAACACAGTTCATGTTAAAACTTTTCACAACATCTTCCCGGAATTTAAATCCCCTAAAATAATCGATGATCGATTTGACACGGCACTTTAGCTTACAGGAATTAACATTTGGGTTTGATGCAACATGCTGCAACTGAGTAGCGATAAGACACTCTTTATTTTTTTTTAAATGCAATGCGGAAAAGTATTATGATGCCATAAAATCTTAATTCATTATAATTTCCAATTTAAATCCCATGTACCCACACACACACACATGTGGAAATAGGTATGTATGTGTGTTTACAAGAATTTGTCTTCTTTTGCCTGCCACCCAACCAAATTGATTGATCACTTTTCATGGCTGTCCAGAAATTTGTATGTTCGCCAGAAGCCTTTCATTTCATTGAAGGTTTCTTAAATGGATTCTGAAAGTTCTTGTTGTGTTTTTGAAGAAAGGAAAACAAGAAGAACAACACAATCTGACATGACGAACCAAACCCACTGCCGGTATTTTATTTTTGGGGGGGAGGTGGGTGTGTGTGCGTGCTCACCAATATCGGACAATGACACAAAGATCTTAAGCTGTCCGTCTCAATTTCCCCCCTACATTTGGAATGTTTTTATGCTGACACACTTGCCCTCAATCAAAATGACAACTATCATGCATGCAAGACAATCCGACAGCCGGCCGGTAGACAGACAAAGATATTGAATGTAAAACAAACATTTCAATACAACACACATTCGTGTTTGCTTTTTATATGGCGCTTAGTTTATTTGTTTGGCTTTGATTTGGTTTTTGCAAATTGCCCAGATCACAAACAAGTTCGGATCGAATGAATAAAAATAAATAAACAAAACAAAAATTTATTTTTCAATTATTGACGTTCATGAATGGAAAAAAGTTAGCAACAATTCTTTGATTCCTACCACATGGATCTAGTATGTGATTGGTATAATAGTGGACATACTGAAATACACTACGTATGTGGTCAATAAATCGTGTCAATTTTAAACATGTTCTGTCAAGCATTTACCAAACTCAAGTTATCCATCTGTAAGATCAGACATCAATCTGTAAATAAACTTGACAAAATTTATGGCCTATCGACTCAAATCTGCCAAAAAATACACGAGGTGAGTTGGCAGAAGTGAAAGAAGTATTGAAGGTCTTTTATCCGCAGAAGATCTGTTAAAGATCCTCCTTCTATAGAAGACCTGCTAAAGGTCTTTTATCTGTAGAAGACCTGACAAAGGTCCGCCTTCTCTTAAAGAGCTGTTATAGGTTCTTATTCTTCCGGGTTTCTATGGAAACCTGGTTGAAGGTCCTCCTTCTTTTAAAAAGCCTGTTTAAGGTCCTCCTTTTGTAGAACCTTTTAAAGGTCCTCATTCTGTCAAAAACTGTTAAAAGTTCTTCATTTGTAAAAGACCTGTTAAAAGTTCTTCTTCTGTTGAAGACCAGTTAAAGATTCTCCTTCTGTTGAAAACTTGTTAATGGTCCTCCTTCTGTTGAAAAACTTTTAATGGCCCACCTTTTGTAGAAGATTCATAAAAGGTCCTCCTTTTGTAGACGACATGTTCTATTTGTAGTAGGTCCTCATTCTGTCAAAAAGCTGTTAAAAGTTCTTCTTCTGTTGAAGACCTGTTAAAAAATCTTCTTCTCTTGAAGACATGTTAATGGTCCTAACTTTGTAGACGACATCTTCTATTTGTAGAAGACCTGTAAAAGGTATTTTATCTGTAGAAGACCTGATAAAGATCTTCCTTTTCTTAAAGAGTTGTTAATGGTTCTTCTTTTTTTAAAGACCTGTTAATGATTCGCCTTCTGTTGAAAAATCAATGAAAGATCCTCCTTCTGTATAAAAACCTGTTAAAGGTCCTCCTTTTGTAGAACTCTGTTAAAGCTCGTCATTCTGTCAAAAAGCTGTTAAAAGTTCTTCTTCTGTTGAAGACCTATTAAAAGTTCCTATTCTGTTGAAAACCTATTAGAGGTCCTCATTCTGTCAAAAAGCTGTAAAAAGTTCTTCTTTGGTTGAAGTCCTGTTAAAGGTCCTCACTCTGTTGAACAACTGTTACATATCCACCTTCTGTAGAAAATCCGTTAAATGTCCTCCCTTTGTAGACGACATGTTCTATTTGCAGAAGACCTGTAAAAGGTATTTTATCTGTTTAAGGTTCTTCTGCTTTTAAAGACCTTTTAATGATTCTCCTTCTGTTAAAGAGCTGTTAAAGATTCTCCTTCTGTTAAAAAACCGCTTAAAGGTCCTCCTTCTCTTGAAATCCTGTTAAAGGTCCTCCACCTGTAGAAGATCTCTTAAAGGTCTTCTCACTACAGAAGACCTGTTAAAGGTCTTCTCTCTACAGAAGATATGTTAAAGGTCTTCTCTTTACAGAAAACCTGTTAAAAGTATTTTCTCTATAGAAGGCCTACGGAATACCTAATAAAGATCTTCTTTCTATAGAAGACCTGTTAAAGTACTTCTATCTAGAAAATATTTTTAACCGGAAGACCTGTTGAAGGTCATCTCTCTGCAGAAGACCTGTTAAAGGTTGTATCCCTACAGAACACCTGTGAAAGATTCTCTCTCTACAGAAGATCTCTTAAAGGTCTTCTCACCACAGACGATCTTTTAAAGGTATTCTCACTACAGAAGATCTGTTAAAGGTCTTCTCTCCACAGAAGAGCTGTTAAAGGTCTTTTCTCCGAATAAGACCTGTTAAAGGTCTTTTCTCTGAAGAAGACCTGATAAAGGTCTTCTCTCTACAGAAGACCTGTTAGGACCTGTTAAGGGCCTTCTATCTACAGAATACCTGTTAGGGGTCTTCTATCTATAAAATACCTTTAGGGGTCTTCTATTTATAGAAGACCTGTCAAGTCTCTTCTATCTATAGAAGATCTGTTAAGGGTCTTTTCTCTGTAGAAGAACTATAAATGCTTATCTGCTCTTATCTGTAAAATACTCATTTATGCCTTCTATCTGTAGATGACCTGTTAAAAGGTATTTCTTTTGAATAAGACCCCTTAACGTTTTTCTATAAATAGAAGACCTCTTAAGGTTTTCTATCTATAGAGGACCTTTTAATGCCTTCTATCTATAGAATACCTGTTAAGGTCTCCTATCTATAGAAGACTTGTTAAACCTATAGAAGACCTCTTAAAGGCCTTCTAGCTAAGGACAGTTTCTTGAAAGTATTCTATGGATAGGCCTCTTAAAGGCTTTTTATCCGTAGAAGACCTCTTAATGATCTTATCTCTGTAGAAGACCAATTAAATGTCATCTATCTTCATAAGACCTTTTAGAAGTCTTCTATCTGTAGGAGACCTGTTAAATGCATTATCTCTGTAGGAGAACTGTAAAAGGGCTACATTCTGTAAAACTCCTGTCAAACGTCTCCTTTATGTAGAAGACCCTTTGAATGTCTTCTCTAGGGGACCTTTTGAAGGTCGTCCCTCGATTCTATTAAATGCCTATTTAATGGTCCCAAAAATGAATCTCAAGACTCCTAGAACTACTCCTCTCTTTTTTTCAATATCTCATTCATTCTCTAAAGAACCTTTTAAAGGTCTTCTTTCGATCCCATTAAAGTCCTCTTTTAATTTCTCAAATAGGAGTTTCAAGACTCCTAGAACTACTCCTCCATTTCTCTCCTTATCTCACTCTCATACATGTCTCTACATGGACCTAAGGCTACAACCAATGCTATGCGGTTGTAAAACCAAATATCAATAGTGTGATCTATAATGTTTGTAAGCTTGTAACACATTGTGAGTAAATAGCCGAGGATCACTATTTTTGCGTGGATAATTTTTATGGCACCTTTGGCGCCCAACCACAAACTTTGAAATGTTTTGTTTTTTTTTTCTTTTAAGAAAAAATACCACTCTAAAGTCCATAATTTACAACTTGTTGTTGTTGGTGTTGTTGCTGTTGAAAGGAATATTTGCACAGTTTTTTTATGCAAACACACGCACATATATACACACATATAATTTAAATATTTAGAGCGTCATCATACAATCAATATTTGGTCTTGTTGAACAGCGCAACCAGCCAACGGAGAACACAGAGCGGTAGGAGACAAAGCAAAACGAATGCAAGTTCAATGTCCTTTTAAAAGAAAAAAAAAAAACCAAAAACAAAAAAAGCTGTGTGCTGTGGAGGAGCAATGTTTACCAATTGATTGTTTACGTTGTCATCACTTGATTAAACAAAATAAACTTCCGGATAACAGATCGTCGGTCGTTTGCGAATAAATGTCAATGTTAAGGTAAATAGCGGGACTCTTCTGTTTCTTCTTCTTCTTAGTTTTCTTTGTTGCAGATATGAGTAAGAAGATAAGTTTTAAAATGGAGCTATTTCTCTTTAAATGAGCAGCAGACTTGTAAATCTCTGTTCAATCTAATTGGGCATTTCGCGGAGCATTTTAAAATCCATTTATTATTCGTTTCACACTCAGGCGGCAATTAGCACCACGCAAATTCAATTAGAACATTTAAATAGTTTGCAAAAAAAAAAAAAAAAAAAAAAAAAACAAAAACAAAAAAAAACAATAAATAAAGTCAAATAAAAATAAATTTCATATTAAAACGTATCGTTTACATAAATTAAAACCGCCTACATAAGGCTTAATCAGAATTTATTTGCAAAAACTGTTGTGCATATTAATTTAATTTTTTTTCATTTTTGAAATTGAAAATGCAATGCGTATTTCGATCGTAAAACTAGACTCAAGTCATGGATTCTAAATGGCATGCGAATGATATGAATCAACTTGTGGCCATTAAATGACACATTATGCGTGTTGGACTGAATACCGTATAGTGACGAACACAAAGGGGGTTCTGAGGAGGGTTGATCGATTTTGTTAAATTAAACCAGGAAAACAACTTCGAAAACATTTTTGCGTCAAATAGGGTTTTAAAAATTCCTGTTAAAAGTAACAGCGGTTAAAAGTTAAAATCTGGGGAGTTGATAGATTGTGCCAATTTTTAACAGAATGTGTAATTTTTTCAACTACTCTGGTTTGATTTCGGATCGCTACTGGTTGGTAGAGTTGAAATAAAGATGTAGTTTATGAAATACGTACTACAAGCATAGAAAAAGTACTAAATCTGGCATTGGGTGAAAGCATAGATCTTTAAATCTTAAATTTAGCTTTGGGGTCACTCTTAGCGTGTAGTTCAGGTTCAGATATAGAGGCAATTTTGAAAAAAAGGAACTAAAACAAGCGAAAAAGCAGTATTTGAAAAAAAAACAAGTTTTAAAATCGGTCGTGTCGACAGATGTATACCCTCAGCCAATGTTCGATTATTTAAATATATTTTTCGACTTCTGTTGTGATTATTCAAATTATTGACCCTCTATGGAGTAGTTTCCGAAGAAATGAAAAAAAATATAGGACCTAAATAAATCCTACTCTTATTTCGCCTTTTTTTGAGCAGAAGAAATGTTCCGACCTCTGCCATCATTATAAGAGACTTTGTATTAAAAGAAGTATTGAGATGTGCCATATCTGAATAGTATCGGTTGCTCATTTCATGGTTTTGAATGGTATGAATATTCACAAATTTGACACTTTGTGGAGGAGGTACCGCAGTGGACTGGTATATCCCATCTTTATAGCAGATTTTGTGTTAGCAGAAATAATTCGATGTGTGAACTATGAAGAGAACTTGATGTTTATTTCGGATTTTATAATCGTTTTGGTTTTTCAAAACGTTTACCCTTTTTGGGGAGATACCAGAATGAATGATCCGATCCCTATCACCTTAATAGCAGATCTTATATTGATAGATATATTGAAATGTTCCAAGTCTGAGTGGAATCGGATGTTAATTTCATGTTTTTTGAGCTTCATGGATATTCAAAATTGTGACCCTTTGTGGGGGACGTAACAGAGGGAGTGGACCGGTATATCATATCTTCACAGAAAATCATGTATTAGTAGAAATAATGGAATGTGTGAAATATGTAGAAAACCGGATGCTTATATAATCGTTTTGATTATTCAAAACTTTGACCCTTTGTGGGGGCGGGAAGGGATGATTCGATCTCTACCATCTTTGTAACAGATCTTTTGTTGATGAAAATATTAAGATATATCAAGTCTGAATGGTATCGGATGATAATTTCGAGTTTTATGGGCTTCATGGATATATTGACCTTTTGTGGGGACGGTACCAGAAGGAGTGGACCGATATTGCCCATCTCCGAACTCGATCTAAGTTAGATAATAATATTACTATGCACCATGCTTGGACCAAATCGCATACTCCCTTCGAGAGTTATCGTGCGCGTAAACCAGCCAGACAGGCAGAGAGACGAACAGTCCTAGATCGACTGATCTCTATCATCTCTATAACATTTTTTGAGCTGATAGATACCAAGTCTGAATGGGATTAGATTTTAATTTCGCATTTTATGAGCTTCGTGCATATTCAAAATTTTGACCCATTGTGGGGGAGTGGACCGATATATTCCATTTTCGCACCAGTTCTTGGGTTATTGTATAATTTGAAGACAATCGGATTCTTACAACACCTTTTTATAACAGTTATAACTATTCTAAATTTTGACCCTCTGTGGGGGAAATTCCTGATGGAATAAACCGATATTTTCCATTTTCGCACCTGACATAGCACTGATACAAATATTGCGATTTGCATAGTTTGCACAAAATTGAAAAATCCTTTCTCTTTCTATGAGGTAGATTATTTTCTTTGAAAATCTGTGGGGACGGTACCAGAAGGAGTGGACCGATATTGCTAATCTCTCCATCTAAGTTTGCTAATAATATTACGATTTACCAAGTTAGAATCAAATCGAGAGTTATCGTGCGCACCAGCCAGAAGGACACCCCCAGATCGACTCCAAATGTTTGAACTTCATATAACGGTACCTCCCAATATTCGGTATTTTGATGATTTTAGCGTCATTATTCACCGGAATTGTTTCAAATTACGTATTTAGAGTTCGTAATGGGAATTACTGTCTGTGACAGAAAGTTGTCTATGCAGGTCCAGGTCTTCGTATGGCTCCATTATAACGGTACCTCCCTATATACGGTACATATGTTAATGATTTTAGCTACATTATTCACCGATTATTTCAAAAATTTGAATATGGTAATGGCTTATGACAAACAATGGCTATGTAGGTCCACGTCGTATAGACCCCAATATAACAGCTACATTCGGTATTTTTAAGATTTTAATGGATTTTATTTTCTGAAAATTTCCAAATTCGTTCCAAAAGTTAGAGAATATTCAAAGTTATGTAGAATATTTTGACTTGCTACGATCTCATTTAAGTTAGCTTTTAACAATATTCTGAAAAAAAACTAAAAATACCCTTGGTAGGCTCGCTCGAGGGCTACATATTTCTACCAAAATAATCTTCGTAATGTTAACAGTCATATTGTCGAATATATAATGTCATACCTAAAAATCACGGATTTCTAGGAAACTTAATCCGAAATTTTCAAAAATGTTGAAGAGGGCGGAATTTGTCCCCTCTATTACTTTGCGAAGTAAACTTCCAATAAGACGTAACCTGTGTCTTTTATTTTTAACTTCACCTTTATATCTACTGGATTTGACGCATAATGTAGTAAAGATATTAGGTAATTTAAGCTACTGATTCATAAAATTTCAAAAGGAAGGAAAACATTTCTAAATATATTTAATATATTTTTAAATGAAGCCATACAATTAATCAATTCCTTCGAATAAATACCATAAAAAAATAAAATATGTTTTTAAGTCTCTCATTAAATAAATACAATGTTACTTATCAATTCATCATCCATTCATTTCATCAATTCCATTTTATTTTCCGGTGTGCCCAACAAAATAATGTCTACCATCAAATATAGCTCTGCTGTCTGTCTGTCTGTCTCTGGCTGGTCGCTGCAATCACTTTCAATCTCCGTTGGCCACGGATGGCTGCTAAGCCAACCATTCAGCCGGCAGACAATTGGACAAAGAAGGCAGGAAGATATTGCATTTTAATATGAACTGCACGTTATGCTCGGATAACATTTTTGTTTTTTTTGACATGACTACTTTCGTCGAAACGTTTGTCACTCAGAATCAGAATTGCGGGGCAGTGACATTTGTGTGCAAATATGAAATGGCCAGACACAAATGAATAAAATTGCTTCCACATTTACGGCAGAACATGATGATGATGAGATAATTCAGTTCGTATTCATCAATTCCATTTACCGTTTTTCGATACGAATAACGGATGATTTCAGGACTGTTGGTCCAATCCGCCATTTCATTGCATGAATTTGCATCTTTGGTTCCAAATGCAAATACTCTGTTCATATTTTGAATATGAATGATTAGGCGTTTTCCTTTGTTTCCAGAATTTTTCAAAAGGATTCGAATTCGTGTTTGTTTCAGCTAAATCTGGCATTGGACCATCATCAACTCCTTGTTGGTTCAAAATTATCGATGTGTCATGTTGCCATGTTCATGTTCAATCACATGCTTCGATTAATGGAAAATAAATAAAAAAATACTTCAAAGGAAAATAATTTTGTAAGTTTTGCATGACTTCACACACACACACACACCGCGAGGTGAACGGTAATGGGAAAAAATTATAAACAAAACAACTTTGTTTAAATAAATTGTGCGAAGAATGAAACATACAGTTGACATTCATCAAATATAAAAGTTGTTGGAATTAAGGTGATGATACATAAGCAGCTTGGCATCGTAGCAAAGGAAATCGACAACAGGATTTGATTGCAGCTTTAACATTTCTTGATAATACAGGGTGAGATAAAAAAAACTGCAACAAAGTCAAATGCCATAATTTTTACATTTTTTTTAATTCATTGAATGAAAGCAAAAAATGTCGGAAATAGCATCAAATTTTAGAATAAGTTTTGATTTATTCGAATTGATCAACTTTGGCACGATTTATGGCCTTCAAACGGCCAATGAAACCGTCACACGCTGCCCGAATAATGCTCTGCGATATTTTGGCTCATTCCCGGCGAAGCGATTGCTTGAGGTAATCGACACATTGGTATTTTTTAATGTCAACCTTGCTTATCAAAAAAATACTCCAGACACAGTAGGCCAACGGATTGGTATCCGGAAATTTTGGTGGTCATTGTGCGCTGCGAAATGAAGCGAAGAACCTTATTTTGAAACCATTCTTGGGTGGCGCGTGTTTAGTGCTGTGTCTCGTTGGATTGTCCAAGGTCTGCGACCAAAATGTTTGCGTGCCCAAGGCTTTATTATATCCTCCAGAATATTTTCGCTATAATATTCGCATTTGGTATTTTGGCTCATCCCCGGCGAAGCGCTTGCTTGAGGTGATCGACACTTTGGTTTTTTTAGTGCCAATCTTGCTTTTCAAAATACTCCAGACACAATAGTCCAATGGATTAGTATCCGTAGATTTTGGTGGCCATTGTGCGCTGGAAATGAAGCGAGGAACCTCATTTTGTAACCATTATTGGGTGGCGCGTGCTGAGTTCGATGGTGCTGAGTCCTGTTGGAATGTTAAAGGTCTGCGGCCAAAATGTTTGCGAGCCCAAGGCTTTGATACAACCTCCAGAATATTTTCGCGATAATATTTGTCATCACCATCACCATGACTGGCGCCTGAGTTCTGGTGGCCAATGGAAGGTGCACATTTTCAGCTGACCTCTTTGGCAAGTAATCACGATTTTCTTTGACCTGCAGATGCAACTGTTGTCATGATCCATTATAATATTCAAATACAAAAAAAAAAAATCCGGTGAATAATGTGGCTAAAATCTAGACCTGGGCTCCCATATATATGTTTCATCCGATTTGGTCTTTAAGTCCCTCACATTCGTAAAAGCCATTCCACAAGAATGATTTCATGAAATCACTCTAGCTTCCGAACAAAATGATGTAGGTCGATAACACTTTACTCAAATGTATATTATGTCTGCAGGTCTCTTTGTATTGAAAATAGGCCATGTAGGTCCACTTTTAGTATAGCCCCCATATAATGGTTAATTTGAAGTTCGAAATTGATACTACAGCCTATGACAGAAAATTGTCCGTTCAGCTCTACGTCTTCGTATAGCTCCCATATAGCGGTACCTTGCGCTATTCGGTATTTTGATGATTTAAGTGACATTTTTAACGGAATTGTTTCAAATTTGGTATTTGAAGTTCGCAGTGGATACTACAGTCTATGACCACGTCTTCGTATATCCCCCATATAATAATACCTCTCTATATTCAGTATTTTGATAATTTTAACTACATTAATCAACGATTTTTGCAGGTCCAATTCGTCGTATAGACCATAATATAACGGGTACATTCGGTATTTTTAAGATTTGAACAGAATTTTTAACGGATTTTATTTTTTTTGAAAAATCGTCCCAAATGTTGAAAGATATTCGAAGTTCGGCCCGGTCGAAATTACAGGTTTTTTTACTTGTTTTTTTTTTTTTGGAATATTGTAATTGCCGCTTGTTTTTTTTTTCAAAAATATATTTACACTACCCGGCTGTCCCTCAAGTTACCAATAAAAATGTCTAAATACCTCGATAGAAATCATTGCAACAAATCCCCTCAAGATAAATAAGCAATTTATATTTCAATTACAATAAACAGCTTAATGTCAACAATATTTACATTACAAACAAAACAACAACGGCAGCAGCCACAACAACAACTACAACAAATCGATCATTTAAATTGTAGCTAATCTCAGCCATTATGACCACCTTCGCTGAGGCAGACCCACACCCGACGAAGGAGTTGCAAACAAACATTTGAGACCAGAAATAAATATTGAAATTCAAAACAAATTTCAAGTGGCATAAAGCCAGTCATTAGATGTCAGTTAATTGTAAATTGAAGTCTTAAAGAAATCAAGAAAAAATCAACAGCAACAACAATTTGTAATTATAATATGATAAGCATAAAAGAAATATCTGACGCTGACACTAATGAGACCATATGTAAATGAAAACATTTTTCTTCAATAATTCCAATGAAAACCATAAAAGAAATAAACACCCCGACTTTAAACAGTCATACATTATTAATTTGCCATGGTAGAGTTATATTCGGTGACACACTTTTTTGGTTGCTGACTTTTGATTTTTTGACTTCAAAACAAAACAAAAAACAAAAAAAAAAACCAACAGCTTAAGAATAACAAGTAAAAAGCTGTATGTTCGGCCGGGCCGAACTTTGAATACCCTCCACCATTTGGAACGAATTTAGCAATTCTCAAAAACATTAAAATCCGTTAAAAATTCTGTTAAAATCTTAAAAATACCAAATTTAACCGTCATATTAGGGTCTACACGACGACGTGGACCCGTATAGGCATCTTTTGTCATAACCCATTACAATATTCAAATGCGAAAATTGAAAAAACAAGTAAAAAGCTGTAAGTTCGGCCGGGACGAACTTTGAATAACCTCCACCATTTTGAAAAAATTTGGAATTCTCAAAAAGAATCAAATCCGTTAAAAAATTCTGTTAAAACCCGAATGTAGCTGTTATATTTGGGTCTATACGACGACATGGTCCTGCATAGGTAACTTTTGTCATAGGCCATAACAATATTCAAATGCGAAACTTAAAAAAATCAGTGAATAATGTTACTAAGATCATCAAAATACCGAATATCGCGAGGTACTATTATATGGGGGCTTTACGAAGAGGTGGACTTGCACAGACAATTTTCTGTCTTAGGCTGTAGCATCCATTACGATCTTTAAATACCAAATTTGAAATAATTCTGGTGAAAAATGTCCATAAAATTTATTAAAATACCGAATATCGGGTGATACCGTTGTATGGTGGCTCTACGAAGACGTGGACGTGCGCAGACAATTTTCTTTCTTAGGCTGTAGCGTCCATTACGAACTTCAACTGCCAAATTATAAACAATTCCGGTGAATAATGTCGCTAAAATCATCAAAATACCGAATATCGGGAGGTACCGTTGTATTGGGGCTCTACGAAGACGTAGACCTGCACAAACAATTTTCCGTCTTAGGGTGTAGTATCCATTACGAACTTCAAATACCAAATTTGAAACAATTCCGGTGAATAATGTCGCTAAAATCATCAAAATACCGAATTTCGGGAGGTACCGTTATATAAGGGATATACGAAGACGTGGACCGGCACAAACAATTTTCCGACTTAGGCTGTAGTATCCATTACGAACTTAAAATACTAAATTTGAAAGAATTCCGGTTAATAATGTCGCTAAAATCATCAAAATATGCAATATCGGGTGGTACCGTTGTATGGGGGCTCTACGAAGACGTGGACCTGCACTGAAAATGTTCTGTCATAGGTTGTAGTATCCAATACGAACTTCAATTACCAAATTTGAAACAATTCTGGTGAAAAATGTCCATAAAATCATCAAAATACCAAATATCGGGAGGTACCGTTATATGGGACCTTTACGAAGAGGTGGTCTTGCACAGACAATTTTCTGTCTTAGGCTGTAGCATCCGTTACGAACTTTAAATACCAAATTTAAAAAAATTCCGTTGAATAAATTCGCTAAAATAATCAAAATACCGAATATCGGGAGGTACCGTTGTATGGGGGCTGTACGAAAACGTGGACCTGCACAGACAATTTTCCGTCTTAGGCTGTCGTATCCATTACGAATTTCAAATACCAAATTTGAAACGATTCTGGTGAAAAAATGTCCATAAAATCATTAAAATACCGAATATCGGGCGGTACCATTGTATGGGGGCTCTACGAAGACGTGGACCTGCACAGACAATTTTCTGTCTTAGGCTGTAGTATCCATTATGAACTTCAAATACCAAATTTAAAACAATTCCGGTGAATAAATTCGCTAAAACCTTCAAAATACCGAATATCGGGAGGTACTCTTATATAAGGGATATACGAAGAAGTGGACCTGCACAGACAATTTTCCGTCTTAGGCTGTAGTATCCATTACGGCTTTTAAATACCAAATTTGAAAAAAAGCCGGTGAATAAATTAGCTAAAATCATCCAAATTCCAAATATCGGGAGGTACCGTTATATGGGGGCTATACGAAGACGTGGACCTGCACAGCAATTTTCTGTCTTAGGCTGTAATATCTATTACATACTTCAAATGCCAAATTTTAAACAATTCCGGTGAATAAATTCTCTAAAATCATCAAAATACCGAATATCGGAAGGGTGCCGTTATATGGGGGTTATACGAAGACGTGGACCTGCACAGACAACTTTCTGTCATAGGTTGTAGTATCCATTACGAACTTCAAATACTAAATTTGAAACAATTCTGGTGAATAAATTCGCTAAAATCATCAAAATACCGAATTTCGGGAGGTACCGTTGTATGGGGGCTATATGAAGACGTGGACCTGCATAGACAATTTTCTGTCTGAGGCTGTCGTATCCATTACGAATTTCAAATACCAAATTTGAAACAATTCCAGTGAATAATGTCGCTAAAATCATCAAAATACCGAATATCGGGAGGTACCGTTATATGGGGGCTATACCAAAACGTGGACCTACATGGCCCATTTTCAATACCAAAAGTCCTTCAGACATAATATATATTTGAGAAAAAATTTTATTAATCCATTTCATTTCGTTCGGAAGCTAGAGTGATTTCCACAGACGGACAGATGGACCGACGGACAGACGGATGGACATCGCTAAATCGACATAGAATATTATGCTGATCAAGAATATATATACTTTGTGGGGTCTAAAATGTATATTTCGAGGTGTTACAAACGGAAAAACAAACTTAATATACCCTCCATACTATGGTGGATGGTAAAAAAAAAAAAACATTCGACATATTTTTATAAAGAATATTTCCTCAAAACAAAAATGGTTGTTTTCCCGGGAGAATAAACGAACACACCATACATGCCCTCCATCGAATGTTGGAAAAAAATAAGAAATGCAACATTTTCAAGGTTAATTTGGTGGGCCGTCGTATTGATTTGAATAAGGGAAGCAAATGTGTTCCGAAGTAATTTGATAATTTTGTAATAATAAATTTATTAGTTTCGAATATTTGTTCCCCCTAACAATGACTAATACCATTGTTGGTCGAATGATCAACTTAAGATCAACCATAAATATTTACACTCCCTTTTCATGTTACGTTCGCTCGCCACTACCCTCGTTAATTTGTGACATAAATTCCTTATTTTTCTTTTTTTATGGCTCCCCCTATTTCCGGGTTTTGTCGTTTCCAGAAAGTTTGAATAAAGTTGATGTTGAAAACATATGTTTTTAAATTCAACTCCACACTTTTGATCTCTTGACAATTTTTTTTTAGTTTATTGTTCATGTTTTGTTCTGTTTATTTTTTTGGTAGTCCCCCCAAAAGCAAGCAACATTTAGATGAGTAATTGCATTAGCATTTGCTCGTTCCACAAAATGGTGTTTATGAAAAACATAACTAAATAAAAACGATAACAAAAAAATGAGAAAATGTTTACCCAGTCAACCAAATTTTGGGAAATCCAATTAATTTTGTCAAACATTTAAATCCCCCGACCAGTTGTGGAAGTGAAATCGTATATTTATCTCAAATTTTTAAATTTTGGAAACCAATTGAAAAGTATCAGTGGGTTTTGAAATTTTTTGGCTAAATTTCGTAATGGATACTATAGCATTTGACAGAAAATTAAACATGCAGGTCCAGGTCTTCGTATAGACCCCATATAAATGTACCCCCCCCCACCATATTTGGTATTTTGATAATTTTAGCGGCACCATTCACCGAAATTGTTTCAAATTTTGTAAGGGAAGTTCGTCATGGGTTCTACAGCCCGTCACAGAAAATTGGCTTTGCAAGTCTAGGTCTTCGTATAGTCCACATCTAACTGTACCTCCACGAATTTTGCGGTATTGTTCACCAGAATTGTATTAAATTTCGTAATGGGTACTACAGCCTGTGACAGAAAATTGACTATGCAGTCTAAGACTTCTTATATTATTCATCGGAATTGTTTCAAATTTCGTAATGGGTACTACAGCCTGTGACAGAAAATTGCAGGTCCAGCTCTTCGTATAGCCCCCATATAACTGTACCTCCTTATATTCGGTATTTTTATGATATAGCGACATTATCAACGGAATCGTTTCAAATTAAGTATTTGAAGTTCCTAATAGGTACTACAGCCTGTGACTGAAAATTTCCTATGTAGATCGAAGTCTTCGTATAGGTCCCATATAACGGTACCTCACTATATTTGGTATTTTGATGAATTTAGCGACATTATCACCGGAATTGTTTCAAATTTCGTATTTGAATAATGTAATGGTGTGTGACAAATTTGCCTATGCAGTTCTCTGTCTTTGCTTTGTTATTTCTTTTTTTTTTTTTTTGTCGTAGGAGGTATTTTTAAAATATCTCCTGCGGGGAATATCCCAGACAAAAAACAAGAGAACTGATGAGGATTTATGGCTCTTTCAGAAACCTATGTATTCCCTGCCCTACTCCCTGGTAAACATTACAATCGTTCTCCACGAATAAACAAATGTTGTTTTTACGTTGACAACAATAACGGAAGTAAGCATAACTATTTTACAACAACAAAATACTACAGTATCCCGAACAAACATGCCAACACTGTTCTATATTTATACCCTCCACCATACATAGTATAGAGGGCATATTAGGTTCGTCATTCCGTTTGTAACTCATCGAAATAATTATTTTAGACCCATTTTTCAATGGAATTGTCTGTTCCGTGTGAGAACTTTTCCCCCTGAAATATAATTATTTATATAGGTCCACGACATCGTATAACCCCCATATAACGGTACCCCCGATACTCGAGTTTTTTTTAATGATTTTAGCCACATTTTTTCAACGGAATTGTCTGAAAATTCACACAAGAAGTTGCTTGTGATTACTTTATCCCCTAGACGAGAATTGTCTATATGGGTCTACGATGTAGTACAGGGTTGCCCATATTCGACGGACCCGCCATAACTTTTGACAGAGATGTCACATCGCTTAATGACATACCGCGTTTGAAGCGTCAGTCCAAGCAGATTTTTACCATGAACCAATACACGCCACGCGAGCGCTCTGAAATAGTTGAAATTTACAAGAAGTCAATTGTGAAAACTCAACGTACTTTTAAAACATTAAAAAATGTGAGAAGTGCGCCTTCTAAGAACACCATTAAGCGTTTATACGAAAAATTTTCGAATGGTAAGGCTCTTTCAAATCCGAAGAGGCCATATAAAAGTCGACCAAGGCGGTCGGCCGAGAATATCGCTGCCGTACGAGCCAGTGTTGAGAGGTCCCCAAGAACATCCCAAAAACGCCGTTCTCAGCAGTTGGACATGGCTCGGTCCACTTTACAACGGATTATTCGCATTGATTTGCAAAGAATGTTGCCTGCGGACAAGCCTCGTCGATTGGAATGGCCCCAAAGATCCGTCGAATATGGGCAACTCTGTATAGCCCTCATACAACGGAACCCCCCATCATATTTTTATGATTACAACCACATTTTTCAATGGATTTGTCTTAAAACCCACAAAATGGGATCCTTCTTAGTACTTCACCCCTTAGAAGAGAACTGTTTAAATTGGTCCACGTTTTAGTATAGCGCCCATATAATGGTACCCCCAGATATTCGGTATTTTCATGATTTTTGCGACATTATTCACCGGAATTGTTTCAAATTTCCTATATAAAGTTCGGAACCATTACTACAGCCACAAATTACTTATGCAGGACCACGTCTTCGTATAGCCCTCATATAACGTATTTTATTTGAGCGGCCCGGTCGAACTTAGCTATCATTTTACATGTTTTTCTTTTTTTTCGAAAATTTTCAAATTCGTTAAAAATGGTGGAGAGTTTTTAAAGTTCGTCCTGACCGAACTTAAGTTCTTTTTTACTTGTTTCTTCTTCTATGAAGTAAATTATTTTCTTTGACATTTTGTGGGAGAGCTACCAAAAGAAGTGAGGCGATATTGCCCATCACCATACTCGGTCTAAGTTTGATAATAATATTACGATGCACAAAGTTTGGGCTAAATCGGATACACCCTTCAGTACGTTTTGACCATACCGTATTTGAGTTTCTATCTCTGGTGGCAGAACAATAACAGTACCTCCCTATTCCGAATTTTGACTATTTTAGCCACATTTTCCATCGGATTTGTTTAAAATTCAGTATTTGTAGTTCATAATGGGTTCTACCACCAGTGCCAGAACATTATCCGTATTGGTCCGCGGTTTCCATATGACAGTAGCGTCCGATATTCGATATTTTCATGAATCTAGCGACATTTTCTCCGGAATTTAATTACATCGGTTCACGTTTTGATATTCCGCATGAATTCTCCAATCTATATGACTAGTATTTGAAATTTAAGATGGAACCCCTTCGAATATTGAATCCAGATGTTTTTATTAATAAATGTTTTCTTTACCTCATTGTGGGTCAAAACGTGCCTAGTCGAAATAACGGTTTTAGACCCTAGGTCCCTTTGGACCAAATCCGTTTCAGAACATTTGGAGTCGATCTACCGATGTCCGTCCGTCTGTCTGTCTGGCTGGCTGGTGCGCACGATAACTCTCGAAGGAAGTATCCGATTTGATCCAAACTTGGTACATCGTAATATTTTTGCCAAACTTAGATCGAGTTCGGAGATGGGCAATATCGGTCCACTCCTTCTGGTACCTCCCCCACAAAAGGCCGAAATTTGCAAAAAATATATTTTTTGCACAGAAAGAGAAAGGATAATCCGATTTTGCTCCAACTTTGCAAATCCTAATACTTGCATCAGTTCTACGTTAGGTGTAAAAATGGACAATATCGGTTCACTCCTTCAAGTACCTCCCCCACAAATGGTCAAAATTTTGAAGAGTTACAACTCTCATAAAATGTGATGTAAGAGTCCGATTGTCTTCAAATGTCGGACATCCCAATATTTATATTAACCCAAGCTCTGGTGTTAAGATGGAATATATCCGTCCACTCCTTCTGGTACCTCCCCCACAAATGGTCGAAGTTTTCAAAAAAAAAAAATATTTTTTTTGCACAGAAGGAGAAACGATTATCCGATTTTGCTCCAACTTTGCATATCCTAAAATTTGCATCAGTGCTAGGTCTGGTGCGAAAATGGACAACATTGGTTCACTCCTTCAAGTACCTCCCCCACAAATGGTCGAAATTTTGAATAATTACAACTCTCATAAAATGTGATGTAAGAGTCCGATTGTCTTTAAATTTCACACATCCCAATCATTTTATTAGCCCAAGGTCTGGTGTAAAGATGGAGTATATCGGTCCACTTCTTCTGGTACCTCCCCCACAAATGGTCGAAATTTTAAAAATATGTATTTTCTGCACTGAATGGGAAGCAATAATCTAATTTTGAAAAACATAACGCTCAAAGAAACCGAAATAAGGATCCAACTCTCTTCAAATTTCAGACATACAAGCATTTTTGCTAACACCAGATCTGTTGTGAAGATGCTATATATCTGCGAACACCTGCTGGTACGTCACCCACAAAGGGACACAATTTTCAATATTTTTAACTGTCATAAATTGCGAAACATCTCAGCGATTATTTACAATTGATTTATCCATCTGCTATAATAATATTTATATCATATTTATTTAGGTCCGATACGAAATGAACAATATTGACCCATTCTTTCAAAACCCACTCCATAGAGGGTGAAGAGGGCTGAGGGTATACATCCGTCGGCAAAACCGACCGATACTTTTTTACTTGTTCTATTTTAGATGAAGTATGAAAATGGAATACTTCGGTCGACTATATCTGGGGTAGCTTACGCAAACCTGGCACCTCGCAATATTGATATAATATTTATTTTGGTCCGATACGAAATGGACAATATTGGGCCATCCCTTCGGAACCTACTCAATAGAGGGTCATCAATTTGAATAATCATAACCGAAGTCAAAATATATTTAAATCATCGAACATTGGCTTAGAGTATACATCTGTCGGCAAAACCTACTGATAATTTTTAAACTTGTTAATTGTTATTCAGAATGAAATTAAATGGTCGATATTCCAATAATTTTATAATTTTCCTAATAATTAGTATTTATTGACTTGTCAAAAAATATATGTCTGCTAATTAGACACGATCACTTGATTAATTTACGATTAGATTCATAAATTAATTAAGTAAACATTTTTTTCATATTTAATGATGATTTTACCCCCCTAAGCACGGGCCTATTACATTGCCCACTGCTGGCCATTACAAGCAGACTAGAAAAAAAACTAAAATTAATTTATGAAATGAAATGAAAAGTGTTCATATTTTTTTAATGGGCGTTTGCTTACTAAGAAGCTTGTTTGCCACAAATCTAAATACAAAAATGCTGAAAAATTAACATTTACACATACATATGTTTGAGTACACACATGTGTATGACATTTGTGACCAAAAAAAAACACAATTGTTTTTTCACATGTCATACTCATACCAAATGTATGTAGTTGGAAATATTTCAACCAAACTATAATGTTTGATGTTTGCCCCCTTTTTTAAGCTTTTTCAGCATTCGATGCTCATCATTAAAAGAAGTCATTGTCATTTGGCTAGTGTCAGTGCTCCAGCGTCTGATTGTCACTGTCAGTGTCAAAACAAAAGGGAGAACCACACGAAAAAAAAAAAAACAAAAACTAACAAATGAAATGGCCTAAAATAAGAATAAATCGGTGAGACTCGGTTGAGATGACACATTCTGACAAGAAATGTATCAATTAAATAGTGTCCACGTCACCCCAGAAAATGTGTGACAACGACATTTGTTGGGAATTTGTTGAAAATAATTGTTTGTTTTTTTGTCTTGTTTGGCATGAATGAATATGAGAATGGGATTAAATATGTGACTTGAACAAGGGGCAATTACAATACTTAAAAAAAAAAGTTTTTCCACAATATTTCTTTACCCATTGAGAATTAAAAATGTTAAAATCTTAGCTAAGACCTTCTAAATACCTAAAATCTAGAAAAAAATGTTACACGGGTAATATAAATAAATTATATAGGTTTAATTAATCTGAGGAAGGGGTTGTTCTAAAAAGATTATCTTGAAGAGTTACAAAGGACAATATGTGCCCGATGTAACTTTCATTCTGTGTGGAGGGTGACAAAAATACTTGAATAGTTTTATATGAAATGATAAAGAATTATAAAGAATGATTTTTTAATAGCTATAGGAAATTTAAAAAATCAGTAAGGAAAAGTCAAAAGTCGAACGGAGCCGACTTTATGATACCCTATACCACTCTGCATATATAGTAGAGCTCCCGTAACAAAATAATGTATTTGAAGTAGATCATAGCACCTATCAACATTTGGCTTTAAAGCAGTTATAATTTGGTTTCAGAGGGAACTAATACATAGGTCCAATTTGATCCAATTCGGATCGATTTTCACCAAATTTGACTGAGACATTTTTATCTTTTGTACCAAATTACATTGCAAAGTGGATTATATTACAAACAAGTTAAAAAGCAGTAAGTTCGGCCAGGCCGAACTTTGAATACCCTTCACTATTTGGAACGAATTTGAAAATTAAAAAAAAAAATAAAATTCGTTGAATATCCTGTTAAAATCTTAAAAATACCAAATATAGCCATTATATTGGGATCTATACGACGTGGACCTACATAGGCGTTGTTTGTTATAAGCCATTAGCATATTATAAACGGTGAATAATGTAGCATCATCAAAATACCATGTATAGGGAGGTACCGTTATATCGGAGCTATACGAAGACCTAGACCTGCATAGACAATTTACTCTCACAGGCTGTAACATCCATTACGAACTTCAAATACGACATCTCAAACAATTTCGCTCAGTATTGTACCTAAAATCATCAAAATACCGAATATAAGGAGGTACCGATATTTAGGGGCTATAAACTGTAGTACCCATTAGGAACTGCAAATATGAAATTTGAAATAATACTGGTCAAAATACCAAGTATAGGGAGGTCCCATGTAGGCGAGCTATTCGGAGACCTGGACCTACACGGACAATTTTCTGTCATAGACTATTAGTAACTTCAAAAGCGAAATTTTAAACAATTCTGGTGAAAAATTACGCTATAATCATCGAAACACCTAATATAGTGAGGATATACGAAGACCTGGACCTGCATAACCAATTTTCTGTCACAGGCTATAGTACCCATTACGAACTTGAAGTACGAAGTTTGCAACAATTTCGGTGAATGATGTCGCTGAAATAAGCAAACTACCGAATATAGGGAGGTACAGTTATACGGGGGCTATACCTAAGCGTGGACCTATATAACCGATCTTCAATACCAAAAGTCCTGCAGAAGAGGGAAACATTTGAATTGTATCAACCTACTCTAATTCGTTCGGAAGCTAGAGAGATTTCCACAGACGGACGGACACATAGGCGGACGGTCAGACTTAGATCTACATAAAATTTTATGCTTACCAAGAATATACATACGTTGTGAGGTCTAAAATGTATACAGGGTGAGAAAAAAAACTACAACAAAGTCAAACATTTTGCATTTTTTTAAATTTTATTGAATGAAAGCAAAAACTGTCGAAAATAGCATCAAATTTTAGAATTAGTTTTGATTTGTTCGAATTGGTCACATTTGGCACGAATTATGGCCTTCAAACGGTCAATATAACCGTCACACGCTGCCCGAATGTTACTCTGCGGTATTTTGGCACATTCCCGGAGAAGCGCGCGCTTGCTTGAGCTGATCGACACTTTGGTATTTTTTAGTGCCAACCTTGCTTTTCAAAAAACTACTCCAGACACAATAGTCCAACGGATTGGTATCCGGAGATTTTGGTGGTCGTTGTGCGCTGGAAATGAAGCGAGGAACCTCATTTTGTAATCATTCTTGGGTGGCGCGTGCTGAGTGCGATGGTGCTGAGAATATCCAAGGTCTGCGGCCAAAATGTTTGTGTGCCCAAGGCTTTAATACACCCTCCAGAATATTTTCGCGATAATATTCGGCATTTCTTCTGATGCCACAGCCGATTAATACGAGCCGAGAGCGACCATCGGCTGTTATGGCGGCCCACATCATCACCCTGGCCGGCGCTTGAGTTCTGGTGGCTAAGCGAAGGTGCACATTTTCAGCTGACCTCTTTGGCAAGTAAACACGATCATTTTGTTTGTTTAGAAACTTCTGGACAACGAATGTTTTCTCATCGGAGCGGAGAAGACCGAATTCGGCAGTTAACCACTTTCGTCACAGCGAAGCAACTCTTTAGCTCTTTTGAGTATTTTTACTGTTGCGACTTCTTCGACTTTTTGGAATTTCAATGACTTTACCCCGAGCTCATTTTTTCAATGTTTGCCGAATGGAATATTGCGACATGTTCAGCTCACGAGCCATTTTTCGCCTCTGCGACGCGGGTTTCGATCAAGTCACTTCTTTACTTTTCGAACCATTTCCGCTGATGTGGCTGTTTTCTTCCGTCTACTTCCTTGACATCGGGCTACGCTACCAGTATCACGGTAAAAAGCGATCAAAGATTTATTCACACCAAATCCGTTTCAGGACATTTGAAGTCGATCTATCGTCATTTTATTATCAATCTTCGGAGGTGGACAACATCGGTCCACTCCTTCTGGTACCTGCCCCACAAAAGGTCGATCTTTTCAATGGAAATATTTAACTGCACAGAAAGAGGGGTGATCCGATTTTGCTCGAACTTTGCACATCCTAATATTTTTGTCAGTGCTAGCTCAGATGTGAAAATGGATAATATCGGTCCACTCCATCGAGTCCTCATTTTAACTCTTATAAAATTTGATATAAGAGTCCGATTGTCTTCAAATTGCACACATCGCAATATTTTTATTAAACCACGATCTTGTGTGAAGTTGGAATATGTCGGTCCACCTCCCCCACATAGGTTTAAAGATTTTGAAAAACAAAACTCTCATAGAAAGCGAAAAAAACATCCACATCTCTTCAAAATTCACACATACAAAAATTTTTACTGACACAAGATTTGTTGTGAGGATGATTGATATCTGCGAACCCCTTCTGGTACCTCACCCACAAAGGGCCACAATTTTAATTTTTTTTATCTGTCATAATTTGCGAAATAAGTCATCGATTCTTTACAACTTGCTATATCTAAATATTTCTCTCAACCAGAGACCTGAGATGGATGTGACTTTTTGGCTTCGCATAAAATTGAATATAAGTGTTCGATTTCCTTGAAATTTCTTGAAAAATGTTTACACTCTTGCAGTTCTGGATGTCTCACGCACATTTCAATATTTTCTAAAAATTATCAGATAACTCATATAATGTGATGGAAGTAGTCGATGTAGTCCAAACCTGGCATATTTATATTATATCTATTTAAGTCCGATACGAAATGGACAATATTGGCCCATTTCTTCGGAACCTACTCCATAGGTGGTCTACAACTTGAATAATCATAATAGAAGCCAAACTATGTTTTAATAATCGAACATTGGCTGGAGGCATATACCTGTCTGCAAAACCGACTGATACTTTTTATCTACTCTACTCTACTCTACTCTGCTCTACTTTTATAATTTGCAAAATTTTTCCTGCAATGACTTCGGGTCAAGCTCGATAATTCCGTCGTTAACTTATTACAGAATCACTTAATTCAATACTTAGTTACACAGAATTGACTTTTTCTAGCTAAAAAATCAGTTCTAAGAGTTATTCAAAATGAGAAAATTAAATTTTGAACAAGTAAAAAAGCTGTAAGTTCGGCCGGGCCGATCTTTGAATACCCTCTACAATTTGGAACTATTTTGACAATTTTCAAAAAAAATAAAATCCGTTAAAAATTCTGTCAAAATCTTAAAAATACCGAATGCAGCCGTTATATTAGGGTCTATACGACGACGTGGACCTGCATTACTATTATCGTAAACCATTACCGTTATATTGGGGCTATCCGAAGACTTGGACCGGCACAGACAATTTTCTGTCTAAGGCTGTAGCATTCATTACGAACATCAAATACCAAAATTTGAAAGAATTCCGGCGAACAATGTCGCTAAAATCAATAAAGTAACGAATATCGGGAGGTACCGTTATATGGGGGCTAACGAAAACATGTACCTGCACAGACAATGTTCTGTCTGAGGCTGTAGTATCCATTACAAACTTCAAATACCAAATTTGAAACAAATCTGGTAAATAATGTCGCTAAAATCATTAAAATACAGAATATGGGGAGGTACTGTTATATGGGAGCTATACCAAAACGTGGACCTACATAGCCCATTTTCAATACCAAAAATCCTGCACACATAACATACATTTGAGTAAAATTTTATCGATCTACTTCAATTCGTTCGGAACCCAGAGTGATTTCCACAGATGGACAGACGGACGGACACCGCTAAATCGACATAGAATTGTATGCTGATCAAGAATATATATACTTTGTTGGGTCTAAAATGTATATTTCGAGGTGTTACAAACGGAATAACAAACTTAATATGTTTCCATACTATGGTGGAGGGTATAAAAATGGTGGTGCTGGAATTTCAAGACGCGAATCCGAAACCACGGTAAAAAATAATATATTTACAAAACCAGACACAACACTGAGTCATTATGAATAATTCATGATGCAGGAACAAACGACATGTTCTTCATTTCCTATATACATGTTCGAATGGCCGCCTGGTTGCGTCTAACCTAACCTAACCTAACCTTAATATTGATTTATGCTAGTTTGGTTGCGGTTTAATTGTCTGGGCCCTGTCTACACCCCCACCCTCCAATTTACCAAAGCCTGTGAATCTACCAAGTTTTTCCAACTAACCACAAAAGGTTGCAAGCATTTGATGGGTGCAGATGATTCAAATGAATTGAAGTTCATTGCCAAGCAGTCAGACCGACAGACTGATAGACAGCTGCAGCCAGGCCCATTCTAAGCCATGGGTTATAGATAGATATCAAACCAAAGTTATTCAGGCAAAACCGAAACGCACACACACAGACTCGCATCGAACCACACACGAAGTGACAATTTATCGAAATCCGCTAAGATTTATTTTTTATTTTTGAAATCAAAAATTCATAAACCTCTATTCGAAAGGATGGAAGGAAGAAGAGGAAAATAAACCCAAAATGTTTTTTTGTTTTTTTTTTTTTATAAAACTTTAATTTGAGGTTGTTATCTTTGATTGTTTTGATTGCATTTTGCTTTTATTCTACGAATGTCAGGGGAGGGCGACGACGATGGCCACAACGCCGACATGGATGATGATTTAATGCTTTTCTAATCAATATTTGGTGGTGGTGGCGCTGCTGCTGCCGTTCTTTTGCCTGAGCCATTGTTGGAGGAAGATTGTTTCAAATCTTTTTCGTTATGCTGTTTTTTTTTTTTCTTTTTTGATGTCCCAAACTTTGTTGGCTTCTTTTTTTTTCGTTGGCTTTGATTTGGCTCCAATGCAGGCAAGGTCATTTAGCCAGCCAATGGAGCTTTATTAATGTTGACATATTTCTGAAGTGATTTTCACATAACCGTATTTCTGGGAATCTGTGGGAACCAACATTTCTTGGATACCATGGAAACGTGCCTGAATAATTTATGAGATGAGTGTTTTTGATTCACTCTCTCGTTCATTCGAGGAAGTGACTAATAAATTTGCAATTCAGCGAAATTTGTAGTCCTGACCTTAGATACAAAAAAAAAAAGAAAAATATTTGTTTGTGGTTTTGGTTTTTTGTTTGGCAAAGTCGGAGGGAATGTTTGCAGTGGAAATGGTGCGTTGGCTGGCTTTTTGGAAATTCGTACTAAAAGGGTACGAAAAGTACTAAAATATAAAAAAAAATTGGTTACTTGATGTTGGACAAACGAAAGGAGCTAGAATCTGAATGAGAGTCACAGGATGGAGTGCAGGGTAGATAGACCAAAGAGTTTTTTGGAAATCCCAACTTAAAGATGACGAAAAGTTCTAAAATGGTACTAAACTTCAAAAATGGTACCATTTGCTATTATGTAAATAGATAGAGCTAAAAACTTGAAATTTGATTTGAGAGTCACGGTTGGAAAGTAAGTTTGATATATGAAGGTGGTTCGGAAAAGTGTACGAACTGTACTAAATGGTACTAAATTTGGAATAGTTCTTGGTTAGGGTGAACGGATGAAGCTGACATGTTTGGAATTTTGTATTGGACTCCCTGTTTGGTGGTAGGTTTGTGATAAAGAAGTGGTTTTGAATACATCTACTACAAGTTCACGAAATGTACTAAATAGTACAATATTTGGTACAATTTGAAATTGAGAGAAGAGATAGAGCCTGAAATCTAAAATTTGGTATTGGGATCGCTTTTCATGTCAACTATGGTTGGAAATGTGTACTAGGGTGAGAAGAAAAAACAGCAACCAACTTCAGACTGCTGTCATTTCTAAGTCACTCGTCCGACAGCTGTTGAAATTATTCCAGTGACAGCTCATTATATTGTTTACAAGCGTACAAAAGCATTTTGGTGAGAATTTTCCAGAAAAAAAGTTATTCGTGATGGATTTCAAGCGTGATAGTGTGATTTCTTTATATTTGGCTGGAAAACCGCAAGTGGCTATCGTTAGAGCACTCCAGCATTTAAATGTGAATAAATCTTTTGTGTCCCGTACCATCGGTCGTTACGGTGATATTGGTAGCGTAGCCCGACGTCGAGGAAGTGGTTGGAAGAAAACAGCAACATCAGAACAGAAATGGTTCGAAAAGTAAAGAAGCTACTTGATCGAAACCCGCGTCGCAGTGGCCGAAAAATGGCTCGCGAGCCGAACATATAGCAATATTCCTTTCGACAAATATTGAAAAATGAGCTCTGGGTAAAACCTTTGAAATTCCAAAAAGAGCAAGAACATACACCGCAACAGAAAGAAAGTAGACTCAAAAGAGCTAAAAAGTTGCTTCGCTTGTCCGAAAGTGGTGAACTGCCGAATTTGGTTTTCTCCATTCCGACGAGAAAACATTCGGTGTCCAAAAGTTTGTAAACAAACAAAATTATCGTGTTTACCTGCCAAAGAGGTCTGCTGAAAATGTGCACCTTCGGTAGGCCATCAGAACTCAAGAGCCGACCATGGTGATGGTGTGGGCAGTCATAACAGCCGATGGTCGCTATACGCTCGTATTAATCGACCGTGGCATCAGAATAAATGCCGAATATAATGGCGAAAAAGCCTTGGGCACACAAACATTTTTGCCGCAGATCTTGGATATTCTAACAGGACTCAACACGCGCCACCCAAGAATGGTTACAAAATGAGGTTCCTCGCTTCATTTCCAGCGCACAATGGCCACCAAAATCTCCGGATACCAATCCGTTGGACTATTGTGTCTGGAGTATCTTTGAAAGCAAAGTTGACACTAAAAGTTATTAACGTGTCGATCACCTCAAGCATGCGCTTCGCCTGGAATGGGCCGAAATATCGCAGAGCAACATTCGGGCAGCGTGTGACGGTTTTATTGGCCGTTTGAAGGCCGTAATTTGTATCAAAGCTGACCAATTCGAACAAATCCAAACGTATTCTAAAATTTGATGCTGTTTCCGACATTTTTTGCTTTAATTTAATAAAATTTACAAAAAAATGTAAAAATTATGGCGTTTGACTTCGTTGCAGTTTCTTTATCTCACCCTGTATATACAGCGATATGATAAGAATCTTAGGATTTCTTTCTGAATCATTTAAATAGAAAATCGGTCATATCGATCCACATTTTGATATAGCCCCCCCGATTTTTTGTTTTGGCCATGTTCTCCATTTGAGTTCGCCCGATTTTGTCGTTGTAATGACATGAATGACAAACTAAATATACTATGCTGTAGGTTATAAAAAAAATATCGATTTCAAATATTTATCTTTGTATTTTCTCAAATTTCAGTAGAACGCTTTTAATAAAATAAATTCTCATTTACTCTTCATTGCAGGATCATTTTCAACGCAGTCAATTAAACCGCAGCTTCCACCTCGGGCACCAGTTGTGGTCGATCTCCATTGCTAAGCAAGTCAAGGAACACAGAAGAGAATACCACAAAATACCTGCCAAAGAGAAATAAAAATAATTAAAAAACAACAACAACAAAAATGAAACTCTCAAATGCTTTTAGCCACATAATGTTTGTGGTATTATGTGGTCTATTAACGGTTTTAGCTGAGACCGTAGACACAAGAACACAACAGCTGCAGCAGCAGCAACAGGCGTCACAACATTTGCAACAAACTACACAGCATCACACACGTCACAATACACATCCGCATAACCATCATCAACATCATCATCAGCAGCAGCATCCGAACAACAGGAATCACAATCATCACCATCAACATCGGCCGCATCTGCATCAGCATCAGAATTTAAATCAACAGCCAACGGCAAGATCACAACAACAACACCAACAAAGGCATCACATAACAACACCAGGAGTTGCCATGGCGGCGGCGTCTTCATCACCATCATCTTCACCAGCCATCACCACATCCCCACACAACCACAGGCAGTCGAAGAAATTAGAAACCAAATCTCTAACATCCCAAGTAGAACTAATCGATGCTGCCGTAAATTTACCAAAGAATTTCAACGCAACAAAATTGAAACGTTTAAATCAGGATGACTTCTATAATCGAGCCGTTCAGCGACGCTTCAACGCCAGACGCAATGCACGCGACGAATGGGCCTACAACACCTACAACATCCACACAAACACCTATAACTCGTTGTTGCCATCGAATCATGCTGCGGGCAAAGGTGATGATAACAGCGACGATGTGGAGTTTGTCAGTGCCACCGGCAAGCGTATCATTCCCGATTGGTCCAGACGTGGCGGATATGTGCCACCACGGCGGCCGACAACCACAACTACAACATTGCCACCACCGGCAATAATACCGGCGCGACGGGGTTATTCAACGGGACCGGTCACCGATGCACCACCGTCATCGTCGAAGACCACCACTGAGGATCCCTTCGAAACGAATGTTATTAATCGCAATCCCCCCATGGATGCCAAAGATATGGAAAAGTAAGTTGTAGTCATGTAATTTTTGAAATATTTGGGGGGTAAATTTATTTGGAAAAAATCCTAATCAAATACTGGATCGAATAAAATACCAACCGATCGACCGGTCCGGTAAAGCCCTACAATGGATTTTCTATTGATAAAAAGTCCTTGTACATAAAAATCAAAATTCAGGATTCTAATTTAGTACCTTTTAGTACTTTTTGTACAAAAAAAGGACGCATTTCAAAACCACCGCCAAATCAAATTTCAGGATGTCAGCTCTAACCTTTCGTCCAAAACAAAATACAGTACCATTTAGTACTTTTTATACAAATATAGGACACTTTTACAAATATAAGACATATTTCGTACAAATCTAGGACACATTTGCATACCACGATCATATATCAATCTCAGACACCAAGAGAGAGTTCATTATCAAACTTCAGAATTCGTGCTCTATCCCTTCACCCATACCCAATTCGGCACATTTCGTACAAATATGGGACGCATTTCCGAACCACCACCATAAATTAATCCCAGATATTCAGAGAGAGCTCAATATCAAATTTCAGGATTCCAGACCTATCCTTCCCTACAATACTCTATTAAGTACCATTTAGTACTTTTCGTACAATTTTAGAACAAACAACTTCCATATCTCAATCCCTAACACCACGAGAGAGCTCAATATCAATTTTCAGGATCCCAGCTATATTCCTTGGCCCAACGCCTAATTTAGTACCACTTAGAACTTTTCGTAAAAATATAGGACGGATTTCCAAACAGCCGCCAAATCTCAAACACAGATACCAACAGAGAACTCAATATCAAATTTCAGGATTCCTGCTCTTTCCCTTTACCTAATAACCAATTTAGTACCATTTAGTACTTTTCGTACAATTTTAGTACATATTCACATATCTCAATCCCAGACACCAACAGAGAGGTCAATATCAAATTTCAGGATTCCAGCACTATCCCCTCACCTAATAGCAAATTTAGTGCTATTTAGAACTTTTCGTACAATTATAGTACGCATTTTCAGAACCACTTCCATATCTCAATCCCAGATACCAACAAACGGCTCAACATAAAATTTCAGCATTAGTACCGTTTAGTACTTTACGTACAAATATAGGACGCATTTCCAAATAGCCGCCAAATCTCAAACACAGATATCAACAGAGAGCTCAATATCTAATTTCAGGATTCCTGCTATTTCCCTTCACCAAATACCTTATTTAGTGCCATTTAGTACTTTTTGTACAGTTTTAGTACACATTTCCAATGAAGTTCCTCTATCAGTGAAAGACCCACAGAAGGTCTTCTATTTAAAATCGAGACTCAGAAGGATCTTCGTATGGTTTCCTACCTGGAATAGACATTCAAAAACTTTCTAATTTTAGAAAATCTTCTTGAATTCTGGATATAAAGGGTGAGATAAAAAAAACTGCAACAAAGTCAAACGCCATAATTTTTACATTTTTTTTTAAATTTCATTTAATGAAAGCAAAATAAATCGGAAATAGCATAAAATCTTAGAATAAATTTAGATTTGTTCGAATTGGTCACCTTTGGCACGAATTATGGCCTTCAAACGGCCAATGAAACCGTCACACGCTGCCCGAATATTGCTCTGCGGTATTTTGCATGAGGTATTCCTGGCGAAGCGATTGCTTGAAGTGATCGACACTTTGATATTTTTAAGTGCCAACCTTGCTATCCAAAATACTCCAGACACAATGGTCCAACGGATTGCAATCCGGAGATTTTGGTGCCCATTGTTCGCTGGAAATGAAGCGGGGAACCTAATTTTGTAACCATTTTTGGGTGGCGCATGCTGAATGCGATGGTGCTGAGTCCTGTTGGAATGTCCAAGGTATGCGGCCGAATCTTTGCGTGCTCAATTTTGTATTCGATTGATACGAGCTGAGAGCAGCCATCGGCTGTTACGGTGGCCCACACCATCACCAAGGCCGGCTCTTGAGTTCTGTTGGCCAACAGAAGCTGCACATTTTCAGCTGTCCTCTTTGTCAAGTAAACACGATCATTTTGTTTGTTTACAAACAGCTGGACAACGAACTTTTAAGCTCTTTTGAGTCTAATTTCTTTCTGTTGGGGTGTAAGTTCTTGTACTTTTTGGAATTTCAATGACTTCACTCCGAGCTCAGTTTTCAATATTTTCCGAATGGAATATTGCAATATATTCAGCTCACGAGCCATTTTTCGGCCACTGCGACGCGGATTTCGATCAAGTCGTTTTTGTACTTTTCGCAAAATTTCTGCTGATGTTGTGGTTTTCTTCCGTGGTTTTCTTGTGGTTTTCTTTCGTCCACTCCCTTGACGTCGGGCTACGCTACCAGTAGCAAGGTTACGAGCGATGGTACGAAACAGAAAAGATTTATTCACATTTCAGCATTTAAATGTGAGTGCTCTAACGAGGTACAAGAAGAAATGCCCCGATCTCCACCATCTTTATAACAGATCTTGTGTCGATGGAAATATTGAGATATGCCAAGTGTGAATGGAATCGCTAGTTTCGTATTTTATGTGCTTCATATATATTCAAAATGTGGGGGAGGTACCAGAAGGAGTGGACCGATTTATTTCATCCTCACACTAGATGGGTTAATAAAATGATTGTGATGTGTGTAATTTGAAGGAAATTCAAAATTTTGACCTTTAGTGGGGAGGTACTTAAGAGGGTGAACCGAATCGTAAATTTTCGCACATGAACTAGAACTGATGCAAATACTAGATTTACTAGGTACCCATCTCCGAACTCGATCTAGGTTTGATAATAATATTACGATATACCAAGGATGGAAAAATTCCTTTAGAGTTATCGTGAGCGATCCATAGATCGACTCCAAATGTCCTGAAACGGATTTGGTCCAAAGAAACATAGGGTCTAAAACCGTTATTTCGATGAGGCACGTTTTGGCCTTATCAAATAAAATATAACCTCTCTGACCATATAAAAATAAAAATCATTCTCTCTATGGAATGCCTATTATATGGTCTTCTTTCTACAAAAGACTTAAAAGCTTGTCCAATTTTTTAACCATTTTAAAGTTTAAATAAAAAAATCCTCTTAAAATCAAATAATTGCTATCCATATCAAACAACATTTTAACAGCAAAAACCGGACCAGCAAAAAAGCGTGCCTGACCAGACTCAATGCTAAATCTTAATTGCAATTGTAAATTACAATTTGTTTATGAGCGCCGTTGACAAATAAACAATAAACATTTAATTACGCTACTTTTACAAGTCAATAAAAAAAAAAACAAACGTCAGCCATTCAACTCTGCAATTTTCTCCGCAATTTCAGTCTGCAGCCAATTGTCTCAAAGAGGCAGTCAGTCAGTCAAGCAGCCAGTCGATCATAAAAAAATGCAAACATAATTATCTACAAGTGTCCACAAGACAATGAAAGAGCAACGAGAAAGAACCGATTAATTAATAATCCAACTCAAACACAAATGAATGTTTATTCAGCAATTCAGTAACAGGGCTTGGGCTTTCGCTCCGGCTAAATATGCAAATGTTTTGAAATGCATTTGGCGCCTATATTTATTTTCATTTTTTTGTTTTATTTATTAAAAATATGACATGAGGCACTCGAAGCAAGTTCTTTGTCAATATTTCATTTGTCGGTTGTGAGAACCAGTTGTTGTTGTCCGAATGACAACAACATTACATCTGTCATAAAATTAAGAATTTCATGTCCGAGGAGAATAATTGTAAGGAACACAGAACACAATTTATTTAAATCAATAGCTTGTCTTTGAATTGGAAAAAAATATAAATAAATGCCAATAAATATTGTCATGACAGAAAAAGTGTTTATATTTTACATTTTTTATAACAATTTTTTTTTTGTTAGAAATTCTATTCATTTTATTAATGCTATGGAAAACATATGGACTGCATTGAATATTGAAAGTGAGTTTTCTTGATGGTCTCTGACAGAGACATTTGTTGGTGTGAAAACCGGGAAACGTGCAATACTCTCGATTGTTTTTATGCCCTCAGCCAAAACGTGCCCCATCGAAATAACGACTTAAGACCTTATGTCTCCTTGGACAAAATCCGTTTCAGGACATTTGGAGTCGATCTAGCGATGTCCGTCTGTCTGGCTAGTGCGCACGATAACTCTCAAAGAAAGTATCTGATCTGGTCTAAACATGGTACGTCGTAATATTATTGTTAAAATTAGATCCAGCTCGAAGAGGGGCAATATCGGTCCACTCCTTCCGGTATATCCCCCACAACAGGTCAAAATGCACAGAAAGAGAAAGAATAATCCGATTTTGCTCCAACTTTGAAAATCCTGATACTTGCATCCGTGCAAGGCCAGGTGCGAAAATGGACAATGTCGGTCCACTTCCTCAAGTAGCTCCCCAACAAAGGGTCGAAATTTGGAATAATTATAACTCCTATAAAATGTGATGTAAGAGTCCGATTGTCTTCAAATTGCACACATCACAATATTTTTATTAACCCTAAGTCTGGTGCGAAGATGAAATATATCGCTCCACTCTTTCTAGTACCTCCCAGATAACGGGTCAAAATTTTGAATAGCCATGAAGCTCGTAAAACGCGGAATGGGCATCCAATTCCTTCCAAACTCGGCACATTTCAATATTTCTATCAACACAAGATGTGTTATAAAGATGTTAGCGATCAGACCATTCCTTCTGGCACCTCCCCCACAAAGGGTCAAAGTTTTGTATAACCAAAGTGATTATAAAATCCGAAATAAGCATCCGGTTTTTTTTTCATATTTCACACATTCCATTATTTCTACTAACACAGGATCTGGCGTGAAGATGGGATATATCGCTCCACCCCTTCTGGTATCTCTCCACAACAGGTAAAAATTTTAAATATCCATGAAACTCATAAAACGCCCGATCCCATTAACACCCGATTCCATTCAAATTTGGTACATATATATTTTCATCTATTATAAAGTCGAAGCATTTCTTCTGGTACCTCCCCCACAAAGGTTCCAAATTTTGAATAACGAAAAACGCTTAAATAAAGCGAAATAAGCATCCAACTCTCTTCAAATTTCACACATACAAACATTTTTTCTAACCCAATATCTGTTGTGAAGATGATATATATATCTGCGAACCCCTTCTGGTACCTCACCCACAAAAAAGGTCACAATTTTCAATACTTTTGTCTGCCATCATTTGCGAAACATGTCGGTGATTCTTTACGAAATATTTCTCTTTACCTGAAATCGAATAAAAAGTTTGACCTTTTGGGGGAAAGTACCAGAAGCATTTAACCGATATAACCCATCTCCGAACTCAATGTAGGTTTGACCAAAATATTAGGATGTACTAAGTTTGGATTAAATCGGTTACTCCCTTGGAGAGTTATAATGCGCACAAGACATCCTGACAGGAAGGCAGATGGAGGGTCACCTTCAGATCGACTGAAAGAGATTTGACCAAAGAGACCTAGGGTCAATATTTCGATGATTCACGTTTTGGCCGTATCAAATGATATATACCCCCGGTGGCCATATGGCTGAGAGTATAAATAAATATAAATAAATAACAAAACCCATTGTTAGAAATTATGGCAAAAATTTTTAAAATACCGAAACTCAGAGTTTACCGCTATATGGGGGCTATACCTATTGGTGGACCTCAATCGAAATGTTTTTGCAAGGAGAGAACACACCTACCGAGAGCGAACCCCATCTGTAAAGTTTCAGCTAAATTGCAATTTGCGGCAGAAAATCCTGAGGTACCGGGGGCTACACCTGAACGTGGGCCCATATAGGCATTTTCAATACCATAATAAATATTAAATAATGTGGACTCTATCTTGATTCCAACAGACGGACTCAGCTAAATCGACTTAAAATTTTACACGTCTCCGATGGATATTTCGAGGTATTGCAAACGGAGTGACAAATTGAAACAATGGGGCTTATCATTGTATGGTGGAGGGTATATCGACGTAGACAGATGTACGGACGGATATGATTAGATCGCCTACAAATATACTAAAACGAATATTACTCAAAGACTAAGACCGGTTAGTGGCTGAATGAATAATAAGTGGGTATAAAAATGAATAACCTTAAAAAGGTCTTCTGCCGATTAAAGGCATTTAGCAGGTCCTCTATATCGAAAAAAAACCCTCAAAAAATACAACATTCCAGAGGTGTTCTAAGGCGAGAAAATTTTAGCAAAATTTTTATAGAATTTTTGAAGACTTTCTATAAAAAATTTGCTAAAAGTTTCTTCATTACCTTCAAAAGATTCTCCAAAGCCTTTTAAGGAAATTTTTATACTAGAAGACCTTCAACAAATCTTCTATAAGGAGGAGGCCTTCATCTTTTGTAAAATTATTTCTTCTTAAAATAGATCCGTTTCTACAAGCCCAAGTCCCTTTATGAATCCTCCGCTGCTAACACTATGCATGCATTTTGCCACAAGAACCCCCTTCCCCATGCTATGTACACATGTGTGTGTATGTAAATATGAATAAATGAATGCACAATGGCAAATAAATATTTGAGATTCATGCGAATTGTCGCCGTTGCCAGGCGAGTGCCAGTGTTCGCCGCTTTCACAGCTAAATTGTTAATTAATATTTATGGTATTGCATTGATGCAAATTTAATATTCCATTTCATTTATACAACAACAACAATAAAAAATATTATTCCGTTCGAATGTCAGTGAAAACAGAATCAAATGCGAATGCAATGTTATTGGAAAGCCAGAAAAAAAAAGAACGTTGCAAAGAAAAAAAATATTGATGATCGAAACATGTGAAAGGGTAATAAAATGGGGGAACATTTTAAGATGGTACATAATTGCAGAATAATTATTTTCAAAAAAAAAAAAAAAACAAGTAAGCAAAGGCTACAGTCGTGCGGGGCCGACCATGTGATACCCTACAACACTACAATATGTTAGAAGCCCCCTTATGTCCAAATCCATTTTGGAAGATTTCGCTTTTGAAATTATGTCACGAAGCACAGCCCAGATATTACTAGCATTTTGGCCTGGGACATTTAACCAATATTTACGAACTTCGTCGTGCTGTTAGTTGTAGTGGTCCATTTTACAGCTAAATATAATCCAATGGCCATACATAATGCTAGACTTCTTCCCTGTCCCTAACTTTATTCTCAGGCGTGTCGATTGGCTTCAATTGTGTGATCAGGAAATATTCCCTGTTTTTGAATATTGTGCGATGATCCCAAAAAGCAAGAGGTCCCTCTGTATTTCTAAATTTAGACTCATCTATATGATTTGCTTGTCTAGGATATTTGGCTATATTCGTCAACGAAATCAGCAAAAAAGGACAGAAGTTCGCATATTGTGTTTTTCGGCTATCGCCTGTAAGCAATGTTGGTATTTTTCAGACAAAAGTTGTGGTTCATTCTACCCGCTGTCCTAAACTCTAACTTCATGCGAGATTTCGTGTCCATTAGTTTCTATTTGTGACCTTTATAACGGCTGCAAAATCAGGAACATTTTAGTTGTTGGTCCATTTTAACCCCTAAATATACGGCGGACATCTTTGAAAACAATAGGCCTAGCCCTTCTGAGCCTAACCCTACCCTTTTCGTGAGGATCGGACGATAATTGCAATCTGTATATAATAACCCAAACCTGTGTTGTTAGGTGAAAAAATATTACAAAATGTATACAATTCAATATTATAAGTCAAATTGAAAAAATCGCATGCGATAAAAAATATGAAAAAATAAAAAAATTTCACAAAATACTACAAAATCTATATTAACATCATTATTGGTATCTTTTTAGTCAATTTTTTTAGATTTTATACTTTTATGCCAAAAGAGCATTCTAAATTTACAAAATTTGTCAAAATCGCTCCAGCCATTCTGGAGATATAAGCATTCTAGCTAACATCCCCTTTCTTTGTATATATACATTGTATATATTTTGCTATATACATCCGATATATTTACTATCGGCATCTACGTAACGGTCAGAATTGATTTGTTCGTCTATTTATGATTTCGCCGGGACTAAAAATATTCGCGATTTAATGGAAATTTGACTTTTATTTAACAGAAATGTATAGTCTAGCTCTAGCCCCATGCTAATTTCCGCGTCGATTGGTCCATAATTGCGACCCGTAGAGCAACTGCAAAATCAGGGTTTTTCAGTTTTTGGTCCATTTCGACACCTAAATATTATGCGATCATCTCCAAAAGAAATAGGGTTCTATTCTGACCTTAACCCCACCTCCATTCTAAATTTCGTGAAGATCGGGCCATAATTGCGACCGGTAGAGTGATTACAAATTAACATGGACAGACGGACATACATAGCTAGATCAACTCAGCTCGGTGAGATAGGAAGATCCAGATATACTTTCCTATGTGGGAAACCAATATTTCGAGGTGTTACATAAATTCTGGCCCAATCAAACTTATAATACCCCAACACATAGTGTTGTAGGGTATAATTAAAGTGAATATTTAAAATATAAAAACTAATATATTTAGCAAACGTATTTAAAAATAATTTTAAAAACTGTTTTGATATTGTGAATGGATGGCTTGTTTACAGGGTGAGATAAAACAAACTGCAACAAAGCCATAATTTTTATTTTTTATTTTTAATTTTATTGAATAAAAGCAAATAATGTCGGAAATAGCATCAAATTTCAGAATAAGTTTAGATTTGTTCGAATTGGTCAGCTTTGGTACGTATTATGGCCTTCAAACGGCCAATGAAACCCCGTCACACGCTGCCCGAATGTTGCTCTGCGATATTTTGGCACATTCCCGGCGAAGCGCTTGCTGGAAGTGATCGACACTTTGGTATATTCCAAAATACTTCAGACACAATAGTCCAATGGTTTGGTATCCGGAGATTTTGGTGGGTACTGTGCGCTGGTAATGAAGCGAGGTACCTTTTGTAACCATTCTTGGGTGGGGCGCGTGCTGAATCCTGTAGGAATGTCCAAGGTCTGAGGCCAAAATGTTTGCGTCCCCAAGGCTTTAATACACCCTCCAGAATATTTTCGCGATAATATTCGGCATTTATTCTGATTCCACGGTCGATTAATAAGAGCGGAGAGCGACCATCGACTGTTATGGCGGCCCACACAATCACCATGGCCGGCGCTTGAGTTTTGGTGGCAAACCGAAGATGCATATTTTATGCTAACCTCTTTGGCAAGTAAACACTGTTAGACAACGAATGTTTTCTTATCTGAGATAACCAAATTCGGCAGTTCACCACTTTCGGCCAATCGAAGCAAATCTTTATCTCATGTTTAGTCTATTTGCTTTCGGTTACGGTGTAAGTTCTTGCACTTTTTGGAATTTTAATGGCTCATTTTTCAATATTTTCCGAATGGAATATTGCGGCGATATGTTCAGCTCACGAGCCATTTTTCGACCACTGCGACGCGGGTTTCAATCAACTCGCTTCTTTACTTTTTGAACCATTTCTGCTGATGTTGCGGTTTTCTTCCGCCCACTTCCTTGACGTCGGGCTACGCTACCAGTATTACGGTAACGAGCGATGGTAGGATGTTTATTCACATTTAAATGCTGGAGTGCTCTAACCATAGCCACTTGTGGTTTTCCAGCCAAATATAAAGAAATCACTCTATCACGCTTGAATTCCATCACGAATAACTTTTGTTCCGGAAAATTCTTACCAAAATGCTTTTGTACGCCTGTAAACAATATAATGAGCTGTCACTGGAATAATTTTAACAGCTGTCGGATGAGTGGCTTAGAAATGACAGAAGTCTGAAGTTCGTTGCAGTTTTCTCACCTCACCCTGTATTGTGAGTGGATGGCTGGCATGTAAGTGACCTTGTAAAAATCTAGTTTTGAAAAACCTAAAATACTATTTTTTTTTACAAATTCCCCAAAAAAAAACAAAATCGCAAAAACATCATTTATTTTCAAGATTTTATCAAAGAACCAGGCAAGAAGTTCTTTCCGCATTTCGATACAAAGTGGGTGTTAATGTTTGCCATTAATATTGAGTCGTGTATCCATTTTTTTGTTTATCAGCTTCGAGTGTTCGTCCTCTTGTTCTACTCGCTTACAAAAAATGTTTCAAATCTTATGCAATAAACCTTTTTTTTTCTCCGGAGGGACACACCTTCATATACATTAAACATGAATAACAGACAAATGGATTGCTTGATATTGGAACAGCAGCTGTTCCAATGGCCAATGCTTGTCTAGAATTCAAAAACAGAAACAACAAAAAACGTTTTTTAAAATAAATTAACACAAAAATCCATAACGAATTCAATTTCACACCCGATGTAGATAAGTTAATTGCGGAAATTGGCAATGAGTGGAGTTACTCCAGTCCTTAATTGGCTAGGACTTGTAGATGTTCCGAAACGAAAACAGAATTAAAATCTTCATTAAGTTCATCACCCGTTGATAAATTACTTGTGCGATTTTTTAATAAAAACTGGTATTTTTTTAAAACCATTTTTTATAAATGCTAAATATAGCAATTTACGCGAGTGTGAATGCAACATCCGCACATGTTGATGGATTACGTGACAGATGTTTCAATTAAACATATTTGAGAGTTTGTATGACAGGGTTGGAAAGTCGTACGTTCAAAGGGAATATTTAAAATTCACCACCAAAAAATGGGTATACTAAATTTTTCGTACTGAACTTCGCAATCATTTTAGACCCCACAAAGTATACAGGCTGAGATGAAAAAACCGCAACCAACTTCAGACTGCTGTCATTCCTAAGCCACGCGTTCGACAGCTCTTAAAATTATTCCAGCGATAGCTCATTTTATTGTCCGCAAGCGTACAAATGCATTTTGGTCAGAATTTTCCGGAAAAAAAGTTATTCGTGATGGAATTCCAGCGTGATAGTGTAATTCCGTTATATTTGCCTGGAAAACCACAAGTGGCTATGGTTGGAACACTCCAGCATTTAAATGTGAATAAATCTTTTGTGCCTTGTACCATAACTCCTTATTGTGATACTGATACCGTAGCCCAGCGTCAAAGAGGTAGACGGAAAAACAGCAACATCAGCAGAAATTATCCGAAAAGTAAAGAAGCGATTGATTGAAACCCTCGTTTCAGTGGCCGAAAAAATGGCTCGTGAGCTTGCCATATCACAATATTTCATTCGTCAAATCCTGAAAAATGAGCTCGGGGTAAAGCCATTGAGATTCCAAAAAATGCAAGAACTTACACCGCAACAGAAAGAAAATAGACCCAAAAGAGCTAAAGAGTTGCTTCGCTTGGCCGAAAGTGGTGAACTGCGGAATTTGGTTTTCTCCGCTCCGATGAGAAAACATTCGATGTACAGCAGTTTGTAAAGAAACAATATGATCGTGTTTACTTGTCAAAGAGGTCAGCTGAAAATGTGCACCTTCGGTTGGCCACTAGAACTCAAGCTCCGGCCATAGTGGTGTGTGACGCCATAACAGACGATGGTCGCTCTCCGTTCTTATTAATCAACCATGGCATCAGAATAAATGCCGAATATTAAAGCGAAAATATTCTGGAGGGTGTATTAAAGCCTTGGGCACGCAAACAGACCTTGGACATTCCATCAGGACTCAGCACCATTGCACTCAGCACGCGCCGACCAAGAATGGTTACAAAATAAGGTTCCTCGGTTCATTTCAAGCACACAATGGCCCCAAAACCTCCGGGTACCAATGCGTTGGACTATTGTGTCTGGAGTATTTTGGAAAGCAAGATTGGCACTAAAAAATACCAAAGTGTCGTCGACCACTTCAAACAAGCGCTTCGCCGGGAATGGGCCGAAATACCGCAGAGCAACATTCGAGCAGCGTGTGACGGTTTCATTGGTCGTTTTTAGGCCATAATTCGTTTCAAAGGTGAACATTTCGAACAAATCTAAAATTATTCTTAAATTTGATGCTATCTTCGACATTTTTTGCTTTCATTCAATAAAATTAAAAAAAAAAAACAATTAAAATTCTGACGTTTGGGTTCGTTGCTGTTTTTTTTATTTCACTCTTTATATAGACAATACTCCTCCAGGGTACTCTGTAGGACATTTTGAATGTAATTTTCATAAAAACTATTGTACCTAGATATATGGTTTAGTCTTAGATTTATAATGAAACGTTGTGGAGAATATTTCTTCTTTTAACACTTTCTGCCAAAAATTAAATTTTATGTTACTTTCAAGCATCAGCTCGAAAAAACTCCGAGGAGAAATTTATCAAAAAATATGGACGATTTTCGGGGTTTTTTTGGCAACGTAGATGCAATTTTTTTTTTTGGTAGTCGGCACTTTTTATTTTTAAGCCCAAATAAATGAAACTATTATAACTAAATGTATTTTGTTTACTTCAAATATATCGTCAGCTATCTTTGTGTACAATTTCGCTAAGAAAAGATGATTTATTCTAATAAAAATTAAATTTTTGTCTGTGAAGGTCCTCAACAAACCATATTCTTAAGAAAAGTACAATAAAGACGTCGAATCACTTTAACTAAACAAAAATATTATATTTTAATGAATTAATTTATTATTATTATTAATTATTCTTACAAAAAAAATTGGTATGCCGACTGTTGGAACATGTCATACCGACAATTAGCAAGTGTTGCCGACTACTGGCAAAAAAAAGCATTGTTTTAATAAAACTACAAATTTATGAAATTTTCACTGCAAATTCAGATCGTTAAGCTCGTCTCGAAAGAGAAAACAAAAACTTAAATCATAAAACATATGATCTTCGCCTTAACAAGGCAAAACTTAATAAAAAGTTATTAAAACTTTATTTATTATTGCAAAAACTATACAAAATTTCGAATCTGAATAAATTAATTTTGTAATAATTGAAAAGTTCCACTCAGAATGGTGAGCGATTAAAATCACGAAAATCCTAAAAGTGCCGACTACAGGTACACTTACCCTATGCCATGAAAATATTGATTTCTTTTCTTTGGTGCCTTATAGTGAGATTTGATGAAGAATATTTTTCTCTTGGACGTCATATGAATTCCTGACATTAAGTAAGATTTCGGATTTTGATGTCTTCTGGGACCCATAGTAGAAATTTATGATGAACAATTTTGTAAAATAATTTAATTATATTTTCAAAACAACAGCCAAAAATGGCCCCTTTGTTGACGCGCTTGAGGGTGAAAATTTACTTCCAAAAAATCTCACATTTTTTGTCAGCAATATTACCCTATATAGCTAAAATCAACGGGTTTCAAGGAATATTTATATAAAAATTTCAAAAAAAAAATTATATAGGGGTGAATTTGTCACCTCTTTTTACGTTACTTTGTTATGTTAACTTTCAAAATGCCGATACACGTGTCTTCTTGTTTTAGCTCTATTTTCATAAGTAAAATTGAATACCAGTCGGAGACTTCATTCAATTCAAATTCAAGTTTTTTTGTAATTTCAACACACGGGCATAGCAAAATCTATTTTGAATTTAAATTGAATGGAGTCTCCGACTGGTATTTAATTTTTCTAACATACCCCCCATTTTTGGTGGAGACCATAAAAATATCAATAAACTGTGCTTGACCAGTTTAACGCTATGAAATTCCCATCCCTGCAAACTCTGTCAAACCACAAAAAAAACTCCTCAAACTTTGTTCACATCATACCACGGCCTTTGCTTACACAAGTCATACATCAATCATGGCGAAATGTTGCAACGAATAGTTGCATTACACCTAAATGCAACACGTGCAAAATTGAAAAAAAAAATTGAATTTTTAAATTATTTTTAATTGAAAATAAATTAGAGAAGAGAGGAGAGGTGATAGAAAATTATTTTCAATTATTTTTTTTTTCAAGCTATGGAAATTCACGATGAAACATAGTGAACGCAAAGCACGTATTTTGTTCGGTTAGACGAGGTAAATGCAAATGTAGCAAAGCAACGTTGTGCTTAATTTAGAGGTTGTGTGTAAAACAATTGGCGCCCAAGCCCACGCCAGAGATGTGGCGTAAAGACGTGTGTATGTTTGCAAAATGGCATAATGGGAGCGGGTAATGTTGTGCAGATATATGGAAAAGAATTTTTTAATATGGATAGTAGTGGACTATGTTATATCGAACTCCGTTAAGTGTTGAAGAAAAATACCTTCTCAGTACACCATAGCTCATCAGGTTTTTTTTTTTTTTTTGGACATCAGGACTTTGTAAAAGATTCTTCAAAGATTTGCTTTGGCCCGTAGGTGTAAGAAAAAGGTTTTTTTGGAATGTGAAATAAACCCATCCATCATAGGTCATTTGGTTAAAGCACGGCACATCGTAATATTATTATCAAAATTAGATCGAGTTCGAAGATAGACAATATCGGTCTGGTACTTCCCCCACAAAAGGTCGACATTTTCCAAAAAAATAATATTTTACAGCACAAAAAAGAGAAAGGATCATCCAATTTTGCCCCAACTTTTGAATTCCTAATATTTGCATCAGGTCTAGGTTAGGTGCGATAATTGACAATATCGGTCCACTACAATAAGTAACTCCCCTAGAAAGGGTAAAAATTTTGAATAATTGTAACTCATATAAAATGTGATATAAGTGTCCGATTATCTTCAAATTACGCACATCACAATATCTTTACTAACCAATGGTCTGGCTTGAATATGGAATATATCGGTTCTTTCCTTCTGGTACCTTCCCCAAAAAGGGTCAAAATTTTACATATCCATGAAGCTCATAAAAAACGAAATTAACATCCGATTCCCTTCAGTCTTGGCACATCTCAATATTTCTATCAACACATGCTCTGTTATAAAGATTGTAGAGATCGAACCATTTCTTCTGGTACCTACCCCACAAAGGATCAAAGTTTCAAATAACCAAAATGATCATAAAACGCAAAAGTAACCTCCAATTTCATTCAGACTTTACACATTTCATTATTTCCATCAACACAAGACCTGTTATAAAGATGGACCACTCCTTCTTGTACCTCTTCCACAAAGGGTCAAATTTTTTAATAACCAAAACGAATATAAAATCACTTTCAACATTTTCTAAAAATTAACACATGCCTCATATATATAGTTGGCCCGGCCCACATTTTTAATTTTTCTTTACCGCTTTAAATTTGAGGAAGCTGTAACACGGCTTCATATATACAGGGTGAGATAAAAAACTGCAACAAAGTCAAACCCCATAATTTATACATTTTTTAAATTTATTGAATGAATGCCGAAAATGTCGGAAATAGCATAAAATTTTAGAATAAGTTTATATTTTTTCGAATTGATCATCTTTGGCACGAATTATGGCCTTCTAACGGCCAATGAAATCGTCACACGCTGCCCGAATGTTGCTCTGCGGTATTTTGGCCAATTCCCGGCGAAGCGCTTGCTTGAGGTGATCGACACTTCGGTATTTTTTAGTGCCAAACTTGTTTTCCAAAATACTCCAGACACAATAGTCCAACGGATTGGTATCCGGAGAGTTTGGTGGCCATTGTGCGCTGGAAATGAAGCGAGGAACCTCATTTTGTAATAATGCATGCGATGGTGCTGAGTCCTGTTGGAATGTCCAAGGTCCGCGTGCCCAAGGCTTTAATACACTCTCCAGAATATTTTTGCGATTATATTCGGCATTTATTCTGATGCCACGGTTGAATAATACTAGCGGAGAGCGACCATCGGCTGTTATGGCGGCCCCACCCCATCACCATGGCCGATGCTTGAGTTCTGGTGGCCAAAAAAAGGTGCACATTTTCAGCTGAACTCTTTGACAAGTAAACACGATCATTTGGTTTGTTTACATACCGCTGGACAACGAATGTTTTCTCATCGGAGCGGAGAAAACGAAATTCGGCAGTTCACCACTTTCGGCCAAGCGAATTTTGTAATTTCATTGGCTTTACCCCGAGCCCATTTTTCAATATTTGCCGAATGGAATATTGCGATATGTTCAGCTCACGAGCCATGTTTTGGCCACTGCTACTCGGGTTTCGATCAAGTCGCTTCTTTACTTTTCGAACCATTTCTGCTAATGTTGCTGTTTTCTTCCGTCCACTTCCTTGACGTCGGACTATGCTACCAGTCGCTACGAGCGATGGTACGGGACACAAAAGATTTATTCACATTTAAATGCTGGAGTGTTCTAACGATAGCCACTTGTGGTTTTCAGCCAAATATAAAGAAATCACACTATCATGCTTGTAATCCATCACGAATAACTTTTGTTCTGGAAAATTCTCACCAAAATGCTTTTGTACACTTCTAAACAATATAATGAACTTTCACTGGAATAATTTTAACAGCTGTCGGACGAGTGGCTTAGAAATGACAGCAGTCTGAAGTTGGTTGCAGTTTTCTCATCTCATTCTGTAGATAATAGGTAAAAATTCTACCAAGAATCTGAATAAAGGTCTTCAGTCAGTTCCATTCTGTAAAAACGGCTTCTTATGCAGAAGATATGCATAGAGTCTATAAAAATATCTTCGAAAAAAAAACCTTCCATTACGAACTTTGTATTTTTGTTATTACACTGGCCTATATTTACATTTAAAGATTTACTAAATGATTCTGCCATTCATAAAATACAAAATTGAATGTAATTACCCCCGCCAGGTGTAAACAACTTACAATGTAACAATGAATAGTAGGAGCGGTTTGGAATTTTTATTCGCACTTTTATATTACGGCCTCATGGTGTGGCTCCTTAACATTTACAGGTGAGATTTGAATGGTGGCGGCATTTTCCTTTTTTTTTCTCTCTCTCTCTCTCTCTCTCTCAGTTGCAGTGTTAAATTTAACACCAAATAAACCATTAAACTATTATTGATTATTCGTTGTGTGATGGTGTACAAAAGGCGAATTCGATTCCGGCACCTGTGTGGTTTACAAAAAAAAAAGTTTTGGAATTTAACACCAAACTAACAAATTGATAAGGTGTGAAGTTCTTTGATGGGTGGCAAAGAAAGCGAAACTGTGGGAGTATTTGAAAAAAAAAAAGATTATTTGAAATGATGCTACTACCCATAGATGCTTTGATGGCAGAAGGAGAATTTCGATTTTATCATTGTTTAGATATCAAATATTACCAAAGACCTTTCGCTGGCAAGTGTTAAGGCACCTTCAGCTTTGTGTGCCATTGATAGTGTTTATACAACACTTGTTAAATGTGGTGATATCTCCATACATAACTGACAGGTATCTTTTTCAAAAAAAAAATTAAATTAAATAAAACACTTTCTTCACCCCCTCCAGCTGTGCGTTTAATAAAAATAATTTGGTGGCATTGTTTTAGGTGTGAACTATATTGGGTCGGTTCCTGCTGGGTGTTTATACCCTACAACACTATGTGTTGGGGGTATTATAAGTTTGATTGGGCCAAAAATTATGTAACACCTCGAAATATTGATTTCCCACATAGGAAAGTATATATGGATCTTCCTATCTCGCCGAGTTGAGTCGATCTAGCTATGTATGTCCGTCCGTCCGTCTGTCCGTCTGTCCGTCTGTCCATGTTAATTTGTAATCACTCTACAGGTCGCAATTATGGCCCGATCTTCACGAAATTTAGAATGGAGGTGGGGCTAGGGTCAGAATAGAACCCTATTTCTTTTGGAGATGATCGCATAATATTTAGGGGTTGAAATGGACCAAAAACTGAAAAAATGTCGGATTTTGCAGTAGCTATACAGGTCGCAATTATAGACCAATCGACGCGGAACTTCGCATGTAGCTAGAGTTTAGGGCGGGGAAGAAGCCTACTAATTTGGGTGGTCATCGGATAATATTTAGCGGGTAAAATAGACCATATCTTTTTTGTTGAAAAAAATCAACATTTTTCATTAAACCGCGAATATTTTAAATCCCGGCGAAATCACAAAGCCATGACAAGGTTACTTCTGATCTTTACATTGATGTTAACATCCAACAAAACGGATATATAGAAAATATGTGCGATATATATGTTTATAAAAGAAGATATGCTTGAAAGATCTCTTATATGTCGAGAACGGCTGAACTGATTTCGACAGTTCTCATTAACTCAGAATGGCCTCTTGGCAGGAAAGAAAAAACGTCTAAAAAAATCGCATAAAAATATCTCTCTAAAGATGAAAATATTGATTTTCTAACATTTTCTCATATTTTTTCAATTTTGTCATATTTTTGGCATATTTTCATTTTGAATTAAACATTTGGTAATATTTCTACAGCTAACAATACTAAGTAGTTAGGATATCATATACAGATCGCATTTATGGCCCGATCCTTACGAAATTTTGCATGGGGATAAGATGAGGGTCAGAATAGAAGCCTACTCTTTTTGGAGATGATCGCCGTATATTTAGGGGTTGAAATGGACCAAAAACTGCAAAATTATCAGCAGGTCGTAATTATCGCCCGATCCTCACGCACATTTGAATGGGAGTTACCGGACATTACAAAAGCCAAGCAGTTTTGGATGGCCATCCCAAAATATTCAATGTGTGAAATAGTTTGCCAACTTTTGTAGACAAAATACGAAAATGTCCATTCCAGAGACTTTTTGGAGAATTCACAAATACAGGAAAGACGCACTTCTGACTATTTCGTTAACGCTTATTTCGTTCAGTCAAAAACCAATAATAAATATTAATCTTTTGCCACTTCTTATAGGTATTTGGGAAATATTGGTTCCAGATCTAGGAAGACCATTTACGTGCAACATCTACCAATAAATTGGAAATGAGCAAATTAGTTTAAGTTGCTATTATTCGAAAATTAGAGAACGAAACCTGATGGTTTTCTTTTATTATATGTCACAATATCTTGTGGAATTCTTTCGAGTATCTCGCCTATATAAACTGTATCGTTGATTATAGTGTTGTAGGGTATTCAACGGTCGGCCCCGCTCGACTGTAGCCTTTGCTTACTTGTTTTTTTATTTGCTTAGCAATCTTTTACATAAAATAAGCAGAAAAATTTAAGAAAAAAAATTGATTTTTGGTTACACTGGCGTAAATCTAATTGAAGTGCCAAAATTAGAGAGCTAACTAGAAAAATTGCATAAAATTTTTTTAAAAAAATTATTAAATTTATATTTGTTTTTTTTTTTAACTTATATTGTAAAAAAAAAAACAAATTAAAAAGTATAAGTCGGTTTTGCCGACAGATGTATACTTTCAGCCAACGTTCAATTATTTAAATATATTTGGAATTCTGTTATGATTGTTCAAATTGGCCAATATTGTCAATTTCGTCTCGGTCGTAAATAAATGTGATATAAATATTGCTAGGTGCCAGGTTTGGACCATATCGACTACCTCCTTCACTTTATATGAAAAATGTGATAATTTTTAGAAAATGTTGAAATGTACGTGATGTGCCCCAGATATAGTCGACCGAAGTATTACATTCTCATACTTCATCCAATACAGATACAAATATTGGTATGGGCAGAATTACAAGAAAATCGAACATTTATATCCCATTTTAATGGAAATCATAAATTCCATATTCATCTCAGGTTTCTGGGTGTGAGAAATATTTAGTTGTAAAGAATAGCTGACATGTTTCGCACATTATGACAGAAAAAAAGTATTGAAAATTGTGACCCTTCGTGGCTGAGGTGCTGGAAGGGGTTCGCAGATATATATTACCTTAATAACAGATCGTGTTTGTAGGAGTGATGTTAATTCCGAGTTTTATGTTCTTCATGGATACCCTAAATATTGACCCTTTGTGGGGGAGGTGCCAGAAGGAGTGGTCCGATATATCCCATCTTCACAGCAGATCTTGTGTTAGTAGAAATAATGGGATGTGCGAAATGTGAAGAGTACCGGATGTTTATTTCAGATTTTATGATCGCTTTGGTTATTCAAAACTTAGACCTTATGTGGGGGAGGTACCAGAATAAATGGTCCGATCTTTACCATCTTTATAACAGATCTTGTGTTGGTGGAAATATTGGGATGTACAAAGTCTTGAATGGAATTGGATGTTCATTTCGCGTTTAATAAGCTTCATGGATATTCAAAATTTTTAGCTTTTGTGGGGGAGGTACCAGAAGGAGTGGACCGCCGAATCTTCTCCTTTACAACAGATCTTCCGTAAGCAAAAGTGTTTGAATGTGTGAAATATAAAGAGAACAAGGTGCTTGTTTCGGATTTTATAAATGTTTTGGTTATTCACAATTTTGACCCATTGTGGGAGAGGTACCAGAAGAAATCGTCCGATATCTACCGTCTTTATAACACATCTTGTGTTGGTGAAAATATTGAGATGTGCCAAGTCTAAATAGAATCGGATGTTAATTTCGCGTTGTATGAGCTTAATGGGTATTAAAAATTCCGACCTTTTGTGGGGGAGGTACCTGAAGGAGTGGATCAATATGCTCCACCTTAACACCAGACCTTGGGCTAATAAAATTATTGCGATATGTGAATTTTGAAGGCAATCGGCTTATTACACCACATTTTATAATATTTGAAAATATTCAATATTTTAATCCTATGTAGGGGAGGTACTTGATGGAGTGGACCGATCTTGTCCATTATCGCACTTGACGTAGCACTTACGCAAATATTAGGATTTGCGAAGTTGGAGCAAAATTGGATTATCGTTTCTCTTTCGGTGCAGAAAATATATTTTTTGAAAATTTCGACCTTTTGTGGGTACCCGAAGGAGTGGACCGATATTGCCCATCTCCGAACTCGATCTAAGTTTGAAATGTACAAAGTTTGGACCAAATCGGATACCCCCTTCGAGAGGTATCGTGCGCACCAGCCAGCCAGACAGACCGAACCGACAGACGGACGGACATGGCTAGATCGACTCCAAATGTCCTGAAAAGGATTTGGACCAAAGATACCTAGGTTCTAAAACCGTTATTTCGACAAGGCACGCTTTGACCGTATCAAATGATATATACCCTCTCGAGCCATATAGCTGAGGGTATAATAATATTACGATGTACCAAGTTTGGACCAAATCAGATACTCTCTTCGAGAATTATCATACGCACCAGCCAGCAAGACAGACGGACGGACTGTCGGACATCTCTAGATCGACTCCAAATTTTCTGTATTTTCTGGATTTGGTCAAAAGATACCTAGGGTCTAAAACCGTTATTTCGATGAGGCCCGTTTTGGCCGTATCAAACGATATGTACCCACACTCATTGACAGTGCCCTCCAGAATCTTACTGCACACACTTCAATCTCAATTCGAACAGGTTCATCAATTTTCAATTAATCGGGTCAAATAGCTGTATTCTATTCTGGCCTATTCCTGACATGCAATTGCAGTGTTCCTGGCCGTCATGTAATTTCATGTCTTGATTATTTAAAATAGATTCTGCTCTCGGCTCGGCAAATGAGTTTGTGAAGACAAAACAATAACAGAAGCATCATCCACAACAACAGCAACAACTCCAATCATTGATCGATAAATCAATTAATTTTCAATGTTAAATGCTTGCCAGGACAAAGTTGCCATGTCTCAAACCATGTTGCAACTGGCAATTGGTGCTGATGGTAGCGGCGGCACATACGACGACGAGTACATGATTACATGTGTCTTTGTTGTAAAAGCAATCAGATGCAGAAGATGTGTTGTTGTTGTTGTGAGTCAAGTGAAGTGAAATGTGTGCGGGGGCATGTTGGGTGCCAGTTTGCCTATGTTTAGTTTATAGTTTGTGTATACGGAGACCGAGAGCATTGGCAGTTTATTGATTTGCATATTGATGACTGAGTGACAGGCTGACTGACTGGCTGGTTGCGAGTAATGCATGTAGTGTTGCAGGAGTCTAGATGCTGGGTGTGTGTGTGGAATTGAGTTATTTCTCCCTCTCCCCCCAAAATCTTGAGAATACCATTGTTTATATCTTGAAATCAGAGACTCGTGCAATCGTGTTAATTTTTTTGTTATATCACTCATGCATGTTTGAACACAATTTGTTGTTTATGTTTGATATGCAACAAACAATTCAACCCATTTACTCGTATACACAGACGCACACACCACCTCTTAACCAAACGGACTACTTTACTATGCACAAGGAGTAGTGGCAATTGTCGATGTTAGGAATGATCTTTGAGACAAGGAGGAGGACGGCCCCAATACCTCTTGATGTTAGTGCAACTCGAAACAAGTTCCATCTATCCACCGATTCCCAATTACTTGATAAATGTCTTGAAGTGTTAATTTAAGTGGCATTTAATTGTTATTAAATTGCTTACCATTATGATTTATGTTCAGTGTCCGGTGATAAATGTTTGCCATCAAATTATGTATCGAGTGTGTCGAAGTGGAGTTGTTTTAAACACATTTGAATTTTTTTATATTTAATGTGATATATATTGTATTTGCTATAACCTACAACACAAGGTGTTGGGGGTATTATAGGTTTGATTGGGCCAAACATTATGTTAGACCTGGAAATATCGGTGATGCACATGGGAAGTTATATATGGAGTTGATTTAGCTATGTGTATCCGTCCGCCTGCTCATCTTAAATTGTAAACATGCCACAGGTTGCGATCATGGACCGATCCTCACGAGATTTTGTATGGAGATGTGTTTAAGGTCAAAATAGAAGCCTATGTTTAAAAAAATGCAACAAAGTCAAACGTCATAATTTTCACTTTTTTTAAATTTTATTGAAAAATTTTATTTAAAACAAAAATTGTCGGAAATAGCATCAAATTTCAGAATAAGTTTAGATTTGTTCGAATTGGTCACCTTTGGCACGAATTATGGCCTTCAAAGGCCAATGAAATCGTCACACGCTGCCCGAATGTTGCTCTGCGGTACTTTGGCCCATTCCCGGCAAAGCGCTTGCTGGAGGTGATCGACACTTTGGTTTTTTTAGTGCCAACCTTGCTTTCCAAAATTCGGAAATTTTGGTGCGCTGGAAATAAATCGAGGAACCTTATTTTGTAACCATTCTTGGGTGGCGCTTGCTGAGTGCAATGGTGCTGGTCCTGAGTCCTGTTGGAATGTCCAAGGTCTTCGGCCAAAATGTTTGCGTACCCAAGGCTTTGATACACCCTCCAGAATATTTTCGCGATAATATTCTGCATTTATTTTGATGCCACGATCGATTATTACGAGCGTAGAGCGACCATCCGCTGTTATGGCGGCCCACAACATCACCATGGCCGGCACATGAGTTCTGGTGGCCAACTGAAGGTGCACATTTTCAGCTCACCTCTTTGGCAAGTAAACACGACCAACGAATGTTTTCGCATCGGAGGGGAGAAAACCAAATTCGGCAGTTCACCACTTTCGGCCAAACGAAACAACTATTTAGTTCTTTTGAGTCTATTTTCTTTCTGTTGCGGTGTAAGTTCCTGCACTTTTTGGAATTGCAGTGGCTTTGCCCCGGACTCATTTTCAATATTTGCCGAATGGAATATTGCGATATACATTATTACCCAAGATCTGCTGTGGAGATAGAATATATCGGTCCACTCTTTCTGGTACGTCCTACGGCCCTAATACTAAATTTTAGATTTCAATCACCGTCTGTTCACCCAACACCATATTGTACCAAATATAGTACGTTTCGTGCGCTTGTAGTACACATTCCCAAAACCACCTCCATATCTCAGTTCCACATACCAACAGAGATCTTAATATCAAATTTCATAATTCTATCCCTATCCCTTCACCCAATACCAAATTTAATACCGGTAAGCACTTTACGTACATATATGGACGCATGTCCAAACCATCGCCAAATCACAGACACAGATACCATCAGTAATCTGAATATCACATTTTAGAATTTGATCTCTACTCCTTCACACAATATCATACTTAGTACCATTCATTACTTTTCGTACAGGCTACATATGAACAGCGGCATCAATACCAAATATCTGATTTCAAGCATTATCTGTTCACTCAATGCCAAATTGTACCAAATATAGTACTTTTTAGTACATTTCGTGTACTTGTAGTACACATTTCCAAAACCACCTCTTTAGTAAAAACCTAGCACCAACCCGGGCTCTAATAATAGCCTTCAAAATACCAGTTTCATCTGTTGTTACAAATTTAGTACCATTTAGTACTTTTCGTAAAAGTATATAGGACGCATTTCCGAAAACACCTTAATATGTCCAGGCTACACATTAACAGCGATCCTTATACCCAGTTTCAGATTCAAATGCGCCAAATATAGTACAATTTAGTACTTCTCGAGTACTTGTAGTACACATACCCAAAATCACTTCTTTAGCACAAACCAAGCGCCAACATTATTAAAAAATATTCATAATTCCACTTTCATCCGATTAACCTAAACAAAACTTCCAAATTAAGTACCATTTAGTACAATTCGCACACTAAGTACGCATTTTCAAAACCGGCTTCATACATCAAACTTACTTTCCAACCTTGATTCTCATACCGTTCACATAATACAAAATGGTACCATTTTAGAAGTTTAGTACCGTTTAGGTACTTTTCGTAACCTTAAAGTTCGAAATTCCAGGAAAAAGGCCCTTTGGTACATCTATCCTGTATTCCATCAGTGACTCTCTACTTTTTCTTATCCCATTTGTCCAATAACAAATTTTCAATTTTTTTGTAGATGATATTAATTTTTGTACTCTTTTAGTACCAATTTTCAAAAATCCAACCTTATCACACGCCTACGCACCAAGACTATACATATCCAACACTTGCATTTTACCCCATAAAAAAGTTGGATATCATCTCACGGTAGCGCCATTCACTGTTATGTTAAGATTCGCAGCAGCTTTTAAAAGTACAGTCCAATGATGCCTCCATATGTCGATGCCGAGTCTCGACCCATAACCTTATGACACACTGAGTCATAATTATTCATTACCTAATAATGAGGTATGCGATGTTTTTTTATACCCTCCACCATACTATGGAGGGTATATTAATTTTGTCATTCCGTTTGTAACTCCTCGAAATACTCATGTCAGACCCCACAGAAGTATATATATTCTGGATCAGCGTAAAATTCTAAGTCGATTTAGCGATGTCCGTCTGTCTGTCTGTCCGTCCGTCTGTTGTATTCACGCTATCTTTCAAACGAATTGAGATAGAAGGCTACAATTTTGCACACATGTTTATTTTGCCAGTAGGCAGGTTAAGTTCGTTAATGGGCCATATAGGTCCACGTTTTCATATAGCCCCCATATAGCGGTACCTCCCGATATTCGGATTTTTATGATTTTGGCGATATTATTCACCGGAATTGTTTCATATTTGGCATTTGATGTTCGAAATGGATACTACAGCCTGAGACAGAAAATTGTCTGTGCAGGTCCACGTCTTCGTATAGCCCGCATATAACGGTACATTCCAATTTTCGGTATTTTGATGATTTTAGAGTCATTATTAACCAGAATTGTTTCAAATTACGTATTTAGAGCTCGTAATGGGCACTACAGTCTGTGACAGAAAATTATCTATGCAGATTCAGGTCTTCGTATAAGCCCCATATATCACTACCTCCATATATTCGGTATTTTGACGATTTTAGGTACAATACTCACCGAAATTGTTTGAGATGTCGTATTTGAAGTTCGTAATGGATGCTACAGCCTGTGACAGAAAATTGTCTATGCTGGTCCAGGTCTTCGCACAGCTCCGATATAACGGTACCTCCCTACATACGATATTTTGATGATTTTAGCTACATTGTTGATCGTTTATTTCAAGTTTTGAATTTGAATATGGTAATAGCTTATGACAAACAATGCCTATGTAGGTCCACGTCGTATACATCCCAATATAACTACTATCTTCGGTATTTTTAAAATTGTAACAAAATTTGTTAAGTATTTTATTTTTTTGAAAATTTCCAAATTCTTTCCAAATGGTGGAGGGTATTCAAAGTTCGCCCCAGCCGAACTTACTGCTTTTTAACTTGTTTTTGATTTGAATTGTAACCCCTTATTTTTCAACCTACTGGTAATGCCATCTGTATTAGATTTTTTTTGCATTACCTTTAATGAATTATTCGGTTCATGTAGCTTCCATATTTTTGCTGGGATGTATTTCTGAAGGTATGAAGCTGACTTTTCTTGTAGTGCTCAAAGTGATTCATGCTATCATACATTTTTTCCCAGCAATCATCTCCTGGCAACGATTTTATATATATTTTGTTTAAATGGTATCCAGTTTCGAATTCAATGCGATATTTGCGATTTTTTTCCCATACCATACCGATAAGGTGTAGCTTTTATTGTTTATCTCTTTATTTGATTTATTTAATTTTTGCAAATAATAGCAACATTTATTACAAGGCCGTGTCATGACAAAGTTAAAAAAAAAAGACAATTGTCAAACCTAAACTTAATTTGCAATTAATTACCATGGCACAAACACACATACATACATACACACCCATCTAGTCAGTTAATTTGAATAAACTAAAGCCAAAAAAAAAAGAAAACTTCATTACCATGGCTTGAACTTCAACTCTCAACAGAATGGAGTGAGGTATGGCAGAAAATTACAAAACCAAGAAAAATGGAAGAAAAAAAATGCTGAAACAGCTGCATCAATAACCAAACCTAGAACCGACACACACACACACAGCAGAACCACCAGCACCAAACATGACAATTTTTGCATACGACCAAATGTAATGGCATCAGAAGAGAACCCATTGTCATCTCATAGGTAGAACAGAGCTAAACGATTAAATGTCAGTTTGAAGAAAAAAATCAAGAAATAAAAACAAATGACTTGCCACAGAAAAAAAAAGAAATAAATTAAATTCTAGGTTGAAAAACAAATAAAATGCAACGACTTCAAAAATGAAAAAACAATTAAAGAATACATTAATTTTGAATTCATTAGTCAAAGGCCTTGAAATACAAAATAAAATTGAAATAAAACAAAAAAAAAAATATTGCGAGAAGAAACGATTAAAATAGTGATTCAAATCACGATTTCCTAACAAATATTTTCCTGGATGTACCCACCTCCAGTGAGTAGTGATTGAGTGTGCCATATGTGTTTCGATTTCTGTTCCAGTGTAAGTACTACTCCTTTTTATACGCTATCCGCATCAGCATCATTTTATATGTAGATCAAAATGTGTCCTATTGATAAATAAGTGTCGCTTTGAGCGAAGTGCATGTCGGTATATTTGGAGTCTGTGAAATAGAATTTTGAGGTTTAGTTCCCAAAACGCTTCTATATTACACAAACCCTTATATATCCTTATACCCTTAGCCATATGGCTACTGAGGGTATATATCATTTGATACGGCTAAAATGTGCCTCAGCGAAATAATGATTTTAGCCCCCAGGTCTCATTGGACCAAATCCGTTTCGGGACATTTAGAGTCTATCTGGAGGTGTCCATCCGCCCATCTGTCTGACTGGTATGTACGATAACTTTCAACGGGAGCATCCGATTTGGTCCAGACTTGGTATATCGTAATATCATTGTCAAACTTAGATCGAATTCGGATATGAGCAACATCGGTACCTCCTCCTCAAAAGGTCAAAAATTTCAAAGAAAATATAAAATTTAATAATTCCCAGGGGTTCATTCGATATTGTGCAAACCTTGCATATCCCAATTAGTGCTAGGTCAGGTGCGAAAAGGATAAAAAATTTAAATAATTACAACTCTTATAAAATGTGATATAAGAGTCCGATTGTCTTCGAATTTCGCACATCCCAATAATTTTATTAACAAACTATCTGGGTGAAGAGGGAATTTGTCTGAACACTCCCTCAATTACTTCCAAAAAGGATCGAAATTTGGAATAATTAAAACGCTTATAAATTATGAAATCCAATTGTCTTATAAAATGTGAAATAAGCATTAGATTCCCTTTAAATTTCATGTATCCCAATATTTCTAGTAACACAAGTTCTGCTGTGAAAATTATATACCGGGTGATATTAAAAAAAAAACTGCAACAAAATCGAACGACATAGGTTTTACATTTTTTTAAATTTTATTGAATGAAAGCAAAAAATGTCGGAAATAGCATCAAATTTTAGCTTAAGTATAGATTCGTTCGAATTGGTCGCCTTTGGCACGAATTATGGCCTTCAAATGCCCAATGAAACCGTCACACGCTGCCCTAATATTGCTCTGTTGTATTTTAGTGCATTCCTGGTGAAGCGCTTTCTTGAGGTGATCGACACTTTGGTATTTTAGTGCCAACCTTGCTTTCCAAAATACTAGAGATACAATGGTCCAACGATTTGGTATCCGGAGATTTTGGTGGCCATTGTGCACTGGAAATGAAGCGAGTAACCTCATTTTGTAACCATTTGGGTTGGGCGTTCTGAGTGCGATGGTGCTGAGTCCTGTTGGAATGTCCAAGATCTGCGGCCAAAATGTTTGCGTGCCCAAGGCAGCCTTCAGAATATTTTCGCGATAAAATTCGTAACTTATTCTGATGTTAAGACTGTTATGGCGGCCCACACCATCTCCATGGCCGGCCAATCGAAGGTGAACTTTTTCAGCTGATCTCTTTGGCAGGTAAACACGATTATTTTGTTTGTTTACAAACTGCGGGACAACGAATGTTTTCTCATCGGTGCGGAGAAAACCAAATTCGGCAGTTCACCACTTTTGGCCAAGCGAAGCAACTCTTTAGCTTTTTTGAGTCTATTTTATTTCTGTTGCGCTGTAAGTTCTTGCACTTTTTGGAATTTCAATGGCTTTACCCCGAGCTCATTTTTCAATATTTGCCGAATGAAATATTGCGATATGTTCAGCTCACGAGCCATTTTTCGGCCACTGCGACGCGGGTTTCGATCAAGTCGCTTCTTTACTTTTCGAACCATTTCTGCTGATGCTGCTGTTTTCTTCCGTCCACTTTCTTGACGTCGGGCACAAAAGATTTATTCGCAATTAAATGATGGAGTGCTCTAACTTGTGGTTTTCCAGCAAAATATAAAGAAATCAAACTATCACGCTTGAATTGCATCACGAATAACTTTTTTTCTGGAAAATTCTCACCAAAATGCTTTTGTACGCCTGTAAACAATATAATGAGCTGTCACTGGAATAATTTTAACTGCTGTCGGACGAGTGGCTTAGAAATGACAACAGTCTGATGTTGGTTGCAGTTTTTTTATGTGACCCTGTAGAAGTAGACCAAAATGTGTTCTATTGAAAACGAAAACTTCGTGTCGTGACATCTCTCTACGGGTTTATCCTTTTTTTTTTTTGTAAAAGTGGAACTTTTAGGTTCGATCAATCCCAAATTAGTCACCTTAACTTCTCAAAATTCAATATTGCGATAGTGGAATTAAATATCAAAAAATATAGATTCTTGAAATTTTGCACGGGGGCCAATTTTGATGCATTTTGGAAATCTATACTAAAAGGGTACAAAAAGTACTAGAAATTGAACGATTTGTATTGGACTAACAGAATGAGTTTAAAGTCTGTTTTTTTTTTTTTGAAAATTCGAACTTAAATGTTATGAAAAGTTCTAAAATGTTACAAAACTTCTAAAATGGTACCATTTGGTATTATGTGAACGGATAGCGCCAAAAACTAAAAAAAAATGGTTTGAGAATCAAGGTTGGACAGTAAATTTAATATATGAAGACGGTTTTGAAAATATGTACTTTGTGTGCGAACTGCACTAGATGGCACTAAATTTGTAACAATTTGAGTTTGGGTAAACGGATGAAGCTGGGATTTAGAAATGTTGTACTGGGGTCCTTGCTTGGTGGAAGGTTTGTGAGAAGGAGGTGGTTTTGGAAATGTGTGCTACACAACAAATGTGTGTGGTTTTGGAAAGTGCACGAAAAGCACTAAATAGTACTATATTTGGTACAATTTTGTCTCGGATGAACATATAATGCTTGAAATCTAAAATTAGTTATTAAGGTTGCTATTTATGTGTAGCCTGCACATATGGTGGTGGTTTCGGAAATGTGTACTATTACTGATGGTATCTGTGGCGATTTTTACGAAAAATACTAAATTTGGTATTGGGCGAAGGAATAAGTCCGGAATCCTCTAATTTGATACTGGGGGCTCTGTTGGTATCTGGAGTGGAGACATAAAGGTGGTTTTGGGAATGTGTACTAAAATTGTATGAAAAGTACTAAATCTTGTACTAGGTGTAGGGATAGGCCTGGAATCTTCAAATTTGATAATGAAGTATCTGGAATTGAAATATGTAGGTGGTTTTGGTACAAAAAGTTCTAAATGGTACAGAATATGGCATCGGGCGAAGAAATAAATCTGGGATCCTCAATTTTGATACTGAAGACTCTGTTAGTATATGAAATTGAAAGATGGATAGGGTTTTGGAAATTTATACTATAATCGTACGAAAAATACTAAATAGTACGAAATTTAGTTTTCGGTGAAGTGATAGGTGTGGAAGCCTAACATTCATTACGGAGTTCTCTTTTGGTATCTGGAATTGAGATATGGAGTTGGTTTTGCAAATGCTACCTGCATTTGTACGAAAAGTACTAAGTGGTACCAAATTTGGTAATGGGATAGAGGGATATAGCTGGAATCCCGAAATTTGATATTAAGGTCTCCGTTGGTATCTAGGATTGAGACATGGAGGTGTTTTTTTGAAATATGTACCATAATTGTACTAAAAGTACTAAATGGTACTAAATTTGGTATTAAGTGAAGGAATAGAGCTGGAATTCTCAAATTTGATATTTAGTTTACTGTTAATTTCTAGGGTTCCTGGAGTCATAGAAATAATTTTGGAGAGAAAGGTTGGACGTGGGTTCATTGTTGTGATGTAAAATTGTGAAACATCAATACATGTGTTTTCTGCTTTTCAAAATTCAATTCAAATTTCAAAATCTGCTGGATTCTATCTGTCATTTAAAAAAAAATAATAATAATTTTGCCATCAGTGTTATTTAAGACTGGTCACCATCTCCTACAACCCATACATTTTACTCCCATGTGGTTAGGTATGAATATACGTTTCGGTCATCTCCATAGGGTACATATCTGCCGTCAAACTTCTTTCAAATGTTCTAGTCACAATATGTATTTTTCAGCACTTGCTATTTTTAAACACATATATTATTCAAGATCCCTTTAGTTTACTTTGATTTATTTTCTTTCTGCACTCGGAATTTTAAAAATACAAATAATTTTCTCGCATCGTTGCTTGCCCACCCCATCCAAACTAATTATGTTTGCTGGTCAACGAAATAATTGCAGCCTCCTTCGCTTGACTCCCAATTGGTGATTGGTGGTGAAATGATTGTTTCCAATTCAAATGATTTGGCTGCACCTCGCCACCTCCTACACACACATGTCGTCCATGGCAAAATGTTCATACATTGTATCCATAGCCCCAGCATTGGATAACTTCATAGCTTAATGCATCCAACCATCCATCCATCGGAGCTTTGGATCGCTTCACTTCGTATTTTTTGCATTTTTGTGTTAAATGATTGGAAAAATCTTCACAAATTGCTTGACATCGTTGTCTGACGTTAATTACACCAAACATGAGGCTGGGCTGTTGGAAAATCAGCACGTTCGGATAATAAGAAAAATTCATTTGGGAAAACATAAAAACGGAAAAGGCATTCATCAAACTTTGAAAAATAGAGATTTTATTATTTTTTCTTTGAGTTTTGCCTAGGCAGTTTAGGCGAAAAAAATATTCAGATTTTAGACACAGCTTGGAGATAAAAGGGTCGTTGGAAGGAAATATTTACATATCATGATCCGAAAATAAATCGTGATTAATTGTAGCTTTGCAACTCGTAATGCTGCCTTAATTTTTTGTTGATCAGACGAATCTTTCTCCTCCAAATTCAGTTTAAACTTGTTGTATTAGTCAGTTTGCCGAAAATATATATGTATTTATAAGAGTGGTGAAATTACTGACTGACTGAGAATCAACGCCCAGACGAAACGGCTGAAGCTAGAATCTTGATTTTTTGCACGAGGGTCAATCTATTTAAAGGGTACGAAAAGTACTAAAATGTACTAAAAATTTAATATTTGATATTGCGCAAATGGAATAAGCTAGAAATCTGAAATTTAGAATGAGAGTCACTCATAGAGCGCAGGAGAGATAAACAAGAGGGTTTTTAGAAATTCGGAGCTTTAAGGTTACAAACAGTTCTAAAATGGTACCAAACTTCTATAACTGTACCATTTGGTATTATGTGAACGGATGGAGTTAAAAACTTGAAATTTGGTAGGATAATCAAAATTGGAAAGTAAGATTAATATATGAAAGCGGTTTTGGAAATGTGTACAAAACGTGCGAACTGTACTAAATGGTACTAAATTTGTAACTGTTTGGTTGAGAGTGAACGAATGATGCTGGAATCTTGACATTTTGTATTGAGGTCCCCTTTGGTGGTAGGTTTTGGAAACGTGTACTGCAAGTGCACGAAAAGTACTAAATAGTACTATATTTGGTACAATTTGGTATTTGGGTGAAAATATAGTGCTTGTAATCTGAAACTTGGTTCTAGGGTCGCTGTTCATGTGTAGCCTGGACATATGAATATGGTTTCGGAAACGCGTCCTTTTTATTGTCAAAAAGTACCAAATGGTGCTAAAGTTGTAAAAGTTTGATTTAGGGTGAACGGATGAAGATGGAATTTTGAAATTTTGTATTGGAATCCCTATTGGTGATAGGTTTGTGAAAAAGGGACGATTTCTGGAAATGTGTACCACAAGTACACAAAAAGTACTAAATAGTACATTATTTAATACAAATTGGAATTAGGTGAAGAGACGGTGTTTGAAATTTAGTATTAAGGTCGCTGTTCATGTGTAGTCTGGACATATGAAGGTAGTTTGGGGAATGTGTCCTGTATTTGTACGAAGAGTACTAAATGGTACTAAATTTGGAACTGTTTAATTTAGGGTGAACGGATGAAGGTGGAATTTTTAAATTTTGTGTTCAGGTCCCTGTTGGTGGTAGGTTTGTGGCAAATAGGTGGTTTTGTAAGTGTGTAGTACAAGTGAGCGAAAAGTACTAAATTGTACTATATTTGGTACAATTTGGTATTGGGTGCACAGCTGAATCTGAAACCTGGTAATATGATAGCGGTTCATGTGTTACCTGGACATATGGAGGTGGTTTCGGAAAGGCATCCTATATTTGTACGAAAAGTACTAAATGGTACTAAATTTGGAACAGTTTAATTTAGGGTGAACGGATGAAGGTGGAATTTTGAAAATTTGTATTGGGATCCCTTCTGGTGATAGGTTTGTGATAAAGCGGTGGTTTTTGGAAATGTGTACTAAAAGTACACGAAAAGTACTAAATAGTACTATATTTGGTACAATTTGGAACTAGGAGAAGAGGCGGTGTTTCAAATTTAGTATTAAGGTATAAGTATAAAGGTAGTTTGGGAAATGTGTCCTATGTTTTTACAAAGAGTACTACATGGCACTAAATTAGGAACAGTTTGGTTTAGGGTGAACGGATGAAGCTGAATTTTTGAAATTTTGTATTTGGTTCCCTTTTGGTGGTACGTTTGTGATAAAGTGGTGGTTTTTAGAAATGTGTACTAAAAGTACACGAAAGGTACTAAATAGTACTATATTTGGTACAATTTGGTATTGGGTGCACAGATAGTGCTGAATCTGAAACCTGGTATTAGGATAGCTGTTCATGTGTTGCCTGGACATATAGAGGTGGTTTCGGAAATGGGTCCTGTATTTGTACGAAAAGTACTCAATGGTACTAAATTTGGAACAGTTTAATTTAGGTTGAACGAATAAAGATGGAATTTTGTAATTTTGTATTGCGCTCGCTGTTGGTGGTAGGTTTGTGATAAAGGGATGATTTTTGTAAATGTGTACTACAATTACACCAAAAGTACTAAATAGTACTATATTTCGTACAATTTGAAATTAGGTGAAGAGACGGTGCTTAAAATTTGGTATAAGTGTCGCTATTGATGTATAGCCTGGACATCTGGAGGTGGTTTCCAAAAAGGCATCCTATGTTTATACGAAGAGTACTAAATGGTACTAAATTTGGAACAGTTTGATTTAGGGTGAACGGATGAGGCTGAATTTTTGAAATTTTGTATCGGGTTCCGTCTTGGTGGTAGGTTAATTCTTATTTGGTTAAATCTGAAATTAGGTAAGGAGATCTGAAAGTTTGCTAAATCTTAAACTTGGTATTACGGTCAATGTACATGTACAGAGTGAGATGAAAAAACTGCAACCAACTTCAGACTGCTGTCATTTCTAAGCCACTCGTCCGACAGCTGTTACAATTATTCCAGTGACAGCTCATTATATTGTTTACAAGCGTACAAAAGCATTTTGGTGAGAATTCTCTAGAAAATAAGTTATTCGCGATGGAATTCAAGCTTGATAGTGTGATTTCTTTATATTTGGCTGGAAAACGATAAGCGGCTATCGTTAGAGCACTTCAGCATTTGAATAATTTTTTGTGTCTCGTACCATTGATCGTTACCGTGATACTTGTAGCGTAGCTCGACGTCAAGGAAGTGGACGGAAGAAAACAGCAACATCAGCAGATATGGTTCGAAAAGTAAAGAAGCGACTTGGTCGAAACCCGCTTCGCAATGGCCGAAAATGGCTCGTTAGCTGAGCATATCGCAATATTCCATTCGGCAAGTACTGGAAAATGAACACGGGGCAAAGCCATTGAAATTCTAAAAAGTGAAAGAACTTACACCGCTACTGAAATAAAATAGACTCAAAAGAGCTAAAGAGTTGCTTCGCTTCGTTGCCGAAAGTGGTGAACTGCCGAATTTTGATTTTTCCGATGAGAAAACATTCGTTGTCCAGCAGTATGTAAAGAAACAAAATGATCGTGTTTACTTGCCATAGAGTTCAGCTGAAAATGTCCACCTTCGGTTGTCCACCAGAACTCAATCGCCGGCCATGGTGATGGTGTGGGCCGCCATAACAGCCGATGGTCGCTCTTCGCTCGTATTAATCGAGCGTGGCATGAGAATAAATGCCGAATATTATCGCGAAAATATTCTGCAGGGTGTATTAAAGCCTTGGACACGCAAACATTTTGGCCGCAGACCTTGGACATTCCAAAAGGACTCAGCACGCTCCGCCCAAGAATGGTAACAAAATGAGGCTCCTCGCTTCATTTCCAGCGCACAATGGCCATCAAAATACCCTTTTAATACCCACCACCTTAGGGTAAAGGAAACATTAGAGCCCATTTTGATCCACATATGCCAATTTTAGACATTTTCATGGGAAAATTTTCCTATAATCATCATAATTCCGAATATCGGGAAATACGGCTATATGGGGCGATACAAAATCGCGGATCTATACATACAGTATTTCGGAAAAAGAGCTAGAACCCATTAAGACCAATCAATACCAATTTCTAGAAAAAAATCCTGGAAGAAATGTGGCAAAAACCATTATAATGTCCAATATAGGGAGGTACGGTTATATGGGGGCTATACCAAATCGTGGACCTATACATGCAATGTTTCGCCAAAGGAGCTAGAACCATAAATACCAATTTTCTGACAAATCCGTGAAAGAAAGTGGCATAAATCATCAAAATACCGAATATCGGGAGGTACCATTATATGGGGACCATACCAAAATGTTGACCGATACATCCCATTTTCAATACCAACCATCCTAGACACAATACAAATTGCTCTGCTAAATTTTGGCGCTCTACGCCAAATAATGTGGGCTGTATCGTGACAGACAGACAGACATCGTTAAATCGACATAGAATTTTATGCTGATTATAAATATACATACTTTATGGGGTCTACGACGAATATTTAAGGATGTTACAAACGGAATGACAAAGTTAATATACCCTCCTTTCCAAGGTGGAGGGTATAAAAATAAACAAGTAAAAAAGCAGTAAGTTCGGCCGGGCCGAACTTTGAATACCCTCCATCATTTGGAACGAATTAGAAAATTTTCAAAAAAATTAAATCCAATAAAAATTCTTTTAAAATCTTTAAAATATCTAATATAGGAAGGTGCCGATATATGGGGGGGTATACGATATTGTGGACCTATAAAGACAAATCTATGTCTGCGTGTAAAGTACTCACAAGGAACTCCTTGTATGGATTTTCAGATAATTCCATTGGAAAAAGTGGCTAAAATCATCAAAATAACGAATATAGGGGAGTACCGTTATATGGGGGCTATACGATATTGTGGACCTATATAGATAATTCTCTGCCTAGGTATAAAGTACCCACAACGAGCTCCTTGTGTGGATTTTAAGACAATTCCATTGAAAAATATGGCTAAAATCATCAAAATACCGAATATCGGAGGTACCGTTACATGGGGGCTATACGATATTGTGGACCTATATAGATAATTCTCTGCAGAGGTATAAAGTACCCACAAGGTACACCTTGTGTGGATTTTCAGACAATACGATTGGAAAATGTGAGTAAAATCATCAAAATACCGAATATCGGGGGTACCGTTATATTGGGGCTTTACGATATTGTGTACCTATATAGATAATTCTCTGCAGAGGTATAAAGTACCCACAAGGTACACCTTGTGTGGATTTTCAGACAATTCCGTTGAAAAATGTGAGTAAAATCATCAAAATACCGAATATCGGGGGTACCGTTATATGAGGGCTATACAATATCGTGGATCTATATAGACAATTTTCTGCCGAGGTATAAAGTACCCACAACGAGCTCCTTGTGTGGATTTTAAGACAATTCCATTGAAAAATGTGGCTAACATCATCAAAATACCGAATATCGGGGGTACCGTTATATAGAGGCTATACAATATCGTGGATCTATATAGACAATTCTCTGCCGAGGTATAAAGTACCCACAACGAGCTCCTTGTGTGGATTTTAAGACAATTCCATTGAAAAATATGGCTAAAATCATCAAAATGCCGAATACCGGGGGTACCGTTATATGGAGGCTATACGATATTGTGGACCTATATAGATAATTCTCTGCCGAGGTATAAAGTACCCACAAGGAACTACTTGTGTGGATTTTCAGACAATTACATTGAAAAATGTGGCTAACATCATCAAAATACCGAATATCGGGGGTACCGTTATATAGAGGCTATACGATATTGTGGACCTATATAGATAATTCTCTGCCGAGGTATAAAGTACCCACAAGGTACACCTTGTGTGGATTTTCAGACAATTCCGTTGAAAAATGTGGGTAAAATCATCAAAATACCGAATATCGGGGGTACCGTTATATGAGGGCTATACAATATCGTGGATCTATATAGACAATTCTCTGCCGAGGTATAAAGTACCCACAACGAGCTCCTTGTGTGGATTTTAAGACAATTCCATTGAAAAATATGGCTAAAATCATCAAAATGCCGAATACCGGGGGTACCGTTATATAGAGGCTATACGATATTGTGGACCGATATAGCCCATCTTCGAACTTGACCTGCCTGCAGACAAAAGAGAGATCTGTGCAAAGTTTTAGCTTCCTATCTTAATTCGTTTAGACTGTAGCGTGATTACAACAGACGGACAGTCGGACGGACAGGGCTAAATCGTCTTAGAATTTTACGCTGATCAAGAATATATATACTTTGTTGGGTCTAAAATGATTATTTCGATGAGTTACAAACGGAATGACGAACTTAATAAACCCTCCATACCTTTTTTGGTGGAGGGTATAAAACTAAGTCGTTTGACTTTATTGTAGTTTTTTTTAACACACCCTTTATAAGTGAAATCGGTCCAAATTTGGAGTAGTGCTCACAAAAACACTGGCAGCTTTTCGACAAGAATATTTTTTCGATATTTTTTCGTTGTTTATAAGCTTTACAATACAAAGGCCTAGCCGAATAAGAGGTCAATGACATGCATTCAGAAAATAAGTAATATTTCAACTTCAAAAAATGGCTTAAGCAATACTACATAGATATTGTTAGACTTGTTCCCTCCAATAATACCATGAAGGGCTTGTATTTCGCTAATCGAAAATCTAACCTCACAGTCGCACTGTAGCAAAAAAGCGCACTTAAAATTCTGGCAATCAACCTAACTGGCCATCGGTTTAGCATACACCTACATTTAGCACAGCAACACTTGCCTGCCACCGTTCAGGACTGCAACACAACTTGCCGCAAATGTGTTGATGTCTGTTGCAAAACCCAGGGCATTAGAAACCCTCCACCACTTAGAGAGAGATCTAAAGGGGAGCGAGACTGGCGACATGACTTCACTTTGAGGCGATTCACCCACATTTGACTTGTATGTGGCCCCAACATTGTATGGACCCACGGTTTTTCTTGTTATTGTACCGTAGAGAGAAAGAGAGAGGGGAAGTGCTTAAGGTTACATAGTGATCGCGTCTAAGTTTATCAACGTCATGCAATCACTCAGAATTTTTGTTTTTGTTTTGTTTTTTTTGTTTTTTTGTTTTTATTTTGCGTTTCAACATCAGCCTCTTCTAAACGTCTAATTCTTTGTTAGATTTTCCTCAAAGCATTTTTTTTTTTTTTTTGCCACAGAATCCGAGATACAACAACCTTTCCTAAAAGGTTTTCTTGGTTGCCAATCCGTCTTATGTCTCAAGTTTTTTTTCTTTTCTTCCTGGCGATTTTGTTTGCGCCATAAATTGGCATTTGTGCAAATGCGTTAGTTGTGTTCGCTCAAATTGTTCAGGGGGCCCGATAGTTTAGCCGATGTGCTTGGTTGGCATCCGATGCAATTATTAATGATGGATCTGTTTAGCTCAAAGGTTGTCTTAACGCGAGTGTCAAGCGAGGCAAAAATTCTATTGTAGGCGTTATTGAATGACAATGTGCCTTGGGAAAAATTTATTGAGGAAAGATTTGTTTGAACCAGGACTGTTTGATTTGGGTCTGAATGAGGATTTTTTTTTTTTTTTTTGAAATTAAAATGTAAATTCGGAGGTCATTGAGCGAGAAAACTGTGCTGTATTAATCTGAAACCTAGAGAAGCTTTAGTAAAACGTACCCTGTACCTTAGGCCAATTAACCTTACTTCGTATTGTAAACAAGCCACTTTTTATACCCTCAGCCATATGGGTCGTGGAAATAACCGTTTTAGACCCTAGGTCTTTTTGGACCAAATCCATTTCAGAACATTTGGAGTCAATTTATTGGTGTCCTTCCGTCTGTCTGGTTGATGGGCACCACAACTCTCGGAGGGAGTATCAGAATTGGTCCAAACTTCGTATATCGTAATATTATGGTCAAACTTAGATCGAGTTTGGAGATGGACAATATCGGTCCACTCCTTCTGGTACCTCCCACACAAAATGTCAACTTTTTCAAAGAAAATAATTTATTGCACAGAAAGAGAAACTATAATCCTATTTTGCTCCAACTTTGCTAATCTTAATATTTTCATCAGTGCTATGTTAGGTGCGAAAATCCACAAAGGTTCAAAATTTTGAATTATTATAACTCGTATAAAATGTGTTATAAGTGTCCGATTGTCTCCAAATAACACAAATGACAATATTTTTAGTAACCTAATGCCTTGGGTGAAGATGGAATATATCGATCCACTCCTTCTGGTACCTCCCTCACAAAATGACAAAATTTTCAAAGAAAATATTTTCCGCTCAGAAAGTGAAAAGATAATTCTATTTTCCTCCAACTTTGCTAATCCTAATATTTGCAACATTGCTAGGTCAGGTGCTAAAATGGACAATATCGGTCCACTGCATCAAGTACCTCCCCCACAAAGGGTCAAAATTTTGAATAAATATAACTCTTATAAAACGTAATATAAGTGTCCGATTGTCTTCAAATTTAACACATTCCTATATTTTTATAAACCCAAGATCTAGTGCTAAGATGGAATATATCGGTCCCCTCCTTCTGGTACCTCCCCCACAAAAGGTCGAAATTTTGAATATCCATTAAGCTCATAAAACGCGAAATTAGCATGCAATTCAATTGAGCCTTAGCACATCTCAGTATTACTATCAGCACAATATCTGTTATAAAGATGGTAGAAATCGAATCATACCTTTTGGTACCTTCCCCGTTTTGAATAGTTTTGAATAATCACAACGTTCATAAAATCCAAAATAAGCATCCGGTTCTCTTCATATTTCAAACGTCTCATTTTTTCCACTAACACAAGATCTGCTGTAAAGATAGGATATATCGGTCCACTCCTTCTGGTACCTACCTAACAAAAGGTCAAAATTTTGATGGATGCTCATAAAACACGAAAATAACGTCCGATTCCATGCAGACTTGATACATCCCAATATTTCCATCAACACAAGATGTGTTATAAAGATGGTAGAGATCGCACCTTTTATTCTGGTACCTCCCCCCTCATAGGTTCAAGATTTGTATAAACAAACCGCTCAAAGAATGGGAAATAAGCAAACAACTCTCTTCAAATTTGACAAATATTTTTGGTAACGCAAGATCTGTTGCGAAATGATATACATCTGTCAAACCCTTGTGGTACCTCACCCACATAGGGTTCAAAATTTTGAATATCACCACCATTTAAAAGGAAATTGAAAATTTTCAAAAAATTCCGAAAAATAAGGACGAAGGACCAGCATAAGTAATTTTGGGTCATAGGCTGTAGTATCGATTCCGAACTTCAGATACGAAAGTTGAAACAATTCCGGCCTATAATATCTCTAAAATCGTCAAAATACCGAATAAAGGAAATTATCATCATATGGGGGATATGCCAAAACATGGACCTACATGGCCCTTTTTCAATACCAAAAGTCCAGCAGACATAATATACATTTGAGTAAAATTTCTTTCGGAAGCTAGAGTGATTTCCGCAGAATGGACATCGCTAAATCGACATTGAATTTTATGCTGATCAAGAATGTATACATACTTTGCGGGATCTAAAATGTATGTTTCGAAGTGTAAGAAACGGAATGACAAACTTAACATACCCTCCATCCTATGGTGGAGTGTATAACAAGTAAAAAGCAGCTAAGTTCGGCCAGGTCGAATCTTCTATGAACTTTAAATACGAAATTTGAAACAATTGCGGTCTACAATGTCCCTGAAATCATAAAAATACCGAATATTGGAAGGTATCTTTATATAGGCGTCCATTTACGAACCTAATCTTTCTTCTGAAAAAATACACACGTGTGCAAAATTTTAGACTTCTTTCTCAATTCGTTCGAAAGATAGCGTGATTGCAAAAAAAGACAGGCAGACATAAGTATTGCGAGGAGTTACAAAGGAGTTACCCTCCATAGAATTATGGTGGAGGGTTTAAAGTATCCTTGAATACGATTGCCAATCATTCTTATCAGGTTAGATCAAGTCCTTGGAAAGAAACACTCAACCAAAATAAACCCAGTAAGGAAAGTCTTGAAGTCGGGCGGGGCCGACTTTATGATACCCTACACCACTTTGCTAATTTAGTAGAGCTCCGCATAACAATTAAAAGTTTTTATGGGAGAATTCAATCATACACGCTATGATTATAATTATAATTTAAAGTTCAAAGGACTAAATATGCCGAAGCATTTGTATCTTTTAAAAATCTATATGGGCACAAATCATCAAAATATCAACAATCTGGTATGGTATAAACTATACCAAATCTTGGATCTATGTGGATATGCCTATGCAAGGCTGTTTCCTATATACTGGAGACACAAACTGCCGAATTATAGCAAATTCTTAACTCAACCCAGGAATGAAGGTTTTCTCTAACTCGTTCCAACTACGATCATGTCACCATATTGATGCAACACAAAAACTGGATTGCTTTGCCATACGAGGTACAAGTTGGTATGCCTATTTATTATTTATAAATGAAAGTTTACTTAAGCATCATACGGTCCGTCACGTTGCTCTAATTAGGTTAAGACACGATCTGTAAACTAAACGGCTGCACCACAAAAAACAAAAAACCCAAGACAAAAGAGGTTGTCGGCCAAGATGCCAACCAAGTACCTCTTCACATAACTTTGCATTATTATTTAGAGTAAGGCAAGAGAGAGCAACTACAAAATAAATACCCTTTCATTCAATCCACTCCCAACAAAAACAAAAAGAAGATACCTGTGGCACGTATGATGCGACGTCATACATTATGTTAATGACAACTTGTTGGTATTGTTCGTCGTTGCTGTTCGAAAGACGTGTAAACCAAAATGAGAGCTAAACGCATCTACCGCATACATTTCGACGGACAAACGTTCCGCTTCAGAGGCTGCTGTCGACGACGACGACGATGTTGGTTGGTTGGTGGTCACATCAATAAGAAACTTATGTTGCGGAACAGAACTGCCACCGCTCATCTCAAGTGGGTCGCTAGGTAATCTTAACACAAACTTCCAACTGGAACACAAGTAAACAATTAATAAAATTAAGATAAGCGAGCAGTTTTTTTGAATGGCAGCGGCAGTGGCTATGGCGCTGTCATTGTAATCGGCAACAACATCGGCCTGCAGAAAGTCTGCGTATGTATGTATGTGTTTCTCTTCTTATACATAATCTTAAGCCATAACAATTATGCTGTAATGTGATCTCCTCTTTTCTTTCAACTCCTGGGCGATATTGTGAAGAGGTAATGACGATGACGATGCTGGTGGTGCTTTGGCTCACCACCATAAGACCACAAAAAAAAACACATCCACATAAATGCTGTAACTTTTACCCGTTTTGCATGTGCCAACATTGGTATGAACAGCATCGCTTTGAAAGCTTTTAAATTCGTTGCGTTTGAAATGCACTCCACACAGTAGCGGGAGGCAAAGGGTAGAGGAGGGGTCTTATATATTCCATATTCACTCCAAATTTTCTTATAATAGAAATATTGGGATGTATTAAATGTTAAGAGAATTGGATGCTCAGCTGGCCTCTTATAATCGTTTCGGTTATTCAAAATTTTGATCCTTTGTGGGAGAGGTAATAGAAGGAATGGACCGACATCTACCATCTTCACACCAGATCTTGTGTTGTTAGAAATGTTGGAATGTGACGAATTTCTAAGGAATCGAAGGCTCATTTCGTGTTTTAGGAGCTTAATGGCTACTCAAAATTTTGATCCTATGTGGGGGAGATACCAGAGGAGTGGCCTCATATACAGGGTGAGAGGAAAAAACTGCAACTAACTTCAGACTGATGTCATTTCTAAGACACTCGTCCGACAGCTGTGAAAATTATTCCAGTGACAGCTCATTATATTGTTTACAAACGTACAAAAGCATTTTGGTGAGAATTTTCCCGACAAAAAAAGTTATTCGTGATGGAATTCAAGCGTGATAGTGTGATTTCTTTATATTTGGCTAAAAAGCCACAAGCGGCTATCGTTAGAGCACTCCAGCATTTAAATGTGAATAAATCTTTTGTGTCTCATACCATCGCTCGTTACTGTGATACTGATAGCGTAGCTCGACGTCAAAGAAATGGACGGAAGAAAACAGCAACATCAGCAGAAATGGTTCGAAAAGTAAAAAAGCGACTTGATCGAAACCCGCGTCGCAGTTGCCGAAAAATGGCTCGTGAGCTAAACATATCGCAATATTCCATTCGGCAAACATTGAAAAATGAGCTCGGGGTAAAGCCATTGAAATTCCAAAAAGTGAAAGAGCTTACACCGCAACAGAAAGAAAATAGACTCAAAAGAGCTAAAGAGTTGCTTTGCTTGGCCGAAAGTGGTGAACTGCCGAACTTTGTTTTCTCCGTTCCAAGGAGAAAACATTCGTTGTCCAGTAGTTTGTAAACAAACAAAATGATCGCGTTTACTTGCCAAAGAGGTCCGCTGAAAATGTATACCTTCGGTTGACCAATAGAACTCAAGCGCCGGCCATGGTGATGGTGTGACGCGCCATAACAGCTGATGGTCGCTCTCCGCTTGTATTAATCGACCGTGGCATCAGAATAAATGCCGAATATTATCGTGAAAATATTCTGGAGGGTATATTAAAGCCTTGGGCACGCAAACATTTTGGCCGCAGAGTTTGGACATTCCAACAGGACTCAACATCATCATACTCAGCACACGCCCCTCTAGAATGTTACCTCGCTTCATTTCCAGCGCACAATGGCCACCAAAATCTCCGGCTACTAATCCGTTGGACTATTGTGTACGGAGTATTTTGGAAAGCAAGGTTTGCACTAAAAAATACCCAAGTGTCGATCACCTCAAGAAAGCGCTACGCCGGGAATGGGCCAAAATACCGCAGAGCAACATTCGGGCAGCTCGTGACGGTTTAATTGGCCATTTGAAGGTCATAATTGATAATTCGTGCCAATGGTGAATAACTCGAACAAATCTAAACTTATTCTAAAATTTCATGCTGATTCCGACATTTTTTGCTTTCATTCAATAACATTTAAAAAAGAATGTAACAAGTTAAAAAGCAGTAAGTTCGGCCGGGCCGAACTTTGAATACCCTCCACCATTTGGAACGAATTTGGAAATTTTCAAAAACTAAAATCCTTAAAAAATTCTGTTAAAATTTTAAAAATACCGAATATATCCGTTATATTAGTGTCTATACGAGTGGACCTACATAGGTATTGTTTGTCATAAGCCATTACCATATTCAAATTCGAAACTTGAAATAAACGGTGAATAATGTAGCTAAAATCATCAAAATATCGTATATAGGGATGTACCGTTATAACGGAGCTGTGCGAAGACCTGAACCAGCATAGACAATTTTCTGTCACAGGCTGTAGCATCCATTACGAACTTCAAATACGACATCTCAAACAATTTCGGTGGGTTTTGTACCTAAACTCGTAAAAATGCCGAATATAGGGAGGTACTGATATATGGGGCCTATACGAAGACGTGGACCTGCACAGACAATTTTCTGCCATAGGCTTTAGTATCCATTACGAACTTTAAATATCAAATTTGAAACAATTCCGGTAAATAATGTCGTTAAAATCATCAAAATAGCGAGAACAGTTATATGTGGTTATACGAAGACGTGGACCTGCATAGGCAATTTTCTGTCACAGACTGTAGTTCCCATTACGAACTTCAAATACCAAATTTAAAACAATTCCGGTAAATAATGTAGCTAAAATCATCACAATACCGAATATTGGGAGGTTCCGTTATATGGGGGCTATACGAAGACGTGGACCTGCCCAGATAATTTTCTGTCTTAGGGTGTAGTATCCATTTCGAACTACAAATACCAAAGTTGAAACAATTCCAGTGAATAATGTCGCTAAAATCATCAAAATACCGAATATCGGGAGGTACTGTTATATGGGGGCTATATGAAAACGTGGACCTACATGGCCTATTTACGAACTTAACCTGCCTACCGGAAAAATAAACACGTGTGCAAAATTGTAGCCTTCTATCTCAATTCGTTCGGAAGATAGCGTGATTACAACAGACAGACAGACAGTCAGGCGGACGAACATGGCTAAATCGACGTAGAATTTTACGCTGATCAAAAATATATATACTTTGTTGGGTCTGACATGAGTATTTCGAGGAGTTACAAACGGAATGACAAAGTTAATATATCCTCCATAGTATGGTGGAGGGTATAAAAATTATGGCGTTTGACTTTGTTGCCGTTTTTTTATCTCACCCTGTAAATATCAGACCATTTCTTCTGGTACCTCCCCCACAAACATTTTTGCTAACACAAGATCTGTTGAGACGATGATATGTAGGAACCTGAGATGATTAATTTTCATTCTCAATTCTGATATAAATGTTCGATTTTCTTGGAATTTTGTCCATACCAATATTTTTAAACGTATTAGATGAAGTATGAAATTTAAATATTTCGGTCGACTATATGTGGAGCACCTCAGTCACATTTCAAAATTTTATCACATATCTCATATAACAAGAACAAGGTAACCAATATAGTCCAATCCTGGCACGTCGAAATATTTGTGTCATATTTATTTAGGTCCGATACGAATAGACCTACTCGATAGAGGGTCCACAATTTGAATTACCATAGCAATATACATGTGCTGGCAAAAGCTACTGATACTTTTTAACTTGTTTTGAAAAAAAAGGATAACAAATACCACCCTCTTGACTCGCTTGCGGGTTAAAACTTTCGACCAAAATAATCCATTTAAAGTTATCAGTAAGGCTACCTAAGACACTGCATATCTAAAATGGCCGATATCTAGGGAAACATAATGCAAAAATTTAAGAAACAGTTACAGGCCGATACAGGTTTCTTCTACTTTTACCTCTATTTTCATAATCCTCTGAATTTTCACTGCAATTATTGGAAACAATTTTAATTTTGTTGCATGGTGTTATTTAACTCGCAGCCAAGTTACACGTAATCTCTTTCAAGGTATTTGTTTTCTTCTTAGCGGGATTACAAAAAACACACACACACACACACATAAAAGAAAAAAATATCTCTTGGAATAAATATTTCATTTCATTTGTCTCTTCTTTTACCTGGTGCGTGACTTTTATGTCAATTTTCAAAAGTTGTAAACGATCACGACGATGTCAGCTTACAAGCATTCTCGTAGATAACTCTGCAGCCCAGCCCAGCCTTTGCTAAGAGTTGTTGGTTTGGTGGCTTTGATTACCTTTCCAATAGTTTATGGAAACAAAAATATAACAACGACAGGTGTCCAAAACATGCACAAACAGCAACAACAACAACAAGTGTCACCAAAGCTTGGACGACAAGCTTTGTTTATCGCTTCGTTTTAAATTTTCCACTTTTAGGCCATTAAAATTAGTTTGAATGTTTTCCGGAGGTCTTCTGTTAAAGAAGCAAATTAATGGCCCATTATAGCGGTTTATTTATTAAATGAAAAACGATTTGAATCCAATTATGACCCATAAAACCCAATTTCAAGAAAAACAAAACAAGTAAGCAAAGGCTACAGTCGAGCGGGGCCGACCGTTGAATACCCTACAACACTATAATAAACGATACAGTTTATATAGGCGAGATACTCGAAAGAATTCCACAAGATATTGTGACAAATAATAAAAGAAAACCAACAGGTTTCGTTCTCTAATTTTCGAATAATAGCAACTCAACTCAACGCAACTCTACCAATTTATTGGTAGATGTTGCAAGTAAATGGTCTTCCTAGATCTGGAACCAATATTTCCCAAAGACCTATAATCCCTCAGACGTGGCAAAAGATTAACATTTATTATTGGTTTTTGGCTGAAACGCAACGAAATCAGCGTTAACGAAATAGTCAGAAGTGCGTCTTTCCTGTATTTGTGAATTCTCCAAAAAGTCACTGGAATTGACATTTTCGTATTTTGTCTACAAAAGTTGGAAAACTATTTCACACATTGAATATTTTTGGGATGGCCATCCAAAACTGCTTGGCTTTTGCAATGTCCGGTAACCCCCATCCAAATGTGCGTGAGGATCGGGCAATAATTACGACGTGTTGACAAATTATGCAGTTTTTTGGTCCATTTTAACCCCTAAATATATGGCGATCATCCCCAAAAAGAGTAGGCTTCTATTCTGACCCTCATCTTATCCCCATGCAAAATTTCGTATGGATCGGGCCATAAATGCGATCTGTATATGATATCCTGATATCCTAACTACTTAGTTTTGTTAGCTGTAGAAATATTACCAAATGTTTAATTCAAAATGAAAATATGCCAAAAATATGACAAAATGGAAAAAATATGAGAAAATTTTTACAAAATCAATATTTTCATCTTTAGAGAGATATTTTTATGCAATTTTTTTAGACGTTTTTTCTTTCCTGCCAAGAGACCATTCTGAATTAATGAGAACTGTCGAAATCAATTCAGCCGTTCTCGACATATAAGAGATCTTTCAAGCATATCTTCTTTGATAGACATATATATCGCACATATTTTGCTATATATCCGATTTGTTGGATGTTAACATCAATGTAAAGATCAGAAGTAGCCTTGTCATGGCTTTGTGATTTAGCCGGGATTTAAAATATTCGCGGTTTAATGAAAAATTTTGAATTTTTTCAACACAATAGATATGGTCTATTTTACCCACTAAATATTATCCGATGACCAAATTGGTAGGCTTCTTCCCTGCCCTAAACTCTAGCTACATGCGAAATTCCGCTTCGATTGGTCTATAATTGCGACCTGTATAGCTACTGCAAAATCCGACTTTTTCAGTATTTGGTCCATTTCAACCCCTAAACATTTGGCGATCATCTCCAAAAGAAATAGGGTTTAAGTTTTTGGTCCATTTCAACCCATAAATGTTATGCGATCATCTCCGAAAGCAATAGGGTTCTATTCTGACCATAACCCCACCTCTATTTTCAATTTCGTGGAGATCGGACCATAATTGCGACCTGTAGAGTGATTACAAATTAACACGGACAGACGGACGGACGGACATACATAGCAAGATCTACTCAGCTCGGCGAGATAGGAAGATCCATATATACTTTCCTATGTGTGAAACCAATATTTCGAGGTGTTACATAATTTTTGGCCCAATCAAACTTATAATACCCCCAACACATAGTGTTGTAGGGTATAATAATAATTTATTAACGAAAGTGGAAAAGATCTGTGAAATACTGAGGCAGCTGTTGCTGCTGCTCGCTCGCCTTTGTGGGAATTTCAGTTGCATTTTTTATAATCTCAGATAAAAAATCAGAGATAAAAAAACTGTAACAAAGTCAAACGGCATAATTTTTACATTTTTATACCCTACAACAACTACAACTATGTGTTTGATTGAGCCAAAAATTATGTAACACCTCGAAATATTGGTTTCCCACATAGGAAAGTATATACGGATCTTCCTATCTCGCCGAGCTGAGTAGATCTAGCTATGTATGTCCGTCCGTCCGTCTGTCCGTGTTAATTTGTAATCACTCTACAAGTCGCAATTATGGTCCGATCTCCACGAAATTGAAAATACAGGTGGGGTTATGGTCAGAATAGAACCCTATTGCTTTCGGAGATGATCGCATAACATTTATGGGTTGAAATGGACCAAAAACTTAAAAATTCCTGATTTTGCAGTTGCTCTACAGGTCGCGATTACAGACCAATCGAAGCGGAAGTTGACATGGGGCTAAAGCTTAGGGGTGGCTACAAGTCTTCCAATTTTGATGGTCATTGGGTAATATTTAGTGGGTGAAAGAGACCATAAAATTTGTGTTAAATAAATGTCAAATTTTCCATCAAACCGCGAATATTTTTAATCCTGACGAAATCACAAATAGACAAACTGGTCAATTCTGACCGTTACGTAGATGCCGACAGTAAATATATCATATATATATATATAGCAAAATATATACAATGTATATATACAGAGGAAGGGGATGTTAGATAGAATGCTTATTACAAATTTTGTCAATTCAGAATGCCCTCTTGTCATAAAAGAATAAAATCTAACAAAATCGGATAAAAATGTGTGAATAATGATGTTAAAATAGATTTTTTCTTTAAATTTTGTGACATTTTTTTTTATTTTTTTCATATTTTTTATCGCATGCGATTTTTTCAATTTGACTTATAATATTGAAGTGTATATTTTGTGGCACTTTTTCACCTTACAATACAATTATTATCCGATCCTCACGAAAATTTTCACAAGGGTAGGATAAGGCTTGGAAGGGATAGGCCTATTGGTTTTAAAGATGCCCGCAATATATTTGGGGGTTGAAATGGACCAACAACCAAAAATGTTCCTAATTTTGCAGCCGTTATAAAGGTCACAAATAGAAACCAAAGGACACGAAATCTCGTATGAAGTTAGAGTTTAGGACAGCGAGTAGAATGGACGACAACTTTTGTGTGCAAAAATACCAGCATTACTTACAGGCGATATCCGAAATACACAAAAGCCGAACTTCGACACGCCTGAGAAGAGAGTTAAGTTCCGGGAAGAATTCTGGCATTTTGGATGGAAAATGGGCCACAACAACTAACAGCATGACGAAGTGCTTAAATATTGGGCAAATGTCCCTGGTCAGGTCAGTGCGAAGAGACATAATTTCAAAAGCGAAATCTTCCAAAATCGTTCTGGATATAAGAGGGCTTCTAACATATTGTAGTGTTGTAGGGTATCACATGGTCGACCCCGCACGACTATAGCCTTTGCTTACTTGTTGTTTTTTAATTTTATTGAATGAGAGCAAAAAATGTCGGAAATAGCATCAAATTTTAGAATAAGTTTAGATTAGTTTGAATTGGTCACCTTTGGTACGAATTATGGCCTTCAAACGGCCAATGAAACCTTCACACGCTGCCCGAATGTTGCTCTGCGGTATTTTGGCCCATTCCCGGCGAAGCGCTTGCTTGAGGTGATCGACACTTTGTTATTTTTTTAATGCCAACCTTGCCAACCTTACTCCAGACACAATAGTCCAACGTATTGGTATCCGGAGATTTTGGTGGCGCTGAAAATTAAGCGAGGAACCTCAATTTTTAACCATTCTTGGGTGGCGCGTGCTGAGTGCGATGGTGCTGAGTCCTGTTGGAATATCCCAGGTCTGCGTCCAAAATGTTTTAAGTGCCCAAGGCTTTAATACACCCTCCAGAATATCGAGTAAATATTCGGCATTTATTCTCATGCCACGGTCGATTAATACAAGCGGAAAGCGACTATCGGTTGTTATGGCGGCCCACACCATCACCATGACCGGCGCTTGAGTTCTGATGGGTTTTCAGCCAAATATAAAGAAATCACACTATCACGCTTGAATTCCATCACGAATAACTTTTTTTCTGGAAAATTCGCACCAAAATGCTTTTGTGTGCTTGTAAACCATATAATGAGCTGTCACTGGAATAATTTTAACAGCTGTCGGACTAGTGGCTTAGAAATGGCAGCAGTCTAAATTTTGTTGCAGTTTTTTATCTCACTCTGTATCTATTGATCGATTGCAGATACATTCTCCAAATTTGAAGTGAGTAACGGAATTTTGAATAAAAATAAATTTGCTAAATTATATTGAAATCGCTACAGATTTCGATATAGCTCCCTTATATATTTTCGACCGATTCCGTTTATTTGATGCACCAAACACGATACTTATGTCCGATTCCAATGAAATTCGGCATGAGTGACTTAATTTGGTACAAAAATAAATTTGCCAAATTATATTGAAATCGGTACAAATTAGGATATAGCTCCCATATATATATTAACGGCCGATTTCACATATTTGATGCACAAAAAACAATACGTATGTCGGATTCCGGACTAAATATGGCATGTTCCTTTTTTTTCTCATGGTCAAATGTTCCTGGCATGTTCACGCCTTGGTAGACCGTGCTATTTGTTTGTTTACGCATTTTTTAAATTTGTTTAATTTAAATTTTTAAACCACTAAATATTCGTATAAATAAATCAAAGGGAGTAGCGCATATAAAATCAAAAGTGGTAGCGAAGCGCTCCGGGTTCAGGTAGTCTCATATAAAGTGAACGTGGATTTTAAAATATTTTTTAAGGACCTAATATAAACGTGCATTTTTTAAAAATATTTTTTAAGGACTATCAACAAACGTGGATTTATTGCGCCCCGCAATATTTATATCATATTTATTTAGGTCCGATACGAAATTGACAATATTGGCCCACTCCTTCGGAACCTACTCCATAGAGGGCCAATCGTTTGAATAATCATAACAGAAGTTAAAATCTATTTAAATAATCGAAAAGTGGCTGAGGGTATACACCGACTGATACTTTTTAACTTGTTTTTAGCTCTACTTTGATAATCTGCTGGATTTTTTGTTTTTTTGTTGCACAGTGTAATTAGCATTTAGTAATAATTAATGCAGCTGCCATTGAGTACTACCCTTCATTACTACACCATTTCACTTTCGTTAATGGCGTCTAAAAAACAATCTGCCCCGATAAGGCAGCATAACACTCATTAATAGCTGTCACAACTACACCAAGTCGGTTGTAAAGCCCATAGTTTGTTGCAACTTCGTTTAATAAAATTAACGAGAAATGCATTCATTTACACATTCATTAGAAACCCATAACTGTTAGTACCATGACTGGAAATCCGAAATCCGTACAATACCACACGATTCTTTGTTTAATATTTTTTTGTTTCTTATGTAAATTTTATTTATTTTTATTTTTTATTTCTTTCTTTCTTTCTTTCGTCCATTATTTCTCATTTTAATCGAAAACGTCATTTCTCATTAGCGAGAAATGAAGCGAAGAGAAACAGGCGCATATATTTGTTTACGGCATGCACGCTTTCATACATGTATGTATGCATGCATACATGTTGTGTGGTTCACATGTCCGTTCGATACAATGGATGGCTTAAGCCTAACCATTTAAGTTAACAATCAATAAAATAAAAGAAAAATATATTAGCAATAATTTACTTAACAGTTTTTCATGAGTTTCTTGTTTTATGGCAACTTTTTCATTCGTTTTTAATTCAAATGAAAAAAATGAACTGTTTAAATTACCATATGAATCGGCTTATCTGGATTCCCAGGGTATGATTGCTTATTTCAAAGTAATAATTACACTGTGCAACTTAAAAAAAATAATAATAGGAGAAATCCAGTAGTTGCTGAAAGTAGGGCCAACAAGTAAAATACAGCTAAGTTCGGCCGTACCATTTAAATTATGACCATAATACGTGGGTTATACAAGGACTCGGGCGTGCATAAGTAATTTTTTTGTTATTAAGACCTTCAAATGTAGCTAAATACTCAAAATACCGGATAAAGGGAGATACCGTCATATGGGGCCTATACGAAGACATGGGCATGCATACAAAAATTTTTGTCATAGGCTGTGCTAACCATTAATAACTTTGAATACGAAATTAGAAACAATTCCGGTGATTAATGTCGCCAAAATCATCAAAATACTGAATAAAGAGAGGTACCGATATGCGGGGGCTATACGAAAACTGCCTAGTGTCAAAATACACATGTGCGCACAATTTTAGTCTTTAGAATATACAGGTTGAGATAAAAAACAAGTTAAAAAGCAGTAAGTTCGGCCGGACCGAACTTTGAATACCCTCCACCATTTGAAACGAATTTGGAAATTTTAAAAAAATATAATCCTTAAAAAATTCTGTTAAATTTTAAAAATACTGAATATTGCCGTAATATTGGGGTCTATACGACGTGGACCTACATAGGCATTGTTTGATATTAGCCATTACCATATTCAAATTCGAAACTTGAAATAAACGGTGAATAATGTGGCTAAACTCATCAAAATATCGTATATATGGAGGTACCATTATATCGGAGCTGTGCGAAGACCTGGACCAGCACACACAATTTTCTGTCACAGGCTATAGCATCCATTACTAACGTCAAATACGATATCTCAAACAATTTCAGTGGGTATTGTACCCAAACTCGTCAAAATACCGAATATAGGGAGGTACTGATATATGGGGCCTATACGAAGACCTGGACCTGCATAGACATTTTTCTGTCACAGACTGTAGTTCCTATTACGAACTCTAAATACGTAATTTGAAACACTTCCGAAAAATAATGGTGATAAAATCATCAAAATACCGAATATATGGAGATACCGTTATATGGGGGCTATACGAAGACGTAGACCTGCCCAGATAATTTACTATCATAGGCTGTAGTATCCATTTCGAACTTCAAATACCAAATTTGAATCAATTCCGGTGAATAATGTCGCTAAAATCATCAAAATACCGAATATCGGGAGGTACCGTTATATGGGGGCTATATGAAAACGTGGACCTACATGGCCCATTTACGAACTTAACCTGCCTGCTGGAAAAATAAACAGGTGTGCAAAATTTTAGCCTTCTATCTCAATTCGTTCGAAAGATAGCGTGATTACAACAGACGGACGGACATACAGACAGACGGACAGACAGACAGACGGACAGACAGACAGACGGACATGGCTAAATCGACTTAGAATTTTACGCTGATCAAGAATATATTTACTTTGTTGGGTCTGACATGAGTATTTCGAGGAGTTACAAACGGAATGACAAAGTTAATATACCCTCCATAGTATGGTGGAGGGTATAAAAAAAACAGCAACAAAGTCAAACGCCATAATTTTTACATTTTTTTTTTAATTTAATTGAATGAAAGCAAAAAATGTCGGAAATAGCATCAAATATTAGAATAAATCTAGATGTGTTTGAATTGGTCACCTTTGGAACGAATTATGGCCTTCAAACCGTCATACGCTGCCCGAATGTTGCTCTGCGGTATTTTGGCCAATTCCGGCGAAGCGCTTGCTTGAGGTGATCGACACTTTGGTATTTTTAGTGCCAACCTTGCTTTCAAAAACACTCCAGACACAATAGTCCAGCGGATTGGTATCCGGAGATTTTGGTGGCCATTGTGCGCTGGAAATGTAGCGAGGAACCTCATTTTGTAACCATTATTGGGTGGCGCGTGCTGAGTGCGATGGTGCTGTGTCCTGTTGGAATGTCCAAGGTCTGCGGCCTAAATGGTTGCGTGTCCAAGGCTTTAATACACCCTCCAGAATATTTTCGCGATAATATTCGACATTTATTCTGATGTCACGGCCGATTAATACGAGCGGAGAGCGGCTATCGGCTGTTATGGCGGCCCACACCATCACCATAGCCGGTACCACGAACAATTCTCCCAAAAAAAAAGAAGTTAACAAAAGCAAACAATGAAAACGTACACCGGAGAGGCTTCGGATTCGGCAAGATACATAAAGAACACATATGCATGATAAAGCAACCAACACATTGAATTTCTAAATTAGGAGATCAACAACTTTAATACACCCTCCAGAATATTTTCGGTAATATTCGGAATTTATTCTGATGCCACGGTCGATTAATACGAGTGGAGAGCGGTCATCGGCTGTTATGGCGGCCCACACCATCACCATAGCCGCCGATTGAGTTCTGGTGGCCAACTAAAGGTGCAGATTTTCAGCTGACCTCTTTGGCAAGTAAATTCGATCATTTTCTTTGTTTACAAACTGCTGGACAACGAATGTTTTCTCATCGGAGCGGAGAAAACCAAATTCGGCAGTTCACCACTTTCGACTAAGCGAAGCAACCCTTTAGCTCTTTTGAGTCTATTTTCTTTCTGCCGTACGGTGTAAGTTCTTGCACTTTTTTTTGGCATTTCAATGGATTTACCCTGAGCTCCTTTTTCAGTATTTGCCGATTGGAATATTGCGATATGTTCAGCTCACGAGCCATTTTTTGGGTCACTGCGACGCGGGTTTCGATCAACTCGCTTCTTTACTTTTTTAACCATTTCTGCTGATGTTGCTGTTTTCTTCCGTCCACATCCTTGACGTCGGGCTACGTTACCAGTATCACGATAACGAGCGATGGTACGAGACACAAACTATTTATTCACAGTTAAATGCTGGAGTGCTCTAACGATAGCCACTTGTGGTTTTCCAGCCAAATATCAAGAAATCACACTATCACCCTTGAATTCCATCACGAATAACTTTTTTTCTGGAAAATTCTGACCAAAATGCTTATGTATGCTTGCAAACAATATAATGAGCTGTCACTGCAATAATTTAAACGGCTGTCGGACGAGTGGCTTAGAAATGACAGCAGTCTGAATTTGGTTGCAGTTTTTTCATCTCACCCTGTATATTTTTTTGGATCAGCGTAAAATTCTAAGACGATCTAGCGATGTCCGTCTGTCTATCTGCCTGTCAATCTCTCTGTCTGTTTTAATCACTCTAACTTTCTAACGATTGGGATTGAAGATTAAAGTTTAGCATACAGGGTTGCCCATATTCGACGGACCCTTTTTTTTCGATGACTCTTTGGGCCCATTCCAATCGACGAGGCTTGTCCGCAGGCAACATTCTTTGCGTCAATTGAATTTTGTACGGGAACAAATGCAAATCAATGCGAATAATCCGTTGTAAAGTGGACCGAGCCATACCCAACTGCTAAGAACGGCGTTTTTGGGATGTTCTTGGGGACCTCTCAACACTGGCTCGTACGGCAGCGATATTCTCGGCCGATCGCCTTGGTCGACTTTTATATGTCCTCTTCGGATAAGAAATGGTGTTCTTAGAAGGCGCACTTCTCACATTTTTTAAAACATTAAAAGCACGTTGGGTTTTCACAATTGACTTCTTCTGTTGAATGTAAATTTCAACTATTTCAGAGCGCTCGCGTGGCGTGTATTGGTTCTTGGTAAAAATCTGCTTGGACTGAGGCTTCAAACGCGATATTTCATTAAGCGATGTGACATCTCTGTCAAAAATTATGGCGTTGCCAGATGGGTCCGTCGAATATGGGTAACCCTGTAAATGCATACTTTACCAGTAAGCAGGTTAAGTTCGTAAATGTGCCAAGTCGGCGTATAGCCCCCATACAACGGTACCTCCCGATATTCTTGATTTTAGAGACATTACATTATTTGCCGGAATCGTTTCAAATTTTGTATTGGAAGATCTTAATGGGTACTACAGAGTATGGCCAAAAAATTCGTATGCAGGTCCACGTCTTCGTATAGCCCCCATATTCAGGTATCTTCTGATACTCGGTATTTTCATGATTTTTGCAACATTATTCACCGTAATTTTGACAATTTTCGTTTTTAAGGTTCGTAATGGGTACTACAGCCAATGACACAAATTACATACTTATGCAGGACCACGTCTTCGTATAGTCCTCATATAAAGGTTTTCATTTAAGTGGTAGTTTTCGGAATTTTTTTTTTTTTTTTTTTTTTTTTGCAAATTTTCAAGTTTCTTCCAAGTGGTGGAAAAAAACGAAAAGTTCGTCCCGGCCGAACTTAGCTTCTTTTTTACTAGTTTTGTTTTCCACAAATGATGGACAAAATATGCCCCAAAAATGCGTTCGAACAGTTAACAAGGAAGTAAGAAAACAATAGCATACACTTAACTACACTTAACCAACGAACAAGGCAGCAAACTAAATATGGTCAATGAAAAATGTGTATGCGGACGTTTATCTTCGAATCGAAAACGGACATTCGACATTAGAATTGTACAAGTTTTTGCCGTTAAAATTAAACGGTACCATGAAACAAAAAGAAGTTAACAAAGGCAAACAGTGAAAACGTATACCGGAGAGGCTTCGGATTCCGCAAAATACATAAGGAACATATATGCATGATAAAGCAACCAACACATTGAATTTCTAAATTCGGAGAACAACTGCTTTATACGGATGTGTTTCCAGTTGACGACAACTAGACTAGACGAAATGGACTAAAATGACTGCAACTGGCAAAGCTTTAATGACTGATAAATTCTTAAAGGATTTTTTTATACCCTCCACCATATTAAGGAGGGTATATTAATTTTGTCATTCCGTTTGTAACTCATCGAAATAATGATCTTAGACCCAACAAAGTATATACATTCTAGATCCGCGTAAAATTCTAAGACGATTTAACCGTGTCCGTCTGTCTGTTGTAATCACCCTATCTTTCGAACGAATTGAGATAGAAGGCTAAATTTTTGCACACATGTTTATTTTGCCAGTAGGCAGGTTAAGTTCGTAAATGGGCCATGTAGGTCCAAGTTATCATATAGCCACATATAACGGTACCTCCCGATATTCGGTATTTTGATGATTTTAGCGACATTATTCACCGGAATTGTTTAAAATTGGGCATTTGAAGTTCGTAATGGATACTATCGCCTAAGAAAGAAAATTGTCTGTGCAGGTCCACGTCTTCGTATAGCCCCCTCCCTCCCGATATTAGGTATTTTGGTGATTTTAGCGACATTATTCATCGGAATTGTTTCAAATTTCGTATTTGAAATTCGTAATGGATACTACAGCCTATGACAGAAAATTGTCTGTGCAGGTCCACGTCTTCGTATAGCCGCCCATATAACGGTACCTCCCTATATTAGGTATTTTGGTGATTTTAGCGACACTATTCATCGGAATTGTTTAAAATTACGTTTCTAGAGTTCATGATGCGAACTATTGTCTGCGTCTGAAAATTGTCTATGCAGGTAGGTCTTCGTATAGGTCCCATATATCAGTACCTCCCTATATTCGATATTTTTCGAGTTTATGTACAATACCCACCGAAATTGTTTGAGATGTTGTATTTGAAGTTCGTAATTGATGCTACTACAGCCTGTGACAGGTGTGCAGGTCCAGGCCTTCGTACAGCTCCGATATAACGGTACCTCCCTATGTACGATATTTTAATGATTTTAGCTACATTATTCACCGTTTATTTCAAGTTTCGAGTTTGAATATGGTAATGGCTTATGGCAAAGGAAGCCTATGTAGGTCCACGTCGTATAGAAAATGAAAATTTCCAACTTTGTTCCATATGGTGGAGGGTATTCAAAGTTCGGCCCGGCCGAACTTATTGGTTTTTAACTTGTTTTTTTTTTTTTGTTTTTTTTGATACGTTTGATACGAAGAAATCGAAATAACGTTTTAAGACCCTAGGTCTCTATGGACCAAATCCATTTCAGAACATTTGGAGTCGATCTAGCGATGTCTGTTCGTCTGTCTATCTGGTGCGTACGGAGTATCCGAACTGGTCAAAACTTGGTACATCGTAATATTAATATCAAATTTAGATCAAATTCGGAAATGGGAAATATCGGTTCGCTCCGTAACTCGTAAGACGCCAGATGAGCAACCGATTCGTTCAAAGTCGGCACATCTCCATATTTCTGTCAACACAACATCTGTTATAAAGATGATAGAGATCGGACCTTTTTTTTTGGTACCACAAGTCAGCGATTCTTTAAAACTTCCTGTATCTAAACAATTTCTTTCAATCAGAAACCTGAGATCGCCTTTTGATCATCATTGACGTTCCTTGAAGTAACTGGCATTGGAGATGATTTTAAGCATTAGTTATTCGGAAAATAGATAACATGAAAAAACAATGCAATACAAATGCAAACAAATTGGCTTCCAACAATTTAAAACAATCGGCAACTAGTTGGCGAATGTCAAAAACTCAAGGTAAAACAAAATGCAAATGAACAATACCAAAAACCACAACAGAAACATTCCTCCCCAAGGCCGCCGATGGAATGATCCATGTCATGGCAATATCTTTGCTTCTGCATACAAATGTATATACTTTTTTCTGGGTATACGACTTCAAACATTGGTTTTAAAGAACGGAATCATCAATTTTTTCACATTCCTTCCATTTTGATTAAAAAGAAGGCAAGTAAAAATGCAGTAGGTTCTGCTGGGCCGAACTTCGAGCACACATTATTTGGAAGAAATTCACAAATTTAAAAAAAAATAAATAAATAAATATATATATATATATATATATATATATATATATATATATATATATATATATATATATATATAATATATATATATATAATATAAAATATGAAATATTTGGTGGAGGTACCAGATGAAATGGTCCGATCTCTACCATCTTTATAACAGATCCTGTACTGATAGAAATATTGACAACCGCATGCTTTTTTCGGCTTCCATTATCGTTTTGATTATTCAAAACTTTTATCCTTTGGGGAGAGGCACCAGAAGGAGTGGACCGATATATTCCATCTTCACATCAGACCTTGTGTTGATGAAAATATTGTGATGTGTGTAAGTTGAAGACGATAACATTTTACAAGAGTTACAAATATTCAAAATTTTCACCCTTTGTGAAGAAGGTACTTGTTGAAGTAGACCGATATTGTCCATTTTACCACCTGACCTAGCAATAATGCAAATATTAGGATTTGCAAAAATTGAACAAAATTGGATGATGTTTTCCTGCTTCATTAACTAAATTATTTTCTATAAAAATGTTGTTCTTTTGTGTGGTGGGGAGGTGTAGGTACCAGAAGCTGTGGACCGATATATTCCATTTCACATCAGACCTTGGTATAAGAAAAATATTGTGTTGTGTGTAATTTAAAGACAATCGGACTCTTGCATCATATTTTGTAACACTTATAATTATTCAAACTTTGACCCTTTGTGGGGGAGGTACTTGGTGGAGTGTACCGATATCGTCCATTTTCGCACCTAACCCAGCACTAATACAAATATTAGGCCTTGCAAAGTTCGAGGAAAGCAGAAATGGCTCAAGGTTGGCACTAAAAAATACCAAAGTATCGGATCACTTCAAGAAAGCGCTTCGCCGGGAATGGGCCAAAATTCCGCAGAGCAACATTCGAGCAGCGTGTGACGGTTTCATTGGCCTTTTGAAGGCCGTAATTCGTGCCAAAGGTGGCCAATTCGAACAAATCTAAACTTATGCTAAAATTTGATGATATTTCCGACATGTTTTGTTTTCATTCAATAAAATTAAAAAAGTAAAAATGGCGTTTGACTTTGTTGCTGTTTTTTATCTCAGATTATAGCTAACACTCTCACTTTTCTAAAATGCCATATAATTACCTCCTCTGAATCCAGAGATATTAGTCTTTGAACCCGCACAGTCCGTTTCTATTCATTTCGTTCATGTAGCCGGTGACCCGAGAAAAAGATTTTTACATATTTTAGCATTTTGGAAAGGTTAAGGTGTCAGCTATAATTTGGTATGTACTCTGTGAATCCCCAATAATTGGTCTTTTTTGCTTCTTTTAACGGTTTTATATAAAAATCCGGGTTTAAAATTCCCAAGCCGTTGAAAACATTCGCATCATGTGACCACTTGTTGGCGTTTAAGTGATACTTGTACTATGTCAATCGGTTTGGTAGATTCGGGTATAGCCCCGGATCTTGGACCTGGAATTTCCGGTCAAATATCTGTGTACCCAGTTTCGTCCGCCAAGAACAAAAAAAATACTTTCACGAAATCAGTGTTTAAATGCCTATTTCTGGTTTCTGGGGAGTCTTTAATAAACAATTTTTTTCTACTAAAAAAATATTAAAAAAATTATTTTTAAATATTGTTTTATTATTTTATATTTATAAATTATTAAAAATATATTTTTTTCTTATCTTTTCAGGTAAGTGAATGGTATCATCAATAAAACATACGCGAACTGTGGGTAAAGTAGATTATATTATTCAATTATAACTTAAAACATAACGAAACACAATAATTCCTACCGCCCTACACCCCCCCTTCACAGATTACATTTACAAAGCCCTCCAATCTATTTTCTGTTACCATTACTGTTCCTATAATTCTCCATCTCAATTACTTGCCGAAATGAGTGTGCGCCGAACAAAAGAGGAAGTCATATTTTCTCCAACGCATGATGGCAAATATTTGCCAACGAATGATAAATATCAAAAAAAAAAAAAATCACGAAATCCAAAAAAAAAAAAAACAAAACCCACTAACTTATTTATAGCTTGCAAAAAGGCAACAACAACAACAACAGACACCAACAACATAAAAAAGTATTGAAGACATATTATTATGCAATAAATAAGGATTTCCACTTCAACACTGAACGAGGCTAAGCATTGAGGCATCCAACCAAGCGACCGAACGACAGACAGACTCTACCATTTGCTTGGATGCCTGACTTTTAGAATCCAGACAACACATGTTGCACCAAATGTTGCATACCACATCGTTGCTCTTGTCGTACACTGCAACAGCCAACAAGAAACAAAACTCAAACTCAAACGAAGGAAAATAAATTCTAACAAGTAAAAACGTAGCTAAGTTCGGCACTTTTTATACTTTCCACCATTTGTAGAAAACTGGAAAATTTTCAAAAAAAAAATCCGAAAACTACCACTTAATTGAAAACCGTTATATGGGGAAGACGTGGGCCTGCATACGAATTTTTTTGCCATAGGTTGTAGTACCCATTAAGATTTTCCAATGCGAAATTTGAAACGATTCCCGTAAATAATGTCGCTTAAATCATGAAAATACGGAATATCGGGAGGTTCCGTTGTATGGGGGCTATACGAAGACATGGGCCTACATACGAATTTTTTGCCATAGGTTGTAGTACCCAGTGCGAACTTTAAATACGAAATTTGTTAAAATGCCGGTGAATAATGTCGCAAAAATCATCAAAATACCTACTATCGAGAGGTACCGTCATATAGAACCTATAGGATGACGTGGACTAGAATAGGAAATATTTTGCTATATGTTGTAATACCCATTAAGATCTTCCAATGCGAAATTTGAAACGATTCCGGTAAATAATGTCGCTAAAATCATGAAAAAACCAACTATCGGGAGATACCGTTATATGGGGGCTATACTAAAACTTGGACCGACATGGCACATTTACGAACTTAACCTGCCTACTGGTAAACTATGCATGTATGCAAAATTGTATGCTTCTATCTCAATTCGTTCGATAGATAGCGTGATTACAACCGACAGACATGCAGAACGACAGACGAACATCGTTAGATCGTCTTAGAATTTTACGCTGATCCAGAATATATACAGGGTGAGATAAAAAACTGAAACAAAGTCAAACGCCATAATTTTTACAATTTTTTTAAATTTTATTGAATGAAAGCAAAAAATGTCGGAAATAGCATCAAATTTTAGAATAAGTTTAGATTTGTTCGTATGGGAACGAGTTGTGGCCTTCAAACGACCAATGAAACCGTCACAAGCTGCCCGAATGTTGCTCTGCGGTATTTTGAACCATTCCCGGCAAAGCGCTTGCTTGAGGTGATCGACGACACTTTGGTATTTTTTAGTGCAAACCTTGCTTTCCAAAATACTCCAGACACAATAGTCCAACAGATTGGTATCCGGAAATTTTGGTGGCCATTGTGCGCTGGAAATGAAGCGAGGAACCTTATTTTGTAACTATTCTTCGGTGGGGCGTACTGAGTGCGATGGTGAGTCCTGTTGGAATGTCCAAGGTCTGCGGCCAAAATGTTTTCGTGCCCAAGACTTTTATATACCCTCCAGAATATTTTCACGATAATATTCGGCATTTATTCTGATGATGTCGATGTATACGAGCGGAGATCGGCTGTTATGGCGGCCCACACCATCACCATGGCCGGCGCTTGAGTTCTGGTGGCCAACCGAAGGTGCACATTTTCAGCTGACCTCTTTGGCAAGTAAATATGATCATTTTGTTTGCTGCTGGAGAACGAATGTTTTCTCATCGGAGCGGAGAAAACCAAATTCGACAGTTCACCACTTGCGGCCAAGCAAAGCAACCCATTAGGTCTTTTGAGTCTATTTTCTTTCTGCCGTACGGTGTAAGTTCTTGCACTTTTTTTTGGGATTTCAATGGCTTTACCCCGAGTTCATTTTTTCAATATTTGCCGAATGGAATATCTCTGTATGTTCAGCTCAGGAGCCATTTTTCGGCCACTGCGACGCGGGTTTTTGAACCATTTCTGATGATGTTGCCGTTTTCTTCCGTCCACTTCCTTAATGTCGGAAGTACAGTATCACGGTAACGAGCGATGGTACGACACACAAAAGATTTATTCGCATTTAAATGCTGGAGTGCTCTAAAGATAGCCACTTGTGGTTTTCCAGCCAAATATAAAGAAATCACACTATCACGCTTGAATTCCATCAGGAATAACTGTTTTTCTGGAAAATTTTCACCAAAAGCTTTTGTACGTTTGTAAACAATATTATGAGCTACCACTGGAATAATTTTAACAGCTGTCGGACGAGTGGCTTAGAAATGACATCAGTCTTAGGTTGGTTGCAGTTTTTTCATCTCACCTTGAATACTGTGTAGGGGCTATTATGAGTATTTCGAGGAGCTACAAATGGAATGACAAAGCTAATATACCCTCCACAGAATTGTGGAGGGTATTAAAATAAAGAAAACAAATCCCAATTGAACTCAACTGATCTGCTCTGTGTTAAGTTGAAGACAAAATGCAACATTTATTTATTTATTTATTTTATTTATTTATTATTTTTTTTTTTTTTTTTTTTTGGTAAATAGTGGCCCATGCCGTTAGCAATGGTTGGATATTAGCTGCATGCAGCAGTAGCAAACAAAACGCAAAGCGCAACAACAATCAGCCAATGTAACGAATAACACAAGAGTTCCCCAACATTTAAACTATTTATATGTATGTATGTATGTTGGTATATACACACAAACATTTGTTCGTATTTTGAAAAAAAATCGAATGAACTCTTGGCAACTGATAAGTAAACCGAACCCGAATTGCAAATTAAAAAATTCAAAGATGTAGAAAACTGAAGCAGTAGCAGGAGGAGGAGACGAATATCGTCATGATGTTGCAGAATATTATTTTTCGAATATTGCTCAAATTGTAATTCATTGTCATCATCATTGATGAGTGCAGTGAAATGTTGTTGAAAATAAAAAAAGGTTGTGGGTGGAAAGCGCTTTTAGCAGGCGAGGTATATATAAGGACTAGTAAGTGCCCGCCACTTCGTCAGCGAATAGTCCAGCTTAAAATTTTATTATACTCTCCTCCATACATAGTATGGAGGGTATATTAAGTCTGTCATTCAGTTTGTTACGAAATCGAAATCATAATTTTAGACCCAACAAAGTATATATAATCTTGATCAGCGTAAAATTCTAAGACGTTTTTACCCTGTCCGTCCGTCCGTCTGTTGTAATCACGCTACAGTCAAAGGAAGCTAAAATTTTGCACAGATCTCTCTTTTGTCCGCGGGCTGGTCACATTCGAAGATGGGCAATATCGGTCCACGATATCGTATAGCCCCTAGATAACGCCACCTCTCGATATTCGGTATTTTGATGATTTTAACCACATTTTTCAATGGAATTGTCTAAAAATCCACACAAGGAGTTCCTTGTGAGTACTTCATCTCCTGGAAGAGAATTATCCATATCGGTACACGATATCGTATAGCCCCCCAGATAACGCTACCCCGATATTGGGGGGACTGATGATTTTAGCCACATTTTTCAATGAAATTGTCAGAAATTCTCCACAAGGAGTACTTTATGAGTACTTTACCCGCTCATAGAGAATTGTGTTTATAGGTCCACGTTATAGTATAACCCCCAAACAATAGCCCCCCCCCATAATCGGTATTTTGATGATTTTAGCAACATTTTTCAACGGAATTGTCTGCAATTCACAAAAGGAGTTCCTTGTGAGTACTTTTTCCCCTGAAAGAGAATTATCTATATACAGGGTGGGATAAAAAAACTGCAACAAAGTCAAACGCCATAAGTTTTACTTTTTTTTAATGAAAGAAAAAATTGTCCGAAAAAAGCATCAAATTTTAGAATATGTTTAGATTTAGATTGAATTGGTCCCTTTGGCACGAATTATGGCCTTCAAAAGGCCAATGAAACGTCACACGCTGACCGAATGTTGCTCTGCGGTATTTTGGCCCATTCCCGCAGAAGCACTTGCTTGAGATAATCGACACTTTGTATTTTTTAATGCCAACCTTGCTTTCTAAAATACTTCAGATACATTAGTCCAACGGATTGGTATCCGGAGATTTTGGTAGCCATTGTGCGCTGGAAATGAAGCGAGGAACCTCATTTCGTAACCATTCTTGGATGGCGCGTGCTGAGTGCGATGATGCTGAGTCCTGTTGGAATGTGTGCAGCCCAAATGCTTGCTTGCCAAAGGCTTTAATACACCCTCCAGAATATTATCCCGATAATATTCGGGATTTATTCTGATGCCAAGGACGATTAATGCGAGTGGAGAGCGACCATCTGCTGTTATGGCGGCCCACACCATCACCATGGCCGGCCCTTGAGTTCTGGTGGCCAACCGTGGCCATTTTCAGCTAACCTCTTTGGCAAGTAACCACGATCATTTTGCTTGTTTACAAACTGCTGGACAACGAATATTTTCTCATCGGAGCCGAGAAAACCAAATTCGGCAGTTCGCCACTTACGGCCAAGAGAAGCAACTCTCTAGCTGTTTTGGGTCTATTTCCTGTCTGTTGCGGTGTAAGTTCTTGCACTTTTTGGATTTTCAATGGCTTTAACCCGAGCTCATTTTTCAATAATTGCCGAATGGAATATTGCGATATGTCCAGCTCACGAGACATTTTTCTCTTCTTTCGCTTCTTTACTTTTCGAACCATTTCTGCTGATGTTGCCGTTTTCTTCCGTCCACTATCTTGACGTCAGGTTATGCTACCAGTATCACGTAATCTGTAACGAGCGATGGTACGAGACACAAAAGATTTATTCACATTTAAATGCTGGAGTGCTCTAACGATAGCCACTGGTGGTTTTCCGGCCAAATATGAAGAAATCTCACTATCACGCTTGAATTCCATCACGAATAATTTTTTTTCTGGAAAATTCTCTCCAAAATGCTTTTGTACGCTTGTAAACAATATAATGAGATGTCACTGGAATAATTTTAACAGCTGTCGGACGAGTGGCTTAGAAATGACAGCAATGTGAAGTTGGTTGCAGTTTTTTCATATAAAGATACCCATCTGATTTTAGCTATTGCATTCGGGGGTTGGACAATCTTCTATTCGAGCAGTAGTTGAAGAATTATTAGGATTTTTTTTTTGTGTTACCCATATTTTTGAAAGTCCCTTGAGGCAATAATATTCTGAAGGCATACATTGTTTTAATTAACTTTTTTTACATTTTCAAAGCCTATTTAAACATTTCCCCTGTTACATCCTTCGTTCTTTGTTCCTTTACATAAAAAAAAAAATTTAAATCCACAATTGCCTTTTGGGTCTTCCGCTTGTCTCCTTCCATTTATATTCTCGGCAAATATTACACAATTCGCCACGGGAATATACGAGTATTTAAAGTTCGTGCCGAGAAAAGTTCGTGACATGCAAAACGACAACAACAATAGCAACAACAACAACTCTCGAACAGCAGGGAACTGTCTCTCTAACTTGTAGTTAACAATTTAATTGGCCTTTCTTATAAAACAAAAACAAAAAGAAAATGGGGGGGGAAAAAATTAAAGGACTAGACCAACCAGCCAACCATTGCAGGTTAATGAATAAACTGAGCAAAGCGAAACTCAATTAACATAATTAATTAAAGTAATGCTCGTATTTTTCTACACCTGTCTGCCGTTGTTGGTGCTTCTGTTGACATATGGTAATTAAAAATTGCAACTTATGAGGATGAGGTTTTTGTTTCAGCCAATTTTTTTCTATTTTTACAGAAATGGTGGAAAGAAAAGAATTCTAATTTTGTTTAAAAAAAAATTCTTATTGAAATATATTTTTAAGGACTGGAAGAAATTGTAAAATTTTGGATTTTGTAAAAAATGTTTATACCCTCAGCCATATGGCTAGAGATGCGGTCAAAACGTGCCTAGTCGAAATAACGGCTTAGACCCTAGGTCTCTTTGGACCAAATTCGTTTCAGAACATTTGGAGACGACCTAGCGATGGCCGTCCCTCCGTCTGTTTGGCTGTCTGGTGCGCACGATAACTCTCGAAGGGAGTACCCGATTCAATCCAAACTTGGTACATCGTAATATTATTGTCAAACTTAGATCGAGTTCGAAGATGGGTATCGGTCCACTCTTTCTGGTACCTCCCCCACAAAATATCTCAATTTTCAAAGAAAATAATTTATTGCACAGAAGGAGAAAAGATTATTAGATTTTGCTCCAACTTTGCATATCCTAAAATTTTCATCAGTGCTAGGTTAGGTGCGAAAATGGACAATATCGGTACACTCTATCAAGTACCTCACCCACAAAGAGTAAAAATTTTGAATAATTACAACTCTTATAAAATGTGATGTAAGAGTCCGATTATCTTTAAATTTCACACATCCCATTAATTTTATTATCCCAAGGTCTAGTGTTAAAATGTAATATATCGAACCACTCCTTCTGATACCTCCCCCATTTGCGTATTGGGTAATATCGGTCCACTCCATCAAATACCTCTGACAAAAGGGTCAAAATTTGGAAAAATTACAACTCTCATAAAGTGTGATGTAAGAGTCCGATTGTCTTCCAATTTCACACATCCCAATATTTTTATTAACCCGAGATCTGGTGTGAAAATGGAATATATCAGCCCACTCCTTCTGGTACCTCCCCCACAAATGGTCGAAATTCTGAATATCCATTAAGTTGACACATCTGAATATTTCCATTAACAAATGATCTGTTATAAAAACGATAGAGATCGGACCATTCCTTCTGGTATCTCTCCTACAAAGTGCCAAAGTTTTGAATAACCAAAACGTTTATAATATCCGAAATAAGCATCAGATTCTCTTTATATTGCACACATACAAACATATACATACATACATACATATTGCACACATACAAACACAAAATCTGTTGTGAAAATGGGATATATCGGTCCCCTCCTTCTGGTAACACCCCCCCTCCACCCCCAAAAAAAAGTCTCAAAAGTTTGAATATCCATAAAGCTCATAATAAGCGAAATCAAGATCCGATTCCATACCAGACTTGTTACATCTTAATATGTCCATCAAAACAAAATCTGTTATAAAAATGGTAGAGATCGGACCATTTCTTTTGCCACTTGCCCCACATGGGCTTAAAGATTTTGAAAAACAAAACAATCAACGAAAGCGAAATAAGCATCCAACTCTCTTCAAATTGCTCACGTACAAACATTTTTGCTAACACTAGATCTGTTGTGAATATGCTATATATCTGCGAACCCCTTCTGGTACCTCGCTCACAAAGGGTCACAATTTTCAATACTTTTATCTGCAATAAATTGCGGGTAAGATAAAAAAAAAACTGTAACAAAGTCAAACGCCATAATTTTTACTTTTCTTAAATTTTATTGAATGAAAGCAAAAAATATCGGAAATAGCATCAAAATTTAGAATATGTTCAGATTTGTTCGAATTGGTCACCTTTGCACGAATTAAGGCCTTCAAACTATGAATTATGGCCTACCCGTATGTTGCTCTGCGGTATTTTGGCCCATTCCCGGCGAAGCGCTTGCTTGAGGTGATTGATTGATTGATTGATAAGTGTCAATCTTGCTTTCCAAAATACTCCAGACACAATAGTCCAACGAATTGGTATCCGGAGATTTTGGTGGCCATTGTGCGCTGGAAATGAGGCGAGGGACCTCATTTTGTAACCATTCTTGGTTATTGGTCTTGAGTCCTCTTACAATGTCCTAGGTCTGTGGGCAAAATGTATGTGTGGCCAAGGCTTTAATATACCCTCCAGAATATTTTAGCGATAATATTCGGCATTTATTCTGATACCACGGTCGATTAATACGAACGGAGAGCGACCATCGGCTGGTATGGCTGCCCACACCAGTACCATGGCCAGCGCTTGAGTTCTGGTGGCCAACCGAAGGCGCACATTTTCAGCTGACCTCTTTGGCAAGTAAATACGATCATTTTGTTTGTTTACAAACTGCGGGACAACGAATGTTTCCTCATCGGTGACGGAGAAAACCAAATTCGGCAGTTCACCACTTTCGACCAAGCGAAGCAACTTTTTAGCTCTTTTGAGTCTATTTTCTTTCTGTTGCGGTGTAAGTTCTTGCACTTTTGGGAATTTCAATGGCTTTACCCCGAGCTCATTTTTCAATATTTGCGGAATGGAATATTGCGTTATGTTCAGCTCAGGAGCCATTTTTTGACCACTGCTACGCGGGTTTCGATCAAGTCGTTTCTATACTTTTCGAACCATTTCTGCTGATTTTGCTGTTTTCTTCCGTCCACTTCCTTGACGTCGGGCTACGCTACAAGCATCACGGTAACGAGCGATAGTACGTGACACAAAAGATTTATTCACATTTAAATGCAGGAGTGCTCTAACTATAGCCTCTTGTGATTTTCCAGCCAAATATAAAGAAATCCCACTATCACGCTTGAATTCCATCACGAATAACTTTTTTCCTGGAAAATTCCCACCAAAATGCTTTTGAACGCTTGTAAACACTATATAGTGAGCTGTCACTGGAATAATTTTAACAGCTGTCGGACGTGTGGCTTAGAAATGTTAGCAGTCTGAAGTTGGTTGCAGTTTTTTCATATCACCCTGTATAGTCCAAACCTGTAACGTCGCAATATTTATGTAATATTAATTTAGATCCGAAACGAAATGGACAATATTGGTCCATTCTTTCAAAACTCACTTCATAGAGGGTCAACAGTTTCGATAATCATAACAGAAGTTTAAAATATATTTAAATAACCGAAGATTAGCTGAGGGTATAGATCTGTCGGCAAAATCGATTGATACCTTTTCACTTGTTTTTATGAAAATCCATTTTGAAATGTTGGTTTGAAAATATATGTCAAACTGAACAAATTTTGGCATTATGAGTACTGAAAAGCCCTAATACGAACTGTTGGAACCTATCTCAAAATTGTAAGGTTGACTATTCGCGGGCACTTGCTAGTCCAATATTTGGTTATGAGTTCGATTAGAAGTTTAAAATTAGTGTTTAAGGTGGTATTATTCGTAAAGCGGTAGTATACCCTCTATGGGAAAATTTTATTACAAATCTATTAAAGTTCATTAAAACCTTTGTTCTTTGTTAGTAATTTAATAAATTATTAAGCCGATAAATTAATTTAATTCCATCTTTTGATTGCCAATGACATGCTTATCGCATAATTATGGACAGGCTTTGTTTTAATTTTTTTTTATTTTTCTAAAGCCATGGCTTTTCGATTTGTCTACCTTGGGTATGAATTATGGCCAACTGTATCTCTTGCGATGCCTAGTATGGTGCATTTATACCAATTTTAAAGATGGTATAAAATAGGAAGATAACATTTCGTTTTGAATCAAACAACGAATCTCTAATCTGACATTAACAAACGATTCATCTTCATTTCTTTGTTACCTTGTGAATTTTATACAATTTTTCGCTTGATTTGGGAATTTATTTTTATTCAGTTTTGTTGTTTTTATTTCGTATTTATTATTAAATGATTTTGGAATTTGTTGTTGTATTGTGTGTAAAATTAAAAAAAAAACAAGTAAAAAGCTACAAGTTCGGCTGGAACGAACTTTAAATGCCCTACACAACTTGGAACGAATTCGAATTTTAAATTATTTTCAAATACCGAATGTAGCCGTTATATTAGGGTCTATACGACGACGTGGACCTGCATCATCAAAATACCGAATATAGGAAGTTACTATTATATGGGGCTATACCAAAATGTGGACCTGCACCGACAATTTTCTGTCTTAGGCTGTAGTATCCATTTCGAACTTCAAATACCAAATTTGTAATAATTCCGGGAATAATGTCGCTAAAATCATCAAAATACCGAATATCGGGAGGTACCGCTATATGGGGGCTACACGAAGACGTGGACCTGCACCGACAATTTTCTGTCTTAGGCTGTAGTATCCATTTCGAACTTCAAATACCAAATTTGTAATAATTCCGGGAATAATGTCGCTAAAATCATCAAAATACCGAATATCGGGAGGTATGGGGGCTACACGAAGACGTGGACCTGCACCGACAATTTTCTGTCTTAGGCTGTAGTATCCATTTCGAACTTCAAATACCAAATTTGTAATTATTCCGGGGAATAATGTCGCTAAAATCATCAAAATACCGAATATCGGGAGGTGCCGTTATATGGGGGCTATACCATAACGTGGACCTACATGGCCCATTTTCAATACCAAAAGTCCTGCGGACATAATATACATTTGAATAAACTCTTAACAACCTACTTCATTTCGTTCGGAAGCTAGAGTGATTTCCACAGACGGAAAGACGGACGGCTAAATCGGCATAGAATTTTATGCTGATCAAGAATATATGTAGTTTTTGGGTCCTAAATTTTTTTTTTTTTCGAGGTGTTACAAACGGAATGACAAACTTAATATACCCTCCATACTATGTTGGAGGGCATAAAAACTCTTGTGGTCTTCATAATTTACTACTTCTGGCGAGATTTAAAGCTGACCTAAAAACCATCAGAGCCATGATGATGAAGTGTGAGATCTTAATTATGCCCATAATAATGACGTCCATGGCTTAGGTGTTGGCTATGAATTTCGTATTTTAAATGAACTTCAATGGGATTGATTTGTAGCCATTGTTGTTGTTGTTGCTGATAAAGCAAAAGATCACGTTGTACGTAATTGATGACGGTCAGTGTGAATTTTCGTATTCGTCGTATTCGTCGTCATCGACGCCTCAATTTGTTTTGATTTCTTGTTTTGATTGTTTGCTTTATGATTGTGGTTTTTATTTGAAAATCAATTTGTTTTGAATCTAATTTGTTTATATCAATATGTTATGGGAAATTATTGTTTATATAAATAATAATCGCATTGTTTTAAAACTGAGTTGTAGTACATAAATTTCAAATGTAATTTTCAAAAAAATCCATTGTACCTGGGTATATGGTTTGTTCTGAGAATTATAGTGAAATTCTGTGTAGAGTATTTCTTCTTTTGACATATTCCGTCTAAATTGAAATTTTATGGTACTTTTACGTGTTAACTCGAAAATAATCCGAGGAAAATTTGATCAAAAAAAAATTAAGGAATATTTTCCATATTTTTTACAACAATGATTCAAATATTTACAGGGTGAAATAAAAGCAAAACTGCAACAATGTAAAACGCCATAATTTTTATTTTTTTTTTTTATTTTATTCAAAACAAAAATGTCGAAAATAGCTTCAAATTTTAGAATAAGTTTAGTTTTGTTCGAATTGGTCACCTTTGGCACGAATTATGGGCTTCAAACGGCCAATGACACGGTCACACGGTGCCCTAATGTTGCTTTGCGGTATTTTGGTCCATTCGCGGCGAAGCGCTTGCTTAAGGTGATCGACACTTTGGTATTTTTTAGTGCCAACCTTGCTTTTCAAAATACTCCAGGCACAGTAGTCCAACGGCTTGGAATTCGGAGATTTTGGTGGCCATTGTGCGCCAGAAAGGAAGCGAGGAACCTTATTTGCTAAATTCTTTTGGAATGTCCAAGGTCTGCGGCCATAATATTTGCGTGCCCAAGGTTTTAATATACCCTCCAGAATATTTTCGCGATAATAGTCGGCATTTATACTGATGCCACGGTCGATTAATACGAGCGGAGAGCGACCATCGACTGTTATGGCTGCCCACACCATTACCATGGCCGGCGCTTGAGTTCTGATGGCCAACCGAAGGGGCACATTATCAGCTGACCTCTTTGGCAAGTAAACACCATAATTTTGTTTGTTTACAAACGGATGTTTTCTCATCGGAGCGGAGAAAACCAAATTCGGCAGTTCACCTCTATTCGCAACGAAGCGAAGCAAGTCTTTAACTCTTTTGAGTCTATTTTCTTTCTGTTGCGGTGTAAGTTCTTGCACTTTTTTGAATTTCAATGGCTTTACCCCGAGCTCATTTTTCAATATTTGACGAATGGAATATTGCGACATGTTCAGCTAACGAGTCATTTTTCGGCCACTGCGACGCGGGTTTCGATCAAGTCGCTTCTTTACTTTTCCAACCATTTCTGCCGATGTTGCTGTTTTCTTCCGTACACATCCTTGACGTCGGGCTACGCTACCAGTATCACGGTAACGAGCGATAGTACGAGACACATAAGATTTATTCATATTTAAATGCTGTCGTGCTCTAACGATAGCCACTTGTGGTTTTCCAGCCAAATATAAAGAAATCACACTATCACGCTTGAATTCCATCACGAATAACTTTTTTTCTGGAAAATTCTCACCAAAATGCCTTTGTACGCTTGTAAACAATCACGCGCCACTACAGAAATGGTTACAAAATGAGATTCCTCGCTTCATTTCCAGAGCACAATGGCCCCCAAAATCTCCGGATACCAAGCCGTTGGTCTATTGTGTCTGGAGTATTTTGGAAAACAGAGTAGTTTGGCATTGAAAAATACCAAAGTGCTGATCACCTCAAGCAATCGGTTTGCCGGGAATGGGACAAAATACCGCAGAGCAACATTCGGGGAGGGTGTGGCATTTTCATGGGCAGGCCGTACTTCGTGTCAAAGGTGACGAATTCGAACAAATCTAAACTTATTCTAAAATTTGATGCTACTTCCCACAATTTTTGCTTTCATTCAATAAAATATGAAAAGAACCAGTAAAGAAAGTCTTAAAGGCGTGCGGGACCGACTTTACGATATCCTACACCACTTTGCTAATTTAGTAGAGCTCCACATAACAATTACAAGTTTTTATGGGAGAATTCAATCATATAATTATAATTTAAAGTTCAAAGGACTAAATATGCCGAAGCATATTTGTATCTTTTAAATTCGGACTTGCATTTCCCATTTGATAATATATGGGAGCTATATCCAAATCCGAACCGATCTCGATAAAATTTGGCAAAGATATTTTTGAGCTGTATTTGATATATTTCCCTGAATATTGTTGTTACGGAGTGCATATTACGGCTGTAGGTAACAAATACAACAAATCGGATGAACAATATATATGGAAGCTATAGCTATATCTGAACCGAACTTCACCAAATTTGGCATACTACCTTCTAGACTAAATTCGGTCGTATGTGCCAAATTCCATCCCATTTGGGCAAATATTAGACGTTTGGTGCACAATAAAAGGTAAATCGGACGAAGTTATATATGGGAGATATATCCAAATCCAAACCGATCTCCATAAAATTTAGCAAGGGTATTTCTGAGCTGTATTTGATATATTTCCCCAAATATTGTTGTTACAGAGTGCATATTACGGCTGCGGAGGACAAAAATAACAAATCTGATGAGCTATGGCAATATCTGAACCGATTTCGATCAAATTTGGCATACTTATTTTCAGGCCTAATTTGGTTATATGTGCAAAATGCCATACTATTCGTGTTGATATTACACATTTGGTACACAATAACAGGCAAATCGGACGAAGATATATATGGGAGCTATATCTAAATTTTTACCGATTATCTCCAATTTCAATAGAGTTACATTCAACAGAAGAAGTCAATTGTGAAAACTCAAACTCAACTCAAAACATTAACAAGTAAAAAAACTGTAAGTTCGGCCGGGCCGAACTTTTAATACCCTCCACCATTTGGTACAAATTTGGTAATTTCCAAAAAATAAAATCCGTTAAAAATTCTGTTAAAATATTAAAAATACCAAAAATCTGTTTATAATGTAGCTTAAATCATCGAAATACCGAATATAGGGGGTACCGTTATATGGGGGCTATACAAAGACGTGAACCTGCACAGACAATTTTCTGGCATGGGCTGAAGTATCAATTACGAACTTCACATGCGAAATTGGAAACAATCCCGATAAATAATGTCGGTAAAAGCATCAAAATACCGAATATCGGGGGGTACGGTATATGGGGGCTATACGAAGATGTAGACCTACATGGCTCATTTTTTGACTTAGGATGTAGTATCCATTACGAACTTCAAATTTCAAATTTGAAACGATTCCGGAAAATAATGTCGCTAAAATCATCAAAATACCGAATATCGGGGGGTACCGTTATATGGGGGACACACAGACGGACATGGCTAAATCGTCTTAGAATTTTACGCTGATCAAGAATATATATACTTTGTCGGGTCTGACATGAGTATTTCGAGGAGTTACAAACGGAATGACAAAATTAATATACCCTCCATAGTATGGTGGAGGGTATAAAAAATGTGAGAAGTGCGCCTTCTAAGAACACCATTTTGGACTAGTAATGCTCTTTCTAATCCGAAGAGGCCATATAAAAGTCGACCAAGGCGATCGGCCGAGAATATCGCTGCCGTACGAGCCAGTATTGAGAGGTCCCCAAGAACATCCCAAAAACGTCGTTCTCAGCAGTTGGGCATGGCTCGGTCCACTTTACAACGGATTATCCGCATTGATTTGCATTTGTTCCCGTACAAAATTCAATTGACGCAAAGAATGTTGCCTGCGGACAAGCCTCGTCGATTGGAATGGGCCCAAAGAAATGTTTTTCCACCCAAAAATTTCAATTACTTAGGTAAAATTCCCTCCCCTCCAATTCCCTTGCATGGTTCTGGTGTAGGGCTTTCGTAAAATTAACAACGTTACAACAATCAACTGAAAAATGCTCAAAAAAATTTTTATTTGAATTGGAAATTGTGATTTCTAATTAAATCGTGGCTGTTCATTATTGTAGGCCAGAGAAACGTTTACAAAAACGATAAGGAAAAGGAACAGAACAAGAGCAGCAACAATGACGCTATTTATGGTATTTTGTGTAATGCCATACTTTTATTCCATGTTCCCTAATAAAGTTCAACGTTGTTGTTATTTCTTTACTATCAGCTGATCGACCAAATTACCAAACCAAAAAAAAAAGAATCCACAACCAACAGGTAACCAAAAGTGTATCCCCCATATTTGAGGTCGTTCTAACGGCGGAGGCTCCCAACTACCTACCACCACATCAAGAATAGAGGCAACATCATCACTTTGTTTTTTTTTTTTTTTGTTTCTAAATCGTTTCCAAAAACGTTTTCAAACTTTGGCGTACAGTTATAATTGAAACCGGTTACACTTTTTTCCAGACGCCCATGAAGGTGCTTAAACGAAGATACACTACCGAAACAGTGGTCCACGAACTAAGTGAGTGGCAACAGGCATCAGCAGCTTAAAATTTCCTCCTACCTATTTACTAACCTGCCTGCCATCAGCATTCGTGCTAACGGCCCAAAAAAGGCAGCCAACACATTTCCCTATAGTGACCGACCGACCAACCGATCGTTTATATTGTTGTAAATACAACAACAACAAAATGTACATCTCACGTTCAATGTGAAATTGTTTTAAATGCCTACTAACAAACATACATACTTGCATGTTCGCCTTTATTACTCCTGCACAAACTACCGTTGTTTGCTGTGGCTGCAAAGGGGGATAGGTATGGAAATTAAGAATTAATTTTAATTTTATGAATTAATTCTAGCTGGAGGAGGCCGACGACTTTTATAGACAAACAGGATAAGGTCGTCGTCTTCTATAGATGAGCTGCAGAAGATCGTCGTCTTTAATGGACGAGCTGGAGAATGTCGTCGTCTTCTATAGATGAGCTGGAGAAGGTCGTCGTCTTTCATAGATGAGTTGGAAAAGGTCGTCGTCTTTCATAGACGAGCTGGAGAATGTCGTCGTCTTCTATAGATGAGCTGGAAAAGGTCGTCGTCTTTCATAGACGAGCTGCGAAGGTCGTCTTCTTCCATAGACGAGCCGAAGAAGGTCGTTTTCTTCCATAGATGCGCTGGAGAAGGTCGTCGTCTCTGGGGTAGGTTGCGCTGGAGAAGGCGAGCTGGGGTAGGTTGTCGTCTTCCATAGAGAAGCTTGAGAAAGTCATCGTCTTCCATAGACGAGCTGGAGGATATCATCGTCTTCCATAGACGAGCTGGAGGATATCATCGTCTTCCATAGACGATCTGACAGATGTCATCGTCTTGGAGGAGGTCGTCTTCTATAGATGACGAGCTGGTCATCCTCCATAGACGAGCTGGTCGTCTTCCATAGACGAGCTGGTCGTCTTTCATAGACGAGCTGGTCGTCTTTCATAGACGAGCTGGTCGTCTTCCATAGACGAGCTGGTCGTCTTCCATAGACGAGCTGGTCGTCTTCTATGGACGAGCTGGTCGTCTTCTATAGACGAGCTGGTCGTCTTCTATGGACGAGCTGGTCGTCTTCTATAGACGAGCTGGTCGTCTTCTATAGATGACGGACTGGTCATCCTCCATAGACGAGCTCGTCGTCTTCCGTCTATGAATCTGATCGTCTGGAAGACGACCAGCTCGTCGTCTTCCATAGACGAGCTGGAGCCCAAATTAGTCGTCCTTCAAAGTCGAGTTGGAGGAGGTCGTCTTCCATAGACGAGCTATATAAATGCATAATCACCTTTTGTTTGTTTCTGTTTCCCCATACTTAGCATCCTAACCTCTTCTCCACAGTAATTTGTTCATATTAGCCAAAGTCATTATCGATCGTGTTTTCCGAATAAATAATCACTCGCACATACTTCAATATCGAGCAACACCTCCCATAGCAGTGGTTATGGTTCGATTATACGGGTGTAATTGATGAAGTTTGGAATTTGTTTGGTTTTTTTGTTTTCCTCAAAATCATCCAGCACTTTCTATGCATTCCCATGCCTTCTCCGAGATTCCTTGTTCTTTGTCAGCCACCAGCTCAAATTGTATCAAAGTCTAGCTAAAGAAGAAGAAGACGAGCTATTGACCGCTCATAAATCAACCTTAACTTAAGTGGGCGAGAACAGAAATAACGACAAAAACAAAATACGCAAGTTTTTCAGGAGCGAATCGATGTTCCTTGAATCGATGTTAAATGGCAGCATGGAACACTTGAGGCAAACATAACAACAAAAGCGTGTCATTATGGATAACAAATCAAGAGATCTAAAAAAAAAATAACAACAACACAAATTCATGTTGAAACGCATCCTCACAATTAACACATTCAATGAGGCCCGCCAATCAGCCAGTGTCAGCACCTTTGTTGAGGCGAGGGCACCTTGTTGAGGCGAGGGCACCTTGTTGAGGCGAGGGCATAATTTATATTTTGTATTGAGACGTGGAGGAACAATATTTTTATACACTGTTCGACAGAATTCAATTTTTACAATAATTACAGGGAACATCTTTCTGATTGTGAGAGTAGAAGAAGGCACATGTATCGAAGGCACATGTATTGACGTTTTGAAAATTTACTGAGCAAAGAAACCCAAATAGAGGGGCCAAGATCCCCGCTCCTCATATATCGATACCTCCATATATTCCGCATTTTGTTGATTTTAGCGACATTCTTCATCGGAATTGTTTAATATTTCATATTTAAAGTTCCTAATTGGAACTACATTCTATGACAGAAAATTATCTATGTAGGTCCAGGTCATCGTGTAGACCCCATATATCGGTACCTCCCTATATTTAGTATTCGGACGATTTTAGGTCCAATATTCACCGACATTGTTTGAAATTTCGCATTTGAAGTTCCTAATAGGTAATACAGCCTGTGACAGAAAATTGTCTATGCAGGTCCAGGTCTTCGTATAGACCCCATATATCGGTACCTCGCTATATTCCGTATTTTGATGATTTTAGTGACATTCTTCATCGAAATTGTTGATTTTAGCTACATTATTCTCCGGATTTTTATCGCGTAGAAATTGTGAATATTTGTTCGCATGACAATTGTGAATCCCCATTCCCAAAATTAATATAATTATAATTTCTTTTTGTTAACTTTTGTGAAAAAAGTACATGATTGCAATTTTGGGAATGGCGATTTTTTTTGGGGAAAATTTGTTGCGCGATAAGTGTGAATGGATTTTATTTATTTATTTATTTATTTATTTTTTTTTTTTTTTTGGAAATTTCCTAATTCGTTCTAAATGGTGGAGGGTATTCAATGTTCATCCTGGTCGAACTTACCTTTTTTTACTTGTTTCCTCAGTTATAACGTTAATATCATAATAATTATTCAAATTATAGCATTTTTTTCAAAGTATGTTCTTTACATTTTGAAGTTTCTTGGAAACGGTGGAGGGTTATTGATTTTTTTTTACTTGTTTTTTTTTATTTTTTTAATTTATTTATTTAATTATGTATTTACGGCCGTTTATTTGTATTATGTAAAGCAATTATTTCGATTTGATCGATTTTATTGCAAATAGATATGTATAAAAGTTGTACTAAATTATGGAATTATATGTTTACATTGGAGGTATTCTTGGAGGTATATAAATTGGAATTGACATTTATATACGTCCTTTCCTTTTTAAAGGACAATGCAATGTTAACATACTATTAGAACGTATTAAATGTGATGCAAATACGGTTTAAGAATAGGAATTTTAATTGATTTTAACAATTTACATGATTCAACCAGTATTTTTCCAGCAAAATATTCATTATCTAAAAAAAAAAAAAAAAAAAAAAAAAACATAATTAAAGATTAATATTTTTTGTTGCATCACAGTATTTTAGCAGAGTTCATTGTCATTTAAGTCAAATATGAAGAATTGAAAAAAAAAATTAAAATATAAACATTACATCGTCCCAAAGGGATGGCCCATTACATCGTCCCAAATTCATTCCTTTCGCCTTTGGCATTGTTCTTCTCTGCCGTATTTCTTGAAATGCATCAATGTTTTCATGTTCATTGAATTTTTGTGGAATCCTTTTAATTGTTTTCGTGCAATGGATTCTCCCCGCTTTGTAAAATTCCTTCACATAATTCTTTTCTACCGCAACGCCGTGTGAACTTTAAGATACACAGGCAATTCATCCTTAAATGAAGAAAGCCATCGGCCTGGTAGACAAGCCATACCACCACTATCAGGAGAAATAAAACTAGAAATAAACGCCAGGACATGTTGCACGGTTGTTATGTATGTTGCTTCGGAGAGAGCTGAGTGGAAAAAGAGAAAAGAAAAAAAAAACATGAGATTAACATAAGTTTACAACTCAGGTAAAGATATATATATATATATATATATATATATATATATATATATATATATATATATATATATATATATATATATATATATATATATATATATATATATATATATATATATATATGAGGTAAACAACTGCAATAAAGTCAAACGCCATAATTGTTATGTTTTTTTTTTAATTTTGTTGAAAGCCAAAAATGACGGAAATTTTAGAATTTTCAAACTTAAAAATTTCACATTTTCCAATCAGTTTAGATTTATTCGAATTGGTCAACTTTGGCACGAATTATGACCTTCAAATGGCCAATGAAACCGTCACACGCTGCCCGAATGTTATCCTGCGGTATTTTTGCCCATTCCCGGTGAAGCGCTTGCTTGACGTGATCGACACTTTGGTATTTTTTAGTGCCAACCTTGCTTCACAAAAAATACTCCAGACACAATAGTCCAACGGATTGGTATCTGGAAATTTGGGTGGCCATTGTGCGCTGGAAATGAAGCGATGAACCTCATTTTAAAACCATTCTTGGGTGGTGAGTACTGAATGCGATGGTGCTGTGTACTGTTGGAATGTCCAAGGTGCGCGGCCAAAATGTTTGCGTGCCCAAGGCTTAAATACACCCTCCAGAATATTTTCGCGATAATATTCGGCATTTATTCTGATGCCACGGTCGTTTAACACGAGCGAAAAACGACCATCGGCTGTTATGGCGGCCCACACCATCACCATAGCCGGTGCTTGAGTTCTGGTGGCCAACTGAAGGTGCAGATTTTCTGCTGACGGCTTTGGCAAGTGAACACGATTATTTTGTTTTTTTACAAACTGCTGGACAACGAATGTTTTCTCATCGGTGACGGAGAAAACCAAATTCGCCAGTTTAGCACTTTCGGCCAAGCGGAGCAACTCTTTAGCTCTTTTGAGTCTATTATCTTTCTGTTGCGGTGTGAGTTCTTTTTGGAATTGGCAATGGCTTTAGCCCGAGCTCATTTTTTTAATATTTGCCGAATGGAATATTGCGATATGTTCAGCTCACGAGCAAATTTTTCGGCCACTGCGAAGTGGGTTTCGATTTTTTTTTTTTTTGAACAATTTCTGCTGATGTTGCTGTTTTCTTCCGTCCACTTCCTTGATGTCGGGCTACGCTGCCAGTATCACGGTAACGAGCGATGGTACGAGACACAAAATATTTATTCACATTTAAATGCTGGAGTGTTCTAACGATAGCCACTTGTGGTTTTCTAACCAAATATAAAGAAATCACACTATCACGCTTGAATTTCATCACGAATAACTTTTTTCTGGAAAATTCTCAGCAAAATGCTTTTGTGCGCTTGTAAACAATATAATGAGCTATGCCTGGAATTATTTTAAACAGCTGTCGGACGAGTGGCTTAGAAATGTTAGCAGTCTGAAGTTGGTTGCAGTTTTTTCATCGTTTTTTCCACCCTGTATAAAAATCACTGTCCATTCAATTAACCAAATACCGATACAATTGAAAAATCACTACATTCTATGACAGAAAATTATCTATGTAGGTCCAGGTCATCGTGTAGACCCCATATATCGGTACCTCCCTATATTTAGTATTCGGACGATTTTAGGTCCAATATTCACCGACATTGTTTGAAATTTCGCATTTGAAGTTCCTAATAGGTAATACAGCCTGTGACAGAAAATTGTCTATGCAGGTCCAGGTCTTCGTATAGACCCCATATATCGGTACCTCGCTATATTCCGTATTTTGATGATTTTAGTGACATTCTTCATCGAAATTGTTGATTTTAGCTACATTATTCTCCGGATTTTTATCGCGTAGAAATTGTGAATATTTGTTCGCATGACAATTGTGAATCCCCATTCCCAAAATTAATATAATTATAATTTCTTTTTGTTAACTTTTGTGAAAAAAGTACATGATTGCAATTTTGGGAATGGCGATTTTTTTTGGGGAAAATTTGTTGCGCGATAAGTGTGAATGGATTTTATTTATTTATTTATTTATTTATTTTTTTTTTTTTTTTGGAAATTTCCTAATTCGTTCTAAATGGTGGAGGGTATTCAATGTTCATCCTGGTCGAACTTACCTTTTTTTACTTGTTTCCTCAGTTATAACGTTAATATCATAATAATTATTCAAATTATAGCATTTTTTTCAAAGTATGTTCTTTACATTTTGAAGTTTCTTGGAAACGGTGGAGGGTTATTGATTTTTTTTTACTTGTTTTTTTTATTTTTTTAATTTATTTATTTAATTATGTATTTACGGCCGTTTATTTGTATTATGTAAAGCAATTATTTCGATTTGATCGATTTTATTGCAAATAGATATGTATAAAAGTTGTACTAAATTATGGAATTATATGTTTACATTGGAGGTATTCTTGGAGGTATATAAATTGGAATTGACATTTATATACGTCCTTTCCTTTTTAAAGGACAATGCAATGTTAACATACTATTAGAACGTATTAAATGTGATGCAAATACGGTTTAAGAATAGGAATTTTAATTGATTTTAACAATTTACATGATTCAACCAGTATTTTTCCAGCAAATATTCATTATCTAAAAAAAAAAAAAAAAAAAAAAAAACATAATTAAAGATTAATATTTTTTTGTTGCATCACAGTATTTTAGCAGAGTTCATTGTCATTTAAGTCAAATATGAAGAATTGAAAAAAAAAAATTAAAATATAAACATTACATCGTCCCAAAGGGATGGCCCATTACATCGTCCCAAATTCATTCCTTTCGCCTTTGGCATTGTTCTTCTCTGCCGTATTTCTTGAAATGCATCAATGTTTTCATGTTCATTGAATTTTTGTGGAATCCTTTTAATTGTTTTCGTGCAATGGATTCTCCCCGCTTTGTAAAATTCCTTCACATAATTCTTTTCTACCGCAACGCCGTGTGAACTTTAAGATACACAGGCAATTCATCCTTAAATGAAGAAAGCCATCGGCCTGGTAGACAAGCCATACCACCACTATCAGGAGAAATAAAACTAGAAATAAACGCCAGGACATGTTGCACGGTTGTTATGTATGTTGCTTCGGAGAGAGCTGAGTGGAAAAAGAGAAAAGAAAAAAAAAACATGAGATTAACATAAGTTTACAACTCAGGTAAAGATATATATATATATATATATATATATATATATATATATATATATATATATATATATATATATATATATATATATATATATATATATATATATATATATATATATATATATATATATATGAGGTAAACAACTGCAATAAAGTCAAACGCCATAATTGTTATGTTTTTTTTTAATTTTGTTGAAAGCCAAAAATGACGGAAATTTTAGAATTTTCAAACTTAAAAATTTCACATTTTCCAATCAGTTTAGATTTATTCGAATTGGTCAACTTTGGCACGAATTATGACCTTCAAATGGCCAATGAAACCGTCACACGCTGCCCGAATGTTATCCTGCGGTATTTTTGCCCATTCCCGGTGAAGCGCTTGCTTGACGTGATCGACACTTTGGTATTTTTTAGTGCCAACCTTGCTTCACAAAAAATACTCCAGACACAATAGTCCAACGGATTGGTATCTGGAAATTTGGGTGGCCATTGTGCGCTGGAAATGAAGCGATGAACCTCATTTTAAAACCATTCTTGGGTGGTGAGTACTGAATGCGATGGTGCTGTGTACTGTTGGAATGTCCAAGGTGCGCGGCCAAAATGTTTGCGTGCCCAAGGCTTAAATACACCCTCCAGAATATTTTCGCGATAATATTCGGCATTTATTCTGATGCCACGGTCGTTTAACACGAGCGAAAAACGACCATCGGCTGTTATGGCGGCCCACACCATCACCATAGCCGGTGCTTGAGTTCTGGTGGCCAACTGAAGGTGCAGATTTTCTGCTGACGGCTTTGGCAAGTGAACACGATTATTTTGTTTTTTTACAAACTGCTGGACAACGAATGTTTTCTCATCGGTGACGGAGAAAACCAAATTCGCCAGTTTAGCACTTTCGGCCAAGCGGAGCAACTCTTTAGCTCTTTTGAGTCTATTATCTTTCTGTTGCGGTGTGAGTTCTTTTTGGAATTGGCAATGGCTTTAGCCCGAGCTCATTTTTTTAATATTTGCCGAATGGAATATTGCGATATGTTCAGCTCACGAGCAAATTTTTCGGCCACTGCGAAGTGGGTTTCGATTTTTTTTTTTTTTGAACAATTTCTGCTGATGTTGCTGTTTTCTTCCGTCCACTTCCTTGATGTCGGGCTACGCTGCCAGTATCACGGTAACGAGCGATGGTACGAGACACAAAATATTTATTCACATTTAAATGCTGGAGTGTTCTAACGATAGCCACTTGTGGTTTTCTAACCAAATATAAAGAAATCACACTATCACGCTTGAATTTCATCACGAATAACTTTTTTCTGGAAAATTCTCAGCAAAATGCTTTTGTGCGCTTGTAAACAATATAATGAGCTATGCCTGGAATTATTTTAAACAGCTGTCGGACGAGTGGCTTAGAAATGTTAGCAGTCTGAAGTTGGTTGCAGTTTTTTCATCGTTTTTTCCACCCTGTATAAAAATCACTGTCCATTCAATTAACCAAATACCGATACAATTGAAAAATCACATTTATTAACGATTTATGAGAATAAATCTCGTTCACGATTACGAGTAGTTCAATGTAGGCATTTGAAGGTTTTTGTATGTAAATGTCAAATTTCTGCGAATGTTTTTCAATAAAGGTCTGCAGAGAACAATCCAAACCAGCGGCTGGATTCTTGTTCTATGAAAATATGAAATGAAAAATATTTCCTTTATAATTTTTTTCATTTGACATTTCTTTCCTTTATAAAAGTTTTCATTTCATATTTTCATAGAACAAGAATTGAGGCCCAGGGCAAGGCAGAGAGCCTCAAATAATTTTTGTAATTATATATGTTTTGAAATAACAAAATATTGCAAGTGTGTTTTTGCCTCTCTTTACAGAGTGAGAAATAATTTGTTATTTTTAAATTTTCAATTTAAAATTTTCTGTTTTCAAAACAATTTCGTTGGTAAAAAATCAATATTGTGACAGACAATTCGGAGATTTATTTGTAGAATTATTTCAATTTCAGAAATTTTATATAATTTTGATGTTATTTTTATTTAATAATTTCGGACATAACATGCTAACCATCTAAGTTGATCCTTTAAAAAGTAATACCGATTTCCACAGGCTGGCATACGCAAATAGTCGTAGAATTTTATGCTAATCAGAAACTCATTTCCTGGGTTGGGTTCTAAAAGATTATTTGTATGAATTACAAACAGAATGATAAACATCGCATCTTGCTATTTTTCCTAAAATTGACTAAGACTGTACATGTCATTTCATAGAAATCGGGGGATATGAAAATGTCTATTAATTTAGAAGGACAATTGATTTGTCGGTCAATATGAAATGAATTCCTTCTCCTAACATGTGAATCCTTTTACAAATTTTGTCAAAAATAAATCAATCAAATATATACATCTTAACAGTTGTAATTTTTATAATTTCGGAAATATTTGTTTCAAATATGCAGTTAGATATATTTATATCATCCAATATTTCTTACGGTGTATTCATAAAAATATCCGACAGCACCTTCCTCATCGACTGCTCGAACAAAACTAAATATTCTCTCAAAACCAATTTGACAGAAAATTCAAAACAATTTATTTTTCACAATTGTGTTGGTGAACACACAGATATCCCAAGGGATACTCTTTGCCTAGCCTTGATCCAAACACACTTGTTGTGTGTTATCAGCGGTGCTCAAAACCGTGTTCTAGAACATGAACCGAAAAAAGAGATAATTTAAGAAAAAATTAAAATTCTGTTTTTCTTTATATTTTACGGCTCTATTAAATTGTTTTTAGACACGAATGTTTGCCAAATTAATTTATAAAGCAAATGGATAAATAATATTTGTATAAATAATGACTTAAAACTGTTTTGTTCTTGATTTAAATAAGCAAAGAGAAAATTGACTGAAAGGAAGTATTTTTTCTTGAGCACCGCTGGTGTTATTCATTTGTCTTATATCTGCTTGTATATGTTTCGCTCTCTTTGGATTGAGTGCGTATCAGTGTTGCCGTTTGAAATTTTTATTTCAGCCCAAATTTTTTCTAAAAACCGCCCAAAATCGACCATATCCGCCCAAACTGTAAAAAGTTGAATAATTTATATGTAGTTTGTATTCAAGTAATTTTTTTTGAAAATTTTACACTATACAATAAAAAGGTACTCAAGTTTTATTACATTCAATGTTTTAAATAAATTAGAGAAAATAAAAAATTTATGTTATTTTACTTCAAGTTTTTTTTATATATATTATATATATATTTGAAAAAGTAACGTAATACAAGAACTCAATGTATTAAATACATTAAAGTCATTATTATTATTCAGGTTTTTATACCCTACAACACTATGTGTTGGGGGTATCATAACTTTGATTGGGCCAAAAATTATGTAACATCACGAAATATTGGTTTCCCACATAGGAAAGTATATATGGATCTTCCTATCTCGCCGAGCTGAGTCGATCTAGCTATGTATGTCCGTCCGTCCGTCTGTCCATGTTAATTTGTAATCACTCTACAGGCCCGATCTTCACGAAATTTAGAGTGTAGCTGGGGTTAAGGTCAAAATAGAACCCTATTTCTTTTGGAGATGATCGCATAATATTTAGGGGTTGAAATGGACCAAAAACTGAAAAATTTCCTGATTTTGCAGTTGCTCTACAGGTCACAATTATAGACTAATCGAAGCGAAATTTAGCATGGGGCTAGAGCATTGAACTGGGCGGAAGCCTTCCAATTTTGATGGTCATCGGGTTATATTTAGTGGTTTAGTGGACCATAGCATTTGCGATAAATAAAAGTAAATTTTTCCATTAATCCGCGAATATTTTTACTGCCGGCGAAATCACAAATAGACGAACAGGTCAATTCTGACCGTTACGTAGATGCCGATAGTAAAAATATCGCATATATATGGCGAAATATATACAATGTATATATACAAGGGAAGGGGATGTTAGCTAGAATGCTTATATCTCCAGAATGGCTGGAGCGATTTTGATAATGATGATCATATAGATTTTGTAGTCTTTTGTGACATTTTTTATTTTGTCATATTTTTTATCGCATGCGATTTTTTCAAATTGACTTATAATATTGAAGTATTTGTTTTGTAATATTTTTTCACTTTACAACACAGGTTAGGGTTATTATTTATATACAGATTGCAATTATCGTTCGATCCTCACGAAATTTTTCACAAAGGTAGGGTTAGGCTCAGAAGGGCTTAGCCTATTGTTTTCAAAGATGTCCGCAATATATTTAGGGGTTGAAATGGACCAACAACTCAAAATGTTCCTGATTTTGCAGCCGTTATAAAGGTCCCAAATATAAACCTAAAATCTCGCATGAAGTTAGAGCTTAGGACAGCGGGTAGAATGGACCACTACTTTTGTGTAAAAAAAGTACCAACATTACTTACAGGCGATAGCCGAAATACACAGAATGCGAACTTCTGCCTTCTTTTGCTGATTTCGTTGACGAATATAGCCAAATATCGTAGACAAGAAGATCATATAGATGAGTCTAAATTTAGAGATACAGGGGGGCCTCTTGCTTTTGGAGATGATCGCAAAATATTTAGGGGTTTTAATGAACCAAAAACAGAAAAAAATGTCCTGATCACACAATTGAAGCCAATCGCCACGCCTGAGAAGATAGGTAAGCACAGGGAAGAATTCTGGCATTTTGGATGACCATTGGAATATAGCCGTAAAATGGCCCACAAAAACTAACAGCACGACGGAGTGCATAAATTTTGGGAAAATGTCCCTGGTCAAAATGCTAAGGGTAATATCTGGGCAGTGCTCCGTGACATAATTTCAAAAGCGAAATCTTCCAAAATGGATTTGGACATGAGGGGGCTTCTAACATATTATAGTGTTGTAGGGTATCACATGGTCGGCCCGCACGACTATAGCCTAATGTATTATATATATTATTAAAAAACTTAACAAAAATCTATGAAATAAATAACGATTCATTTCAATAAAGAAAATATAAAATTCAGTTAGTAATAAAAAAATAAATTACGTAAAAATAAACAATGAAAAATAAATTTGTACCCAATATGGAAAAAATCCGCCCAAAATCCGCCCAAACCACAAAATTTATCTTTTTTCCGCCCAAATTTGGACGGAAACGCCCAAAACGGCAACACTGGTGCGTATGGAATATTTCTCTTTTAAGTAAAGATGGAATAGGTATGAGAGAGTGAAAGTATGTGGGGAGCTAATGCTGCAAGCACATAGCAACCAAATAAGTTATTTTACAATGCACAATTATATTTAATGTTTTATGTTCTTTGTTCACTGACCTCAGACATTTTTTGCTTTTTTAACATTTGTCACAGCTAACTCTTACACCATCACCCTTTGCAAAAAGAATAGAATACGTGACAAAACCGCAACAACGCAAAGCGTTCGATCTCGCGGGAATGAAACCTTTTGCAGTGGAATTGAAACCTTTTGCAGCGAGAATGAAACCTTTTGCAACCGAAATGAAATCTTTTGCAACCGAAATGAAACTTTTTGCAAATCAAATGAAACTTTTAGATTTTTAGAAGGAAAAATAACAAAACATTTTTATTTTTAGTAAGTTTAAAATTAAATCAACTAATTATAACTAATATATAGTTAAAGAGGAATTTTTATTGATTATTAATATCTATGTTTTTATAAAAATTTTTCTTAAAGCTTCCATAAAACACAAGTGTAGATGCAGAAAGATTGAAAAAAGTTTTTCAATGTATTTTTTTTCAAAGGACCCGAATTAGGTACCTTTTCATAATCTCCTCCATGGAAAGGAGGATATATTAAATTTGTCAATCGGTTTGTAACACCTTTAAATATTCGTCGTAGACCCCATAAAGTATATACAATCATGATCATAGTTGATTTTATGATTTCCACTTATCTGTCGATTGAAATCACGACTGCTCTATCTCCATAATCAATAAAGCTGCGAAGCGGGAATCCTTTATTAGGTAAGATTAAAAGTATACTATAGTATAGTACATAGTATAGTATAGTATTGTATACTATAACTATAAAAAATTGTGGTAAAGCTTAATTTTACATTTCAGTTCTGGCCATACTTATAAAGGCCAAAAATTTTTTAAATTTCTCTTTTTAGCGTTAAGCATTTGGTGTTTAATAATATGGAAGCATATCAAATCAATAAAGAACCATTTGTTATTACAATAATTTAAAATTTAAGAAATAATATAAATAAATGTAGATATTTATAATCAATAAACAATCCTCTTTGTCAATATATTAGTTATAATTAATAGATTTAATTTAAGAACTGCTAAAAATAAAAATGTTTTTTATTTGTCCTTCTTTAAATTTAAAAATTTCATTTGATTTGCAAAAAGTTTCATTTCGGTTGCAAATGGTTTCATTTCGGTTGCAAAAGGTTTCATTTCCGCTGCAAAAGGTTTCATTTCGACTGCAAAAGGTTTCAATTCCACTGCAAACGGTTTCAATTCCACTGCAAAAGGTTTCATTCCCCCCGCAAAAAGTTTCATTTGAATTGCAAAAGGTTTCATTTAATCTGAAAATGCTATAAAATTATTACATCCATTTGAAAAAGAGAAGGAACAAAATGGATTCCACTACAACGAGTGAAAGAGAAGGAGATGATACGCTCTATCCAATCCAATCAATCCAAAACACAGCCCAGCGGATTTTTTAGCACATACATCTTCCATCTGAGACTAATGACAATGTAGGTGCGACCCATCCAAAGCCTGTATACAATTTCTACTTACATTTACACAGCAATGGCCTAGGCCGTCAGACGAGTCCGAAATCTACCGACAATGTAAGCGAATGTTGGATGGGTCCGAAATCGGCCGACAACGTAAGCGAATATTGGATGGGTCCAAAATCTATCAACATTGTAAGCGAAGGTTGGATGGGTCCAATTTCATCAACATTTTAGATTGTGGGACTTAAATTTCAGATGTTTTTTATTAAAATATTCGTATTATAGAACAGCGTTTTCAACCATAAAATATTCTTATTATAATGAGAAATAATGCAAAAAAAGAAATTCATAAAACTTATTCAAAAGACGTGGGAAGAAACAAAGCTTAAACTAAAGGAAAAAAATTAAATTTTTTTCCAGTTTTTTGTTGTAGGATATTATTCCGAAGTGTCTGGCCTTAGGGAATTTGAAACAATTTCTAATTTTTTGGCGTAATCCTGTTCATTGAATCCTTCACATATGACAGCTTCTGAAATAAGGATAGAAAATATAGAACAATTTTTTAATATTAAACAGTTATTCTATAGAATAGACTAATGGACTACATTTTAAGGTTATATAATATCACTTTTCAATAAATATGTAAGAAAAAATTTAACTTACCGAAAATGGCTATGTTTAAAAGTTTAAATTCCTTAAACGACTTTTTATTTTGAGTACCATCATAGTTGTAAGATAATATTATAGAAATGTCTATAATATTGCAGAAGTTTTTAATAAGGCCATCTGGCGAAATTATAATTATAACGGAGAGATTTTAATATTCTTACATATTTTCCAAAATCTTCTACAATTTTGGAATGCATGGAATCTGCTCGTTTAGAACAATATCATTGTTTTCCAAACAGTCCGTCCTCAACTGTGTATTTCTTTTTTAATTGTCTGCTTCCACTTTCTTCAATCTCTTAAAATTCTTCTACTGAATCATGACATTTTATTTAACTTATTTAACACACAACACTTACTATATTCTTATTTTATTAGTTTATTTTATTAACTTTTTTTCAATATACACGACTTGCACTTTCAAAATCACTACACAGAATAAAATTTTGCTTTAAAAAAGAAAGAAGCATCAAAAATGAATAACGGTACAACACCGGCTGCAACAACACACACAAAAAAATTTACAAAACAATACAAAGGCATCCGATTCAGATGCAAGTGCGATGGACACATTTTATTATATTTTGTTTTGTTCTTTAATTCTAATATGGATTTTGTTCCACAATGTAATAGCAATGCGACTCATCCAAATCGGATGCCAGTTGTATGCTATAAACCACTTTTATTTCATTTTTTCCTATTGACACAGTAGCATACATTTGGATGGGTATTAAATTGTAATGGAGTACATGTTTTGTTCTACTCTTTGTTGTATTTGTATCGACAATATCAGGTGCTTACTTGTTTTATCTGTTCGTTTAGGTAAAATGAATGGAACGTTGCAGGCCCTTATTTTTCAATTTATTTTTATTTCTATCCCGCGTTTCTTATTAAACATACTTTTTTTTGGCGCATTTAATATTTGCTTATTATTTAAATGGCTTGAAGAGTTTTAATGTTCTTTACACTACGCCGGTTTGACAATGACTATTCGATTTAGGAGAAAACAATAGAACGTGTTACATTTCGGTTATGAACTGAACACACAAAATGGAGCAGAGAGCACCACAAAGAGCGCACAACTCAATATGCCTGGTTTAGATCTAATATTCAGTGCCGGTAAAAATTATAGCACTGACTTGACTGAAGTTCGAAGACGTTAAATAAAAATTCGTATGTAGTCTTTTTTGCTTATGTTTTTTACTGTTAGTATTCAGCATATATAACCTCTCCAAAAAATGCAATTCAACTCTCCCAATCTCTGCAGTTGTTTTTTTATACCCTCCACCATACTATGGAGGGTATATTAATTTTGTCATTCCGTTTGTAACTCCTCGAAATATTCATGTCAGACCCAACAAAGTATATATATTCTTGATCAGCGTAAAATTCTAAGACGATTTAGCCATGTCCGTCTGTCTGTCTGTGTGTCTGTCTGTCCGTCTGTCTGTCTGTCTGTCTGTTGTAATCACGCTATCTTTCGAACAAATTGAGATAGAAGGCTAAAATTTTGCACACATGTATTTTTTCCCAGTAGGCAGGTTAAGTTCGTAAATGGGCCATGTAGGTCCAAGTTATCATATAGCCCCCATATAACGGTACCTCCCGATATTCGGTATTTTGATGATTTTAGCGACATTATTCACCGGAACTATTTCAAATTTGGCATTTGAAGTTTGTAATGGATGCTACAGCCTAAGACAGAAAATTATCTGTGCAGGTCCACGTCTTCCTGTAGCCCCCATATAACGGTACCCCCCCATATTCGGTTTTTTGATGATTTTAGCGACATTGTTTACCGAAATCGTTTCAAATTTGGTATTTGAAGTTCGTAATGGATACTACATCCTAAATCAAAAAATGAGCCATGTAGGTACACGTCTTCATATAGCCCCCATATAACGGTACCCCCCGATATTCGGTATTTTCATGATTTTAGCGACATTGTTTACCGAAATCGTTTCAAATTTGGTATTTGAAGTTCGTAATGGATTCTTCATCCAAAGTCAAAGAATGAGCCATGTAGGTCCACGTCTTCATATAGCCCCCATATAACGGTACCCCCCGATATTCGGTATTTTAATGATTTTAGCGACATTATTTACAGGGATTGTTTCAAATTTCGTATGTGAAGTTCGTAATGGATACTTCAGCCCATGCCAGAAAATTGTCTGTGCAGGTCCACGTCTTCGTATAGCCCCCATATAACGGTACTCCCCATATTCGGTATTTTGACGATTTTAGCTGCATTATAAACAGATTTTTCTTCAAGTTTCGCATTTAAATATTGTAATAATTTATGACAAAAGTTGCCTATGCAGGTCCACGTCGTCGTATAAGCATTCGGTATTTTTAAGATTTTAACAGAATTGTTAACGGTTTTTTTTTTTTTTTTTTTGGAAATTGCCAAATTTGTACCAAATGGTGGAGGGTATTAAAAGTTCGGCCCGGCCGAACTTACAGCTTTTTTACTTGTTATAACTTAATGTTGAGAGTAAGGAGTAAAATCAAACGGTAAAAATAATAGCACTAAAGTTGTTATTGTGTTGTTGAACACGTGTTTGATAAATATTTTGGCAGTGAGTGAGTTGAAATTAACGTGTTAAGTACTTTTGAACCTTCTCTATTAAATCGAGCACGGAAATTAAGTTATTTATAGCAGATATGGGTCGTGGAAAACACTGTGGTACCGAGAAGAGAGAAATCATTAAAAAAATGATAAATGAAGGAAAAACCTATTCCGAAATAGGAAGATTATTGGGATGTTCCAATAAAATGATACGCAATGCAATAACTTTTAAAGAAAAAGATGAAAAGCGAGCTAGGAAGCCCGCGATGTCCAAGTTATTGGTGAACCGGTTAGTTAGGCAAAGCAGAAAAGAGCCGTTTAAGCCAGCCACGGAGCTAAAAAAAGAATTACAAATATCGACATGTGTTGAAACGGTTAGAGCTCGGTTGCGTGAACATAACCTCAATGCCTGTAGCCCGAGAAAAGTCTCACTCTTAAGTGCAAAGCACGTGGCCAAGCGAATTAAATTTGCAACAGAGCACTTGAATAGGCCTATAGAGATATGGAGGAACATTTTATGGACTAATGAGAGCAAAATCGTTTTATTTGGCGGAAAAGGTTCCCGTAGTTATGTAAGGCGACCACCGAATGCAGAGTATAATCCCCGCTTCACCTGCAAAACAGTTAAACATGGAGGTTCAAGCATAATGGTATGGGCTTGTTTTTCCTATCATGGAGTTGGTCCCATACACTGGATAAAAACCATCATGGATCAACATATTTATGTTGACATCCTTCAAAACGTGATGCTACCATATGCAGATGACGAATTACCGTTGTTGTGGATCTTCCAACAGGATAACGATCCAAAACATACGAGCAAGAAAGCGCGGAATTGGTTTGAAAGCAATGGTCTCAGACCTTAATCCCATAGAAAATCTTTGGGCTGACATCAAGAAAGATGTGTCTAATGCAAAACCAAAGAACAATGATGAACTTGGGGCTTAGTTCAAAACTCATGGAGCAAGATTTCCAAAAAAAGGTGTGAAGACTTAATAAATTCAATGCCAAGGCGATGTGCGGCAGTACTAAAAAACAAAGGTCATGCAACAAAATATTAAGCTGTGTTATAACATTTTGAAATATTTCAGAATAGTATTTGAAGAAAACTAAGAGTATTTTTATAGTATATTTGGTATTTTTGGTATTTTAATGGTTGTAACCAAATATTTCAATGAAATTACCTAAAAATCCACAAAAGTCGTTCCTTCTGAGTACCCTGGAAGAAGGCCTGCAAGTGTGACATATTTCTCTATTTATGCCATAGAGAGAAAACGCTCGTCATGTTGTGCCCTGTTTGATCAAACGCATAACAGTACGTGACATCCAACCAAATGCTCGATATCTCGTCATGTCGGTCAGACTCAAACCCATCATCATAACATGTAATGACCAATAAAAGCGGATGTTGAATAGTGTGTCATACAAAAATGTTCTACCACAAAAATTACAGCAATAATGATGAAACAATTGCCAACGAAAAAGACACACACACGTAATGAAGGCAACGCGCAATCGCTACCTGTTTTTCCGATATGTGAAAAAATACATTTTTATACCCTACAACACTGTGTTGGAGGTATTATAAGTCTGATTGGGCCAAAATTATGTAACACCTCGAAATATTGGTTTCCCACATAGGAAAGTATATATGGATCTTCCTATCTCGCCGAGCTGAGTCGATCTAGCAATGTATGTCCGTCCGTCCGTCTTTTGGAGATGATCGCATAATATTTAGGGATTGAAATGGACCAAAAACTGAAAAAATTCCTGTTTTTTGCAGTTGCTCTACAGGTCGCAATTATAGACCAATCAACGCGGAACTTAGCATGGGGCTAGAGCTTAGGGCTGGGCAGAAGCCTTCCAATTTTGATGGTCATCGGATAATATTTAGTGGGTGAAAAAGGCTATGACATTTGAGTTAAATAAAATTAAAATTTCCATTAAACCGCGAATATTTTTAATCCCGGCGAAATCACAAATAGACGAACAGGTCAATCCTGACCGTTACGTAGATGCTGATAGTAAATATTTCGGGTACATATAGCGAAATATATACAATGTATATATACAAAGGAAGGGGATGTTAGCTAAAATGCTTATATCTCAGGAATGGCTGGACCGATTTTGACAAATTTTGTCAATCCAGAATGCCCTCATGGCATAAAAGGATAAAATCGAAAAAAAAAAACGCATAAAAAGACGCCTATAATGATGTTAATATAGATTTTGTAGTATTTTGTGACATTTTTTATTTTTTCATATTTTTTATCGCATGCGATTTTTTCAATTTGACTTATAATATTAAAGTGTATATTTTGTAATATTTTTTCACCTTACAACACAGGTTGGGGATATTGTATATATATTGCAATTATCGCCAGATCCTCACGAAAAGGGTAGGGTTAGGCTCAGAATGGCTAGGCCTATTGTTTTCAAAGATGTCCGCAGTATATTTAGGGGTTGAAATTGACCACCAAAGCATGTTCCTGATTTTGCAGCCGTTATAATACAAATAGAAACCAAACGATACAAAATCTCGCATGAAGTTAGAGTTAGGGACTCTGGGTAGAATGGACCAGTACTTTGTGTAAATAATACCAGCATTCTATCAGCATTTACTTACAGGCGATATCTGAAGATAGCCAAATATCGTAGATAAGAAAATCATATAGATATGTCTAAATTTGGAGATTCAGAGGGGTCTCTTGCTTTTGGAGATGGTTCAAATGACCCAAAAACAGAAAAAAAAATCCTGATATACAATTGAAGCCATTCGACATGCCTGGGAAGAGCGATAAGGACAGGGAAGAATTCTAGCATTTTTGCACAACAACTAACAACACGACATATTTCGTAAATATTGGGCAAATGTCCCTGTTCAAAATGCTAAGGGTAATATCTGCGTGACATAGTTTCAAAAGCGAAATCTTCCAAAATGGACTAGGACATAAGAGGGCTTCTAACATGTTGTAGTGTTGAAGGGCATCACATGGTCGGCCCCGCACGACTTTAGCCTTTGCTTACTTGTTTGTAATAAAGTATTTCTTGGCGAATAATGACATATTTCAGGTACTTCCAATTGGTCCACACAAAATTTTTAGAATATTTTTAAATTATTGATTTCGTACTCACTTTTATATGTACACATCAGAGGGCTGCAATGAGTATGATTGAGTAGGCTTGATCACACACAGTGGAAATACAATCAAACTCAATCAGTCGGTCAGATGCAACATGTTCATTCGAGTTACTCAAGCCAAACGAAAAAGTTGTGATCAAACATGTATTGATCGAAATTTTGTGATCGCAATCAAACAGCTCACATGAGTTATTTGTTTACGAACTTATGTTGAATTGTTCATAACGGGTCGATCATCTATGATGAGTCTGATCGGTTTTATTTATCGTAGTTAAGTGAGTGATTTGATTTGATTAAAACACAAATGTTCGAATTTGAGCGAAATCATGATTGTAATTTTACTAAGGATTTCATAACTAAAAGATGTCTCCATTAAAGAAATTGGTACTTCAGTAACTTATTTGCAAAAAAAAAAAAAAAACAAAATTAAATTTTTTTATAAAGAAACACATCATTGGTATTTAGAAAACTAAAAATGTTTAAATATTTTTTTAATTTACAATATTGGTCAAGATTTTTCCCAAACTTCGACCTTTACGTTTACCTACACCTCTGTAGTTTCTACTTGCAACAATTTCGGTCGCACTATCACAATATTCTTCCATTTCAAATATTAAAAAAGTCAAAATAAAATGTCCCAACTTGATTAAATGCTCGAATAAACAATGACGCTGAGCGAACTCGATTCAAAGAACACAATCACGGTTGTGATTGCTCATTTACATTCATGTGTTCGATCAACTCATGTTGCTGAACACATCAAACCGTCTCGAACGCTCATGTTTGATTGTGAGTGAAGTGATTCAAACTGATCGTTCGATTCGATCAGAAGCGAAAACGGTCATTTCATTCAGATCAAACTAAACGACTGCATCAAAAAAATCATGTAAGAAACCGAGTATGCATGAATTTTTGCATACTCGTTGCAGCCCTCTGGTACACATACACTAGTGGCCAAAACTAAAGCAACTTAAATCGCAAAGACAATAAATGTCCTGTAACTTTTACAAAAATAAACAAATCGTAATTATTTTTCCAGTTTTAAATGAGGGGATTAATTCACTTTTAAGAAACTAAAAATAAAAATACAAAAATAATTTTGAACGAAAAATAATATGTGGAAAACTAAAATGACCCAATTTTTGCTTGGTCAAAACTAAAGCAACTTTTGATATTTTATTTTAAAATAATTAAATTTTGGCTAGTAGTCGATAGCATAACCATTATTTTTGATAGCAGCTGCACACCTACGAGGCATTGAATCTATAACACGCTCAATTTGATCCTTGGGTGTGCTTTCCCAGGCACCCCGAATTCTTTAGAAAATGTTGTGCTTATTTATTTCCGAATCTCTCTTGATCTTCCTATCTACGATTCTCCAAAGTTTTTCTAAGGAGTTTAGGTCAGATGATTGTGCCGGCCATAACAAAATATGAATTTTTGACTCCCGCAACCAATATTTGACAAGTTTTGATACAAGTTTGGGACCATTATCATGCTGAAACACCCAAATCAGCCGAATATTTTACTCAGCGTAAGGGAACAACGTGATGTCCAACACATCTTTGTAAACAAACCGATCCACAACTTCCTTTATTTTATGGATAGGCCCAAGTCCATAGAAAGAAAAACAGCGCCACACCATTTTTGACCCTCCCTCATGCTTCACTGTACCTTTGCAACACTGCGGCTTGAGTCCTTCATTTTTTGGTCTTCTCACCGTAAAATTTTGCACGTCTGAGCCTTTAATATTGAACGTAGACTCATCCCAGAAATGATGTTTTTTCCATTGAGCTTGATTCCACTTAATATTATCGTTTCCGAAAGCCTTTTTGATTTTTTCAGATATAAATGGTTTTTTGATGTCTTACGGGCATGCAGACCAGCTGCCACTACTCGTCTACGCACTGATCTCCAGCTTATATCCAATGATTGCTCTGTCACCAATCCAGTTGAACTCTTAAATAGTTGTTTTTTATTTCTCTCACAATTTGTGGATTAGTACGGGCTGAAGTTTTTCACGGCCTTCATCCGTTATAGACTGTTACTACTGATCCAGTTTAAAAAAACCGACTTAGTATACAGAAATAATTATGAAATCACAGAAATATTTATGAATTATTTCTCGGAAATTATTTTCTGTGATATGTTGTTTTGATAGTCACTGATAATTTGCTGTTTAATTCAGTTACTGTATTTGCTTCTAGCCATTTTTAATTTTTTTTTTTGGGCAGTTCCTAGAAAAACGAAAAGAAAAACACATACTGTTGTAAAAAACTTCTCAAAAAGGATTTATGACAAGCGAAATTGTCGAAGGAAGCAAAAAGCGATAAATATCACAGTAAAAACAACTGAAATTGCAGCGGTTATATGAATGTACAACAGAGTTGCTTTTGTTTTGTCCAAGCCAAAATCGGGTTAACTTACTTTACCAAACATTATTTTTTATATAAAAATTAATTTTGGTTTTATGTTTTAGGTTTTGAAAAAGTGAATAAAGTACCTAATTTAAAACAGGAAAAACTTTCTCATTTTCTTAATTTTTGAAAAAGTTACAGGGCATTCATTCTCCTTGTAATTTCAGTTGCTTTAGTTTTGGCCACCAGTGTATATGTATACATATATAGCTGTATGTTGACTTTATTACTTCACTCTATGTAGTATTGCATTTTAAAACACCACACACACACACACACACGCACACCCATTAAAACACAACACAGCCCTTAGTTATGCTAGGCTAGTTTACTAGAGACATTTTTTTCGTTCTCTTTGGAATTTCATCATATCTTTCATAAGGTGTCTTTAAAGTTTAAACACAAAAGAAAGTTCAAGAAAATAGTCAGAAGATGCAATCCTTTTCCCCCCAACTCATCCTTTCCTTCCAACTCACCGAACATTTGATAAAAGAAAAATGAGGTCAATGTGTGAGTGTGGATAAGATAAAAAATGTGGAAAATTCTTTGTTTGCCCCCCTCTGCTGATGTCTGCTGACATTAGTCAATGTCATTAACTTCATCACTGTACAGTTGTTTAATTACATACCGACATAATTACTCGATTTTAAATTAACTGTATATTTCAAATTACACTTTTTCTAATTATTTATTAGAATAACAAAGCCGGCCAAATTGCAAGAAAAAAAAAAACAATGTTCACGATCATTTCAGATTTTGCATCTATCACGGATACACTTATGTTTGTTTCATTGTTCTGCGTTTGCCATTGATACGTAGTTTTTTGAGAAAGTTATTTATTTGCTAATTAATTGAATTTATAGATTTTTTATTGTTCTGTGCCCTCGAACGACTGAAGTCAGACTAAACAATTTGAGTGGCAAAAAGACTGCATTACAGATTTCTGCGATTTGAATGACTGTCTGTAGTAGGGACGACATGCAAACAACGCTGCGTTGCATAATTGTGCCCGAAAGTATATCAAACTAACAAAAAGAAAAAAACATGACATCATCAGACTCCACGACACTTGGATTCATTAACAAATCTTGCGAACACCGTTGCTTGTTGGCGGTCTCGTAAATAAAAGAACACGTGCGTTCGAATTAAAACAAATCTAGTTAAAAAGTACCGATCGGTCGATCGATATATATATACTAGCTGAACCCGGTGCGCTTCGCTACTCCTTTTGATTTTATATGCATTCAAAATTTTATTTACGAATATATGTTGGTTAAAAAAAAACAAATTTTATAATTAAAAAAAAAATTATTGCACTACTTTAATGCGTAAATATACAAAACCATTAGAAAAACAGTAACATGACATACATACACGAAGGGTTTGTCCTTCTGATTTATTTATTTCATAGCAAATACCAAGCGTGCAGTAAACTGCAATCTTTTGAAGTTGAGTGGCATTTCTGTTGCAATTAATGAATTCGAGATAGCAACATACTTCGCCGTAATATCATATTTCAAATAAATTGTTGTGTTGTTTTTTACTGTTAGCCTAAGGCGTTGTGGGTCAATGGTTCTTATTAAAATCATATCCCAATCTGATCCGATTTAAATATAATTTTAAAAAAATTACTTTTACACCAAATTCCGCCACACCTTTCATATTTCATTGAAATTGGTGCGTCAAATACGTGAAATCGGCCGAGAATATATATATGGGAGCTATATCCAAATCTTAACTAATTTCCAATTAATTTGTCACATTTATTATTGTAACCACACATATGTTAGCTATACCCAAACCTCAACTGATTTCAATAAAATTTGGCAATTTTTTCTGGTGCCAGATTTCGTCTTTCTCGCTTTGGGTGCATCAAATATGTGAAATCGGCTGAGTATATATATGGGAGCTATAATTAAATCTGAGCGTATTTGAAAATAATTTGTCAAATTTATTTTTGTACCAAATTTAGCCACTCATGCCGAATTTCATTGGAATCGGAAATACGTATCGTGTTTTGTGCATCAAATATGTGAAATCGGCGGAAGATATATATGGGACCTATATCCAAATCTGAACCGATTTTAATATAATTTGACTAATTTATTTTCTAATCAAAATCCCGTTACATATTCCAAATTTCTTTGGAATCGAACATACATATCGTGCATGGTGCATAAAATACATGAAATCGGTCGAAAATATATATGAGAGCTATATCCAAATCTGAACCGATTTTACTATAATTTGACAAATGTATATTCGTTTTAATTTCCCCTACAGATTCCAAATTTCATTGAAATTAGAGATATATAGCGTGTTTGGTGCATCAAATACATGAAATCGGTCGAAAATATATATGGGAGCTATATCCAAATCTGAACCGATTTCAATATAATTTGAAAAATTCATTTTTGCTCCCGATTCCGTTACTTATTTTAAATTTCATTAAATTTGGACATACATATCTTATTTGGTCCACCAAATACATGAAATCGGCCGAAAATATATATGGGAGCTATATCCAAATCTGAACCGATTTCAATATAATTTGGGAAATAAATTTTTTTAGATAAAATCTATCACACGTTTCAAATTTCATTGAAATTGGGGATACATAGCGTGTTTGGTGCATCAAATGCTTGAAATCGGCCGAAAATATATTTGGGAGCTATATCCAAATCTGAACCGATTTCAATATAATTTGACAAATTTATTTTCGGATCAAATCCCGTCACATATTCCAAATTTCATTGGAATCGAACATTCATATTGTGTTTGAGGCATCAAATGAACGAAATCGGTCGAAAATATATATGGGAGCTATATCCAAATCTGAACCGATTACAATATAATTTAGCAAACTTATTTTTGTTCCAAATTCCGTTACACATTCCAAATTTGTAGACTGTATCTTTAACCGATCAATAGATATGTGCATATAAAATCTAAATTTTTGGGAGGTACCTCCGATTCTGATGCTATATCTCCAGTTCCAAGTGGAAATTCAAAAATGTATATAGCCTATGTTACTTTCAGGCGATGTTGCAGTATATATGGAAATTTTCAGAAAAATCTATTCAGCAGTTTTCGAGTCCATAAATTACAAACAAACAAACAAACAAACAAACAAACAAACGTACAAACATTTTCCTCTTTTATAGATATAGATATAAACATTTACATCCAATTTTATACGAAATCATAAATTCCGATTAATTAAATATTCCTATCGGATTTCTCGTTAGCGGAAATATTTTGATATATAGCAAATTATGACAGATATAAGTATTGGAAATTGTGGCCCACTGTGACCTTTGTGTTTGACTTGAGGTACCAGAACGGATTGGCAGATATCTATCATCGTCATATCAACAGATTTTGCGTTAACGAAAATGTTTGGATGTGTGAAATTTGTTTTCAAATGGGCCAAGTCTGCACGGAATCGAATGGTAATTTCGCGTTAGGGCTTGTTATAGGTATAACAAAATTTCGAGCTTTGTGGGAATGGTACCAGAAGGAATGGACCGATATATTCCATCTTAGCACCAGTTGATTAACAAAACCACTAAAGAAAGTCTTAAAGTCGGGCGTGGCCGACTTTATAATACCCTACACCACTTTGCTAATTTAGTAGATCTCCGCATGACAATTAAAAGTTTTTATGGGAGAATTCAATAATACACGCTATGATTATAATTACAGTTCAAAGGACTAAATATGCCGCAGCATTTGTATCTTTTAAATTCGGACTTGTATTGCCCATTTGGTGAAGAATTAATTTGAAATCGGATAAAGATATATATAGGAGCTATATCCAAATCGGAACCGATCTCGATAAAATTTGCCAAAGATATTTCTGAGCTGTATTTGATATATTTCCCTGAATATCGTTGTTACGGAGTGCATATTACGGCTGCGGAGGACAAAAATAACAAATCGGATGAACAATATATATGGGAGCTATAGCTATATCTGAGCCGATATTCACCAAATTTGGTATAGCAGCTTCTAGACTCAATTCGGTCGTAAGTGCCAAATTCCATCCCATCCACTTGGACAAATATTAGACGTTTGGTCCACAATAAAAGGTAAATCGGACGAAGTTATATATGGGAGCTATATCCAAATCTGAACCGATCTAAATAAAATTTAGCAAATGTATTTCTGAGCTGTATTTAATATATTTCACCAAATATTGTTGTTACAGAGTGCATATTACGGCTGCGGAGGACAAAAATAACAAATTGGATAAACAATATATATGGGAGCTATAGCTATATCTGAACCGATTTCCATAAAATTTGGCATACTTATTTTCAGACCTAACCTGGTTGTATGTGCAAAATTCCATACTATTCGGGCTGATATTACACGTTTGATGCACAATAGAAGGCAAATCGGACGAAGATATATATGGAGCTTTATCTAAATTTTGACCGATTATCTACTTCCCAATTTCAATAGGGTTCGTCATTGGGCCAAACAAATGATTTGTGCAAAATTTCGTCTGGACAGGGTAATAAATGCGAGCTGCACTTTCTTTACATTCATAAATCGACTCAGAATGTGATTCTATGCAGATCATCAAACATTACAAACAAATGCACTAAGTCATAATACCCTGTCCACCTTGTGGTGTAGGGTATAAATATTGTGATGTGTATAATTTGAAGACAATCGAATTCTTACATCACATTTTATAAGATTTATAATTTTTTCAAAATTTTGATTCTTTGTGGTTGAGGTACTCGATGAACTGAACTGATATTGTCCATTATCGCATCTGGAAATATCAGAATTTGCAAAGTTGGAGCAAAATCGGATCATACTTTCATCATACATAGTGCTAGAAGGAGTGGACCGAATTGGCCATCTCCGAATTCTACATATGTTTGATAATTATATTACGATGTTTGCAAGAAATCGGATACTCCCTTCGAGATTTATCGTGCTCACCAGCCAGACAGACGGGCGGACGGACATTGCTAGATCGACTCCACATGTCCTGAAACGGATTTGGTCCAAAAAGACGTTGGATACGATTTCTTGAAAACGGAAATTGCAGGCGGGTTACATTGAAGTGTAGTACCGAATTATGTTGTGGTGAAACTGAATAGATGATGTCGAAATAATCTAACGCGGTCACAACAAAATTAAAGGATATTTAATTTTTTTTAATCGCTAAAAAGTCAAGAAAAACTTTTTTGCAATAATTCTAAAATCGGGAAAAAATCTAAAAACAAATTTCAATGGAATCGAATTTCTAAATTATAGTACATTCTATAGAAAAACTCCGTTGAGAAATTTAAACATTTGCTCTAAAAAAGGCATATAGTTTTTAACTCCATGACACTGCTTCGCGCTTCAGCTGGAAGATTCGAAAATATTTGAGCAAACAAAAATGACCAACAAAGCGTAATTTGATGAGAAACCATCCATCCAAAAACTGATCACGTTTTGGTATAACCATTATACAATTCAAGCTATTTTCGGGGTCTTGGCCACTTTTTTATATTTTAATTTTTTATTTTATTTTTTCTTATTTATTTTATTTTTTTTTATTTATTTATTTATTTATTTATTTATTTTTTTTTTTTTTGGCTCTTATTTGGCATCTTTGATTCTAAGAGGATAGAAAATCTATTCTCATAAAATTTTCAGAATAGAGTCCATAGGCATTAATTTAAGTATAGTCCCCACATTAGTGGGGACCAACCATTGGGTGGTCAGAAAAGAACATTTTGAGGGACTTATTCCGTCGGAAATTGTGGCGAAAACATGATAAAATTGCGAATATTAGAAAGTAGCACGGGAGCGAAAATTTGTTTAATCGATATTGAATTATAAGATGATGAAAAATATGGACTTTATGGGGTCTCAAACGCTCAATTCAAATAAAAAAAGTTATTCCATAATTAATGCGGAAATCACTCTGCCCCTAATTATGAGGTGGACAAAACTTAATACCACGCAACAGGACATTCTAAACGTTGGAAATACAAATTCCAAGTTACAGCTAATTTGAATGGAAAATGCTTATAAGCTCTTTACAAACTCAAAAAATTTAGCTTTTAACAATCAAATTAAAGCCTATGGATGAAAAATAAAATCAGGATATTAAAAAAAAAAAACTAAAACCAACGATAGATGGACATCTATTATAATTTTTGCCATGAATATTTATTTCTATTTAGAAATAACATAAGTCAGATCGGTGATTAATCATGCTTTAAAAAATATGCATTAAAGACTAAAAGTACGGGCCGGCAACGCGGACCGGGCCAGCTAGTTTTTCCTAAATGTATTGAATAATATCTCACAAAACTAAAGGAAATTTGAATTTATAGGATTCAATAACATTTGTACATTGTCTACACATGAAAATACCAAACGGATAAAAATGCGATTTCTATTGCATTTCATAGGATCTGAAACGTTTATAAACAGCACTGAACTCAATAATGAATATTTGTTTTTGTTGGCTAAAATCCGAGCTAAGCATCAGCAGTCATGCTGCTTTTTGGTGCTGAGCTATTTTGATGCTAAGGCTAATTTCATTTTAGCTTCAGCTGCTCACTGCTATTTTGCCTTTGCTGACGATTTCAAGTAGCATTAGCTCTCTCGGCTAAATCTTTTTTGTAATGGGCTACATATGGCTACAGAGGGTATATATCATTTGATGCGGTCAAATAATAGGTCTCTTTGGACCAAATCCGTTTCAAAACATTTGGAGTCGATCTAGCGATGTCCGTCCGCCCATCCGTCCGTCTGTCTGGCTGGTGCGCATAACGATAACTCTCGAAATGAGTATCCGATTTGGTCCAAACTTGGTACATCGTAATATTTTTGTCAAACTTAGATCGAGTTCGGTGATGGGCAATGTCGGTCTACTCCTTCTGGTACCTTCCCCACAAAGGGTCAAAATTTTAAATAATTACAACTCTCATCAAATGTGATGTACGATTGCGATTGTCTTCAAATTTCACCCATCCCAATATTTATATTTACCCAAGGTCTGTTAAGATGGAATATATCGGTCCACGCCTTCTGGTACCTCCCACACAAATGGTCGAGATTTTCAAAAATAATTTATATATATTTTTTTCTGCACAGAATGAGAATCGATAATCCGATTTTGTTCCAACTTTGCAAATCCTGATATTTACGTCAGTTCTAGGTCAGGTGCAATTTTACTCAAATGTGTACTATTTCTGCCATACTTTTTTTACCAGATTTATTTAAAATTTCGCATTTGAAGTTCGTAATGGATACTACATCCTAAGACAGAAAATGTGCCGTGTAGGTCCACGTCTTCGTATAGCCCCCATATAACGGTACCCCCCGATATTCGGTATTTTAATGATTTTAGCGACATTATTTTGCGGAATTGTTTCAAATTTCGCATTTGAAGTTTGTAATGAATACTATAGCCTATGACATAAAATTGTCTGTGCAGGTCCACGTCTTCGTATAGCCTCCATATTCGGTACCTTTAACCCCCGATATTAGGTATTTTTATGTTTTTAGCGACATTATTTACCGGAATTGTTTCAAATTTCGCATTTGAAGTTCGTAATGAATACTACAGCCTATGACAGAAAATTGTCTGTGCAGGTCCATGTTTTGTAATGACCATGGTACCTCCCTATATTCGGTATTTTGATGATTTTAGCTACATTATAAACAGATTTTTTTCAAGTTTCGCATTTGAATATTGCAAAAGCTTGTGACAAAAGTTGCCTATGCAGGTCCACGTCTTTGTATAGACACTAATATACGGTTACATTAGGTAATTTCAAGATTTTAAGGGATTTTATTTTTTGAAAATTGTTAAATTTCCACCAAATGGTGGAGGGTATACAGCTTTTTTACTTGCTTTTATAGATTTTTTTATTGTTGGCCGGCTCAAGAAAGACTTAACAATTTTAGCCATAATAAAACACCATTACACATTTCTGAGATTTGAGTGTGTGTGTGTGTGTGTTTAAACTAAAGGCGCACAAAATGGCGCCAGATGCCTCACAATTCCAATGTTGCTGCTGATAATGCTGATATTATGGCTTTTGCCTTGAATCGACCAATATTTATGTCCCCTAGACATTAGAACAGTAACAAGGAATGACATCATCAAAGTGCACTTTATCTATCTGCCATCCTGACCACTTTTATTAAAGAGATGACATATTTTAATTACACATGTTTTGTACCGAATTTTGTCAAGAATCGGTTTGACCTTAAGGTTATAACATTTATTGGAAAATCTGAAAGAGCAACAATTAAATTTTTAATTTTTTAAACAATATTTTTTTTCACTTCCTTCTTTATTTTTATTGCCTGTCATCATCAGCAGCTAGAAATTGAAGAATATACGTAGTATGCGTCTGTAGGTATTCATTCATCCAACAACCGTGTTATCAATCGTTGTGTCCAATGAATGAATGTGAATGACTGAATGAATAAATGAATGAATGAATGAATGAATGAAAGCAACCACTGCAGTTGTGTTGTACATCGTCGTGCGTGGAAAATTTTCAGAGATTTGATTCGAAATTTTTTTCTCATGTTTGTTCCGGAACCTGCCTACTGGCAAAAAAAACATGTGTGCAAAATTGTAGCCTTCTATCTCAATTCGTTTGAAATATAGCGTTATTACAATAGACAGACAGACAGACGGACGGTCGGTCATCGCTAAATCGACCTAGAATTTTACGCTAATCAAGAATATACATTCTTTGTTGGGTCTGTCAGGAGTATTTCGAGGAGTTACAAATGGAATGACAAAGTTTATATACCCTCCATAGTATGGTAGAGGGTATAAAAAGACACTTTTCTTTCATTAAAAAAAAAATGAATTTGCAAAACAAGAAGTTGTTTACAATCAATTCAATCATTACAATCAATTGTTGACATCTGATGATGTTTGACCGTAAATGTCAAATTTCTGCGAATATGTTTTAATTAGTTTTTATTTCTAATCCGCCTATCTCATTACACATACTTTGCTTATAATATATATACATATATACACTGGTGGCCAAAACTAAAGCAACTTAAATCGTAAAGACAATAAATGTCCTGTAACTTTTACAAAAATAAACAAATCGTAATTATTTTTCCAGTTTTAAATGAGGGGTTTAACTCACTTTTAAGAATTTAAAAAAAAATACAAAAATAATTTTGTACAAAAATTAATATGTGGAAAACTAAAATAACCCAATTTTTGCTTGGTCAAAACTAAAGCAACTTTTGATTTTTTATTTTAAAATAATTAAATTTTGGCTAGTAGTCGATATCATAACCATTATTTTTGATAGCAGCTGCACACCTACGAGGCATTGAATCTATAACACGCTCAATTTGATCCTTGGGTGTGCTTTCCCAGGCACCCCGAATTCTTTAGAAAATGTTGTGCTTATTTATTTCCGAATCTCGCTTGTTCTTCCTATCTACGATACTCCAAAGGTTTTCATGGAGTTTAGGTCAGGTAATTGCGCCGGCCATAACAAAACATCAATTTTTGACTCCCGCAACCAATATTTGACAAGTTTTATACAAGTGTGGATCATTGTCATGCTGGAACACCCAAATCAGCCGAATATTTTACTCAGCGTAAGGGAACAACGTGATGGCCAACACATCTTAAATAGTTGTTTTTTTATTTCTCTCACAATTTGTGGATCAGTACGGGCTGAAATTTTTCACGGCCTTCATCCGTTATAGGCTGTTACTACTGATCCAGGTTCAAAAAACCGACTTAGTATACAGAAATAATTATGAAATCACATAAATATATATGAGATATTTCTCGGAAATCATTTTCTGTAATATGTTGTTTTGATAGTCACTGATAATTTGCTGTTTTATTCAGGTACTGTATTTGCTTCTAGCCATTTTTAAAATTTTTTTGGGCAGTTCCTAAAAAAACGAAAAGAAAAACACATACTGTTGTAAAAAACTTCTCAAAAAGGATTTATGACAAGCGACATTGTCGAAGGAAGCTAAAAGCGATAAATATCACAGTAAAAACAACTGAAATTGCAGAGGTTATATGAATGTACAACAGAGTTGCTTTTGTTTTGTCCAAGCCAAAATCGGGTTAATTGACTTTACCAAACATTATTTTTTATATAAAAATGAATTTTGGTTTTATGTTTTAGGTTTTTTAAAAGTGAATAAAGTACCTAATTTAAAACAAGAAAAACTTTCACATTTTCTTAATTTTTGAAAAAGTTACAGGGCATTCATTCTCCTTGTAATTTCAGTTGCTTTAGTTTTGGCCACCAGTGTATATATCTACGGCAGCTTGAATGTCTGAGTCATAATATGTTGTCTCTTGTGTCTGTGAATGGGTGGCGCGGTAGGCAAAAACCATAAGTAAACACACCTCCCCCCCTCATCGTCATTATATCATCATATTGCACTTCAACTGTCTGGCATCCCAACTGCTATCGAAGACGTCACATATTTTAATCACACATCACACAGTGGAGGAATAAAGTCAACATACACCTTGCGATTTTAAAATTTTGGCCAATAGGCAACTTTAAATTAATTAAATTCAATTTTATGTGTATATTTAAATCATTAAAACCCAGTTAATTTTATAAAAAAAATAAAAACATGTGATAAAATATATAGTAACGAAAATATTTGAAATGTGAGAAAATCTCCATCTGAGAACTATATTGATTTTGTCATTCCGTTTGTAACTCATCGAAATAATGATCTTAGATCGAACAAAGTATATATATTCTTGATCAGCGGAAAATTCTAAGACATGGCTAAATGTCCGTCTGTCTGTCTGTACGTCCGTCCGTCCGTCTGTCTGTCTGTTATAATCACGCTATCTTTCGAACGAATTGAGATAGAAGGCTAAAATTTTGCACAAATGTTTTTTTTTCCAGTAGGCAGGTTAAGTTGGCCCATATAGGTCCACGTTTTCATATAGCCCCCATATAACGGTACCTCCCCATATTCCGTATTTTAATGATTTTAGCGACATTATTAAGCGGGATTGTTTCATATTTGGCATTTGAAGTTCGAAATGGATACTACAGCCTGAGACAGAAAATTGTCTGTGCAAGTCCACGTATTCTTATAGCCCCCATATAACGGTACCTCCCTCTATTCGGTATTTTAATGATTTTAGCCACATTATTCACCGTAGAAGTTCCAAATTACGTATTTAGAGCTCATAATGGGAACTACTGTCTGTGACAGAAAATTTGCCTATGCAGGTCCAGGTCTTCGTATAGGCTTCATATATCAGTACCTCCTTATATTCGGTATTTTGACGATTTTGGGTACAATACTCACCGAAATTGTTTGAGATGTCGTACTTGAAGTTCGTAATGGAAGCTACAGCATGTGATAGAAAATTGTCTATGCCAGTCCAGGTCTTCGTATAGCTCCAGGTCTTCGTATAACAGTACCGCCCTATGTACGTTATTTTGATGATTTTGGCTACATTATTTACTGTTTATTTCAAGTTTTGAATTTGAATATGGTAATGACTTGTGACAAACAATGCCTATGTAGGTTCACGTCGTACAGGCCCAAATATAACGGCTATATTCGGTATTTTTAAAATGTTAACAGAATTTTTGGCGAATGTTATCTTTTTAGGGAATTTTCAAAATCGTTCTAAATGGTGTAGGGTATTCAAAGTTCGGCCCGGCCGAACTTACTGCTTCCTTAATTGTTTCCAATGATTTTTTTTTTTAGTTTTTTTTATGAATTACAATTTCCCTATGTTAATAAACATATTTATTAATGTATTAACTATTTACATAATCACATTTCTCATTATCGTCACCATATCTCAGAAACAACATAATAGTTAGCTGTATGTTGACTTTATTACTTCACTCTATGTAGTATTGCATTTTAAAACACCACACACACACACATTGACTTTATTAATTCACTGTATGTATACATACTATAGTATTGCATTTTAAAACACACGCACACACACACATCCATTAAAACACAACACAGCCCTTAGTTATGCTAGGCTAGTTTACTAGAGACATTTTTTTCGTTCTCTTTGGAATTTCATCATCTTTTTCATAACTTGTCTTTAAAGTTTAAACACAAAAGAAAATGCCAGAAAATAGTCAGAAGATGCAATGCTTTTCCTCCCAACTCATCGATTACTCAAAAAATGTCGATCATACACCGAACATTTGATAAAGAAAAATGAGGTCAATGTGTGAGTGTGTGTAGGGAAAAAAATGCGGAAAATTCTTTGTTTGCCCCCCCCTCTGCTGATGTCTGCTGACATTGTTCAATGTCATTAACTTCATCACTGTGCAGTTGTTTAATTGCATACCGACATTAACCGATTTTAAATTAACTTTGTATTTGAAATTCCACTTTTCTAATCATTTATTAGAACAACAAAACCGGCCAAATTTCCAAAATGCGAGAAAAAAAAACAATTATCACTGTCATTTCAGATTTTACATCTATCACGGATACACTTATGTTTGTTTTATTGTTCGGCGTTTGCCATTGATACATACTTTTTTTTAAGAAAATTTTATATTTGTTTTTTAATTGAATTTAAAGATTTTGTTCTATGCCCTCGAACGGCTCAAGTCAGACTAAATAATTTTAGTAGCAAAAAGACTGACAGATTTCTGAGCTTTAAATGTGTGTGTATCTAGTATGGACGAGACGAGTGTAAAACAGAGCAATGGGCCAACACTCACCAATGTGCCCAATAAATAAATTTGGTTTTTGTTTTACTTACCTCGTCCTCCCCCCATTTATAATTGGCTTCATTAACAAATCATGCAAACAACGTTGCATTGATGAAGTATTCTTGCGCCCGAAAGTAAATCAAAATGAAAAAAGTAAAAAAAAATCTAGCATCCTGGCTACTGAACTACACATGTGGTTGACCTTTTTTTGCCAAGAACCGATTTGACCGGAAATTGTGTAAAAAAGCAACTTGTTATCAATAAAACTCAACTTCTGTATGTTTCGTGTTGACTCGAAAACGGCTAAAACGATTTGCCTGAAATAGTCAGAGAACATTTATGAATTCGAAGGTGAAGATTTCTCGGAATCCATAAATTTTAGTGACTTTGGCAATATTGCAGATAAAGCACACAAGCATTATTTTGATCGGAAATGTTACTCCTCATGTGAGCAAACAAATGTTTTTTTTTTTTTTTTTTGACCTCATTTTTTTTTTATAAATTCCCTTTAAAGGTGATCGCAGCAAGTCAAAATATTCCACAAAATTATTTGAACTAAAATTCTAAAATTTTCTTTTTATTTCTATTCTGCGTTCATAATCGATCAATCGCTTGCTGGCTGCTGCAGATGAAAATTTGATAAACGAAAAATTATGTTGACCTCCTTTGACTCCTTTCTTTGCCATTAGCTATGTATTTGAAAAATCACTTTTTTAATCATTTATTTCAATAAAAAAATCGGCATTTTTCGTATTGCAATGCAGAAATATTCACGATCGCTTTAAAGTTAGCACTTGAAGATAATCTATCATTTCCACAGATATATTTCTTTGTGTGTGTTTTATTGTTATGTGTTGGTCATGATAGATACATACCCTTTTCCCAGTTCTAATTGTTGGTTATTAAATAAATTTTCGCACCAAATTTTTTAATTGAACTTAACACTTGGCCAGCTTAAAAAACACTAAACACTCTTTGCGGAAACAAAAGAACATTAAACATTTCTGTGATTTGAATGTGTGTGTGTGTGTGCTGAAATAGATCTGCGACAGTGCTCTGACTCGCACCATCCCTGTGGGACTTTTTTCAACCGGCTAGTTATAAATGGATTGCAATCTAAACTGACAACAAATTAGTTGAAAAGACAAGTAAGGGACCTACGAACTAATTATTAGTTAATTAACAAAAAAAAAAAAAAACAGCTAGAAGTCTACCAAGTTATACGCTGGTATCAATATTTTTATACCCTCCATCATGCATTTTATGGAGGGTATATTAAGTCTGTCATTCCGTTTGTAACTCATCGAAATAACAATTTTAAACCTAGAAAGGTATGTATAATCTTGATCAGCGTAAAATTCTAAGACGATTTAGCCCTATCCGTACGTCTGTTGTAATCAAACCAGAGTCACAACGAGTTATGATTGGAAGCTAAAATTTTGCACAGATCCGTCTTTTGTACACAGGCAGTTCCAGTTCGATGATGGACTATATCGGTCAACGATATTGTATATCGGTACCCCCGGAATATCTGGTATTTTGATGAGGAGTTTTTTCGCGACTACTTTACCCCCTGAATAAGAATTGCCTATGTAGGTCTACGATTTCCTATAGCCCCCATATAATGGTACCTCCCGATATGCGGTATTTTGATGATTTTAGCCACATTTCTCAATGGAGTCGTCGGAAATTCTACACAAGGAGTTCCTTGTAAGTACTTTACCCCCTCTAAGAGGATTAGGTCTATAGCCCCCATATAATGGTACCTCCCGATATGCGGTATTTTGAAGATTTGAGCCACATTTCTCAATGGAGTCGTCAGAAATTCTACACAAGGAGTTCTACGCGACTACTTTACCCCCTGAATAAGAATTGCCTATGTAGGTCTACGATTTCCTATAGCCCTATATAATGGTACCTCCCGATATGCGGTATTTTGATGATTTTAGCCACATTTCTCAATGGAGTCGTCGGAAATTCTACACAATGAGCTCCTTGTAAGTACTTTACCCCCTGTAAGAGGATTGTCTATATAGGTTCACAATATCGTATATCCCCCATATAATGGTACCTCCCGATATTCGGTTTTTTGATGATTTTAGCAACATTTTTCAATGGAATCGTCGGAAATTCTACACAAGGAGTTCTTCGCGACTAATTTACCCCCTGGAAATTGTTGTCTATATAGGTCTACGATTTCGTATAGCCCCCCGTATTTGATGATTTCAGCCACATTTTACAATGTAATTGCCCATATGACCCCCAAATATTCGATATTTTGATATTTTTTTTAAAGTTCGTAATGGGTACTACAGTCTATGACAAAAAATGTCTTATGCAGGCCCACGTCTTCGCTTAGCCTTCATATAACGGGGTGGTGGTGGGTTCTTTATACGGTATTCGTAATGGGTACTACAATCTATGACGGAAAATTGTCTATGCAGGTCCACGTCTTTGTACAGCCCCCATATAAAAGTTTTCATTTGAGCGGTATTTTTCAATTTCCTTCCGAATGGTGGAAGGTATAAAAAGTTCGGCCCGGCCAAACTTAGCTACTTTATTACTTGTTTGCAATAATTCGCCTAATACATTTTTCAAAAAAAAAAAATTATATAAATGCATCAAAGAGTAATACATACCATATGGATGGAACTTAAAAATTAGCAATTCCTTGTCATAGGTTACCATGGGTACCACCATTACGAACTTAAAATACGAAATTTGAAACATTTTCGGTGAATAATGCCGCTAAAATCTTCAAAATACCGAAAATTGAGAGGTATCGTTCAATGAGGGCTATACGATGGCGTGAACCGACAAGGCCCATTTACGAACTTAGCCTGTCTAGTAGCAAAATACATTTCTTTCTTCTATCTCAATTCGTTCGAAATATCGCGTGATTACGACAGACAGATGAACATTGCTCAATCGACTTGGTATTTTACGCAGATTGTAGGGACAATCATTAGGATTTGACAAAGTTAATATACCCTCCATAGTATGGTGGAGGTTATAAAAATAACTAAAAGTGTCTGGACTACTTTTTGACCAAGTTATTTTCCCGCAGGGATCTTTTAACTTGGCTTGTGCTTGTAAATGTGTGGGGCAATCAATGAACCCAACCCAACGAACGAGTGTTTTGTGTAATTCGCGACATTGTGGCTAGCAACCAAACTTAGCGCAGCAACAACAAAAAATACATGATATCATCACGTCATCTTCCTTCCATCCTGCCTAGTATTTTCGAAGAGGTAAAATATTTAAATTACACATGCATTTCTATATGCATTCCAATTATTTGGCGCTATAAGAAAGCGTTTACCGTTTATAGAGAATGTGAAGCCTCTTACAAATTATATAGCCAATAGAATAGCTTAACAGCTTAAGATAAGATAAGGTACCTCCCCCACAAAGGGTCCAAGTTTAGAATAACCAAAACGTGAATAAAATAAGCATCCCAAGCGTTGATGCATCTACCTGTATTCTTCTACCATGTGGGCTAGGAATACCAGATGACTGGAATACGACCATGGTAGTAGAATACAGGTGGTCGCATCGACACAGCTGCTGGAACAATGACCTGTCAAACCAATTTTGGAATTGAAATTTTATGAATGAAAAATTATTTAAATTTGTAAAAATTGTTTAAAAAAAATGCGTATCATAACAACCTCCAATTGGCGTCGTATAGGAAAACATATACAAATCTATTTATTTTTGAAGAAACATTTAAAAAGTGTTGACATATCGATGTTCCTAAGCGTTGGTGCATCTATCACCGCCTTTACACGGTGCAATTTTTAGCTGGCATTTTTATCAATTCTCTTTTAAAATTTCTGCATAAATCTTCGCGCCTTTACACGGTGGCATTTTACGATAATAGTGCTTGGCATTTTTTTGACATTTTATTTTATTCAGTATTTCGTATAGAGCTAATTGTTTGTAACAGATATTTATAAAGAAGTGATTTAAAATTAAATGTGTGAATCTAAAGAAGAAATGATGGAAAAAGTTATTGAGGTGTTAAATATTGCATTATTAACTTTTATTTTAACTTTTTTTTTACTTTTTAATACTTCCAATTAATTTTCTATAATTCACTATACAATTCAATCACTAAAAACATCACATGCTTCTCAACAGTTGCTAAGTGGGAACAATTTTTAACAATTATGCTCTTTATTTGATGCCACAAAGGAAAAGAAGCAATACATCTTTTCACGATAAAAATACCTTGCCGCCTTCATTTGGTTGGCAACTCGGCACAGCACAAAAAACACTTCGGTACAGACAGTATGGCGACGACGACCATGTGGATGATGACGACAAACACTGCAATCGACTCATTGGCATATTGTGTCGGTGTTGCCAGTATTGAGGATTTTTTCCCCCAAAAAGGGGGTACCTTTCGTATACCTTACACCACATATTTTGTAAGATGGAGAAGGATCCATTGTTATTTTTGAAGATCTTCATAGAATCATGTTCTGAGTCGATTTATGCATGTCAGTCTGCGAACAAAATGCAGGTCGCATTTATTATCCAATTGAGAATTTTACAAACAATATTTGTTTGGCCCAAGGACGAACGCTATTGAAATTGGTGAGAATTGGTTCAAATTTAGATATAGCTCCCATATATATCTTCAACCGATTTCGGATTAATTGTGCACTAAATGGACAATATCAGTCCAAACAACCTGAATTTTAGCATATCCGACCGAATTCGATATAGAAGCAAGAACATCAAACTTGGTGAAAATCTGGTCAGATATAGCTATAGCTCTCATATATATCTTTCATCCGATTTGATGTTAAAGTCCCTCACATTCGTAATATTCCCAACACAAGAATGATATTTGGCACCAGATATCAGATACAGCCCAGAAATACCTCTGCCAAATTGTATCAAGATCGGTTCAGATTTGGATTTAGCTCCCATATATATACATATTTAACCGATTTCGGGTTAATTGCGCACCAAATGCCCAATATCAGTCCAAATGACCTGGATTTTGTCAGTCCAAATGACCTGAATTTTGTCACTTTCGACCAAATTCAGTTTAGAAAAAAGTTCATCAAATTTGGTGAAAATCGATTTAGATATAGCTTTAACTTCCATAAATGTGTTTCATCCGATTTGATATTTAAGTCCCTCAAATTCGTAATATGCACTCCCAAAGAATGATATTTTGTACTAGATATCTTATAGAGCTCAGAAATGCCTTTGTCAAATTGTACAAGATCGGCTAAGATTTGGATATAGCTCCCTTATACAGTGAAAGCGTTTGCTTGTGGTAATCGACACTTTGGTATTTTTTAATTCCAACCTTTCATTCCTTCCATTCAGGCACAATAGTCCAAAGGATTGGTATCCGGAGATTTTGGTGACAATTGTGCGCTCGAAATGAAGCGAGGAACCTTATTTTGTAACTAATCTTGGGTGGCGCGTGCTGAGTCCTGTTATAATTCCAAGGTCTGCGGCTAAAACGTTTGCGTGCCCAAGACTTTGTTATACCCTCCAGAATATTTTCGCGATAATATTCGGCATGTATTCTGATGTCACGGTCGATTAATACGAGCGGAGAGCGACAATCGGCTGTTATGACGGCCCACACCATCACCATGGCCGGTGCTTGAGTTCTGGTGGCCAACCGAAGGTGCACATTTTCAGCTGACCTCTTTGGCAAGTAAACACGATCATTTTATTTGTTTTCAAACTGCTGGACAACACTTTCGGCCAACAAACAACTCTTTAGCTCTTTTGAGTCTATTTTCTTTCTGTTGCGGTGTAAGTTCTTGCACTTTTTGGAATTTCAATGGCTTTACCCCGAGCTCATTTTTCAATATTTGCCCAATTTTTAGAATAATGCGATATGTTCAACTCACGAGCCATTTTTCGGACACTGCCAAACATAAAGAAATCACGCTTGGATTACATCACGAATAACTTTTTTTTTCTGGAAAATTCTCACCAAAATACTTTTGCACGCTTGTAAACAATATAATGAGCAGTCACTGGAATAATTTTAACAGCTGTCGGACGAATGGCTTAGAAATGTCAGCAGTCTGAAGTTGGTAGCAGTTTTTTCATCTCACCCTGTATATCCCTCATCCTCTTTCAGGTTTATTGTGCAAGTATTGGCTAATATCAGCCAAAATAGAGTGAATTTCTGGACGTACGTTTCCATTTTGAGGAACTCGGCCCTGATATATATTTTTTCATGATAATCCTTCTCGAAGTGATACTATGCACTCTATAGCAATGTTATTTTGTATAAAAGATTAAATGTTTCCTTCAAATTTAGGGAAAATGAGTGGATATTCCTCCCATATATTAGTTCCCTCTGAAGCCAAATAATAACTTCTCTAAAGCCAAAAGTTAATAGGTTTGTCACGGGAGCTCTATTAAAAATGCATAGTGGTGTAGGGTATCGTATCGTCGACCCCGCCCTGCTTTTGACTTTTCCTTATTGGTTTTTTCTTTTTTTTTAAATCAATTGAATTTGAAGAGATTTGGGGAAAACATTTTTGGAATTTGGGGACGAGAGACAAATACACACTGGCAACACTGTATGACGCGGTTGTGTCAGCGAAAAAAAAAAAACAAGAGCGACAACAAAATAAAATATTTGAACGGAGATTGTAATGCTACACGAGTTTGTTTGTTGCTGTTCGTTGTGGCGCTCTTCAAAAATTTTCAAACAAAGAGAACTTGGTCGGAATAAAAGTTGAGTTTAATTATTTGTTTTGCCATTAAAACAAGCAATGTCTATGTCTGTCAGCAACAATGCAACACATTAAATACCAGTAAAAGACAACCAAACAACACGGAACAACTCTAGTATAGTAAAAACTCTTCGATTTTTTTCGAAATTTTTTTTCCAGAGGTAGGTAATTTTCCCTGATACCGGGAAACTATTTTTTTCTTGGTGGACGGATCCGGGACCCCAGATTTTTGACCCGAAAATCCGGGTACAAGACTCAGCCTGGACCCGGATCCACTTACCCGATATAGACAATATAGGCATCGTTTGAAAGCTTGAAAATATCTATCCAACAAGTGGTCATGGTTCTGAAGTTATAGTCAAATTATCGATTTTTTTGGACCCGGATCTTTAAAAAAACCCCCAAAAAGTCAAAAAAGGGTCCCTTATGGGGGTCAACAAAATTGAAATTGAATTATAGCTGACACTCTTACCTACAATGCTACAATTTGTGCTAATACATTTTTCGGATCCAGAGATATGGGTCTTTTTATCCGCATAACCCGATTCTAACCAGATCATTAAAATTGTGTTTTCACTAAAGAAGTTTATTTCGCGTAGCCGTCTTTGGAATTACAAAAGTTTTCTAAATTTGACACTTTTTGGAAATAGCCGGCCTTCAGCCGGGGCTTGAGATTTTCTCCTCTGGGTATGTTCTACACCGGCTAATGCGAACTAAAGTTTTCTGAAATTGACAATTTTTGTAAATAGACGGCCTTTGCCCGGGACTTGAAATTTTCTCCTCTATGTATATCCCACACCGGCTAACGCGAATCAAAGCGATATTGTTAGCAAAGGTTCCATGGGTCCAACTCCACCAACATTGTAAGCGAACTTTGAATGGGTCTCAGTGGTAGTGGTCTGTAACAGGCAGGTGAGGTTTGAAGATGAGCTACATCGGTCCACGTCTGGGATTGTGTCTGTTTAATAAAAGAGAATAAAACTAAAACTACTATCTCAGAAAAAAGTTGCTAGAAAATTCCAAGAAAGTAACCAGACACACCTATTATATTTTGTTTTATGCTTTAATTCAGGGCAAGGCAGAGAGTCTCAAAAATTTTTTGTGATTGTATGTGTTTTGAAATAACAAAATATTGCAAGTGTTTTTTACCTCTCTTTACAGAGTGAGAAATAATTGGTTATCTTTAAATATTCAATTTAAAATTTTCTGTTTTCAAAACAACTTTGTTGCTAAAAATTAATATTTTGATTAGACAATTCAAAGATATATTTGCATAATTATTTCAATTATGATTAATTTTAATATAAAACAAGTAAAAGAGCTATAAGTTCAGCCTGGCAGAACTTTGAATACCTCTACCATCTGGAACGAATTTGGCAATTTTCGAAAAAATAAAATTCGTTAAAAATTCTGTTAAAATCTTAAAAATACCGAATCATAATAAATCATAAACCATTACAATATTCGAATAAAATGTAACTAAAATCATCAAAATACCGATTATCGGGAGGTACCATTATGTGGGTGCAAGACCAAAACGTGGACCTACATGGCTCATTTTGAATGCCAAAAGTCCTGCAGACATAATATACGTTTCAGCAAAATTTTATTAATCTACTTCATTTCGTTCGGATGCTAGAGCGATTTCCACAGACGGACGGACATCGCTAAATTGAAATAGAATTTTGTGTTTATAATGATTATATATACTTTGTGGGGTCTAATATGTATATTTCGAGGTGTTACAAACGGAACGAAAAACTTAATATACCCTCCATATTACGGTTGAGGGTATAAAAAATAATATAAATGTCCTTCAAAAATATATAAGTTAATTTTGTCAAATAGATGTTTTGATGTTATTTGTGTTTAATAACCATCAAAGTTGACCCTTTAAAAAGTAATACCGATTACCACAGGCTGATATACAGACATATGCAAATAGTCGTAGAATTTTACTCTGATCAAAAACTCATATCCTGTGTTGGGTCCTAAAAGATTATTTCTATGAATCACCAGCAGAATGACAAACAACACAACCTGTTATATTTCGGAAATACTTGTTTCAAATATGTAGAAAGATATATTTATGTGTTCCAATATTTCTTACGGTGTATTCATAAAAATGTCCGACAGCACCTTCCTCATCGACTGAGAAGAGAAAACCTACCGAACGGTTAGGCTGTTAATTCAATTCTGTTTTGGATCCTGCTCGGAGGATCAATGTTTTTAATGATAAGAATAGGGTCCAATCTCCCTCTTCGATTGTCAACTCTATTCCGTTTTCGTCTCGACTGGAGCAATATTTAGTGAGAAAAGAAACACGACCGAATGGTTTGGTTGCTATTTCAATTCTCTATCCGGCCTGAAGAACCAAATGTGGAAAATGAGAAAAGAAAGAACAACCTTATTCTTTGGATGTAGTTTCAATTCTAATTTTATTATGAAAATATTTTCCTTACGTACTACTGAAACTAATCTAACTTAACCTAATCGCAGCCGCACAATTATTCTTATCTATTCTAATACTGAATGGAGAACATTGCAGGGCTGTTTGTCATTTCATTCAAGTGGTCTTGTGCATCTACGGAGCGCATTGATATCTGTGCGTGTGGGTCATAGCCTTTATTATCTCACACATTATCGTATGCGTCAGCGCACAAGATCACCGAATTGTTCACTGTGGTGTTTTATGGCGGCTGGGAAATATATAATTTTAGAATATTTATTGATTATTGCTAGATTTTCCCAGCGCCTCAACCGCACTCAAAAGTATGTACAAAGTATTTTGTACATCGACTGCTCGAACAAAACTAAATATTCTCCCAAAACCATTTTGACAGAAAATTCAAAACAATTTATTTTTTACAATTGTGTTGGTGAACACACAGATATCCCAAGGGATACTCTTTGCCTAACCTTGCTTTAATTCTAATATCGATTTTATGTCACAATGTAATACTAATGGACTCATCTGAATCGGATGCTAGTTGTTTCATTTTTATACTCTCAGCCATATGGCTAGAGAGGGTATATATCATTTGACACGGCCAAAACGTGCCTCTTTGAAATAACGGTTTTAGACCCTAGGTCCCTTTGGACCAAATCCGTTTCACGACATTTGGAGTCGATCTAGCGATGTCCGTCCGTCTGTCTAGCTGTCTGGTGTGTATGATAACTCTCGAAGGGAGTATCCCATTTGATCCAAACTTGGTACATTGTAATATTATTATCAAACTTCGATCGAGTTCGGCGATGGGCAATATCGGTCCTCATCTTCTGGCACCTCCCCAAAAAAGTCAACATATTCAAAGAAAATAGTTTACTGCGCAGAAAGAGATGGGATACTCCGAGTTTGCTCTAACTTTGCAAATCGTAATATTGCATCAGTGCCAGGTCAGGTGCGAAAATTGGTCAACTTTATCCAATCAACTTTATCCAGTCATCGGTCAACTTTATCCAGTCCTCCCCAAAGAGCGTAAAATTTTTGAATAATTATAACTATTATAAAATGTGATTCCATTCAGACTAGGTACAATTCAATCAACACAATATCTGTTATAAAGATGGTAGAGATCGGACCATTTCTTATGGTAGCATATTTCCACATTTTCCAAAAAATTGCACATATCTCAGATAAGGTATAGGAAGTAGTCGATATAGTCCAAATCTGGTCAGTCTTAGGTCAATATTGACCAACTTCGGAGCCTCCCCATAAGGTGTCAAGAGTTTGAATAATCATAACTCAAGACTAGGAGTATACATCTGTCGGCAAAACCGACTGATACCATATTACTTGTTTTATTGACACAATAGTATACATTTGGAATATATGCTTTTATTATTATCCTTTTTTTCAAAAGAGAAATTCACAATCTCTTTGCCCGTTATGTTCATGTACGTTCCCTTCGACGTGTACTAATTATTTGTGCAACGCGAAAATGCTTGAAAATAATTAAAACATAAATATTTTTTTTTTTTTTGCTGTTTAACAAGCAATACTCTCCGTATACAACATTAATGACGAAATTATATAATTTCCATTTCAGACGTCACATTTGCGTGCAACAACGCACCATAACAATGCCCGTCAAGACAACAGAGGTCTACAGCCGACCAATTTGGAAACATGTGAGTACGCCGTGTCAACCGCAAACGCATGCAAATCAAATGTGTACACGCGTCCAGTTGGTGCACGAACAGGCCTATCGCGATGTCATACGTCACAAATCAGCTCAACAGGTCATTTACGATTGCTGTACTGGTTGGATGCGTGAATCACCGCATGCGGATGGCTGTATGAAACGTAAGTAAAAAAAGGTAACAGGCAGGAGACAACAGACGTGGCCTGGACCTTCACAACAGGCAAGACTAAACTCAGCCAACATAACTTGAAATGCATGTCTCGTCGACTAGGACATTTGCAAAGCTTAAATATTACAATGAGTTTAATTCAATCACATTAACAAGCAGTGAGTCGCCGTCACAAGTATCCACCATAGTTTTTTATATTAAAAATGCATTTATTGATAGTTAATTAATGAATTCAATTTCTTAACTAAATAAATAAAAACAAGTAAAAAACATTAAATTCGGCCGGTCCCCACTTTTAATACCCACCACCTTAGGTTAAAGGAAAAAACCTAAAAAAAAACAAAGTGACTGAGGCCGTTATATGAGGCCATACCAAAACGGGAATCTCTATAGAAAATTTTATGCTTTTCATCTACCAAATCTTCTAAAATACCAAATTTGAAACAATTATGTGACTAGAATAATGTGTCTAGGATTATCAAAATACCGAATATCGGTGGGTATCGTTATATGTGCGTTATAGGAAAGCGTGGAACTAAATATTCAATGCTCTGCCACCAGGCTATAACCCATTATAAATTGTAAATACCAATTTTTGGACAAATACATTGGAAAAATCATGAAAATACCGAATAACGGGAGGTACCGTTATATGGGGGCTATACCAAAACATGGACCTCTACATACAATTTTTCGCCACCGGACTAGAACCCTTTATGACCAACAAATACCAATTTTTAGACAAATCAGTGGAAAATTTTTGGCAAAAATCATGAAAATACCGAATATTTGGGAGGTACGGTTATATGGGGGCATTACTAAAACATACATACATTTCTTCGCCACCGGAGCTAGAACCGTTTATGACCAACAAATGCCATTTTTTAGACAAATCCGTAGCAAAATGTGGGAAAAACCATCAAAATTCCGAATAATGGGAGGTACCGTTATATGGGGGCTAGGCCAATACAATGTTCCGCCACCGAAGCTAGAATTCATTACAAACTACAAATGCCAATTTTTAGACAAATGCTTGGGAAAATGTGACAAAAATCATTAAAATACCGAAAATCGGGAGGTACCCATACATAGGGACTATGCCAAAACGTGGACAGATATGTCTCATTTTCAATCTCAACCATCCTAAACACTATACAAATTGTTTTGCCAAATTTTTAAGCTCTACATCAAATAATGTGGGCTGTATCGTGATTTCAACAGACAGACAGACTTATTTTAATCGACTTTTATGCAGATTATCTATATCTATAAAAGAGGAAAATGTTTGTATGTTTGTTTGTTTGTTTGTTTGTTTGTTTGTTTGTAATTTATGGACTCGAAAACCGCTGAATAGATTTTCCTGAAAATTTCCATATATACGGCAACATCGCCTGAAAGTAACATAGGCTATATACATTTTTGAATTTCCACTTGGAACTGGAGATATAGCACCAGAATCGGAGGTACCTCCCAAAAATTTAGATTTTATATGCACATATCTATTGATTGGTTGAAGATACAGTCTCTAAATTTGGAATACGTAACGGAATTTGGAACAAAAATAAGTTTGCCAAATTATATTGTAATCGGTTCAGATTTGAATATAGCTCCCATATATATTTTCGACCGATTTCGTTCATTTGATGCCTCAAACACAATATGAATGTTCGATTCCAATGAAATTTGGAATGTGTGACGGGATTTAATCCGAAAATAAATTTGTCAAATTATATTGAAATCGGTTCAGATTTGGATATAGCTCCCATATATATTTTCGGCCGATTTCAAGCATTTGATGCACCAAACACGCTATGTATCCCCAATTTCAATGAAATTTGAAACGTGTGATAGATTTTATCTAAAAAATTGATTTCCCAAATTATATTGAAATCGGTTCAGATTTGGATATAGCTCCCATATACATTTTCGGCCGATTTCATGTATTTGGTGGACCAAACACGACATGTATTTGCAATTGTAATGAAATTTAAAATAAGTAACGGAATTGGGAACCAAAATGAGTTTGTCAAACTAAATTGAAATCGGTTCAGATTTGGATATAGCTCCCATATATATTTTCGACCGATTTCATGTATTTGATGCACCAAACACGCTATGTATCTCTAATTTCAATGAAATTTGGAATGTGTAGCGGAAATTAAAACAAATATACATTTGTCAAATTATATTAAAATCGGTTCAGATTTGGATATAGCTCCCATATATATTTTCGACCGATTTCATGTATTTGATGCACCAAACACGCAATGTATCTCTAATTTCAATGAAATTTGGAATGTGTAGCGGAAATTAAAACAAATATACATTTGTCAAATTATATGAAAATCGGTTCAGATTTGGATATAGCTCTCATATATATATATATATATATATATATTCGACCGATTTCATGTATTTTATGCACGATATGTATGTTCGATTCCAAAGAAATTTGGAATATGTAACGGGATTTTGATTAGAAAATAAATTAGTCAAATTATATTAAAATCGGTTCAGATTTGGATATAGCTCCCATATATATTTTCCGCCGATTTCACATATTTGATGCACCAAACACGATACGTATTTCCGATTCCAATGAAATTCGGCATGAGTGGCTAAATTTGGTACAAAAATAAATTTGACAAATTATATTCAAATACGCTCAGATTTGATTATAGCTCCCATATATATACTCAGCCGATTTCACATATTTGATGCACCCAAAGCGAGAGAGACAAAATCTGGCACAAGAAAAAATTGCCAAATTATATTGAAATCACCACACATGATATATATGACCGATACCAATGAAGTTCAGAATGTGTGGCGGAATTTGGTTACAATAATAAATGTATGTGTAAAATTAGTTAAGATTTGGATATAGCTCCCATATATATATTATCGGCCGACTTCACATATTTGACGCACCAATTTCAATGAAATATGAAAGGTGTGGCGGAATTTGGTGTAAAAGTAATTTTTTAAAATTATATTTAAATCGGATCAGATTGGGATATGATTTTAATAAGAACCATTGACCCACAACGCCTTAGGCTAACACTAAAAAACAACACAACAATTGATTTGAAATACACTTATTACGGCGAAGTATGTTGCTATCTCGAATTCACTAATTGCAATAGAAATGCCACTCAACTTCAAAAGATTGCAGTTTACTGCACGCTTGGTATTTGCTATGAAATAAATAAATCCGAAGGACAAACATTTCGTGTATGTATGTCATGTTACTGCTTTTCTAATGGTTTTGGTTATTTACGCTTGAAGTCGTGCAATAATTTTTTTTTAATTTTTAAATTTGTTTTTTTTTAACCAACATATATTCGTAAATAAAAATTTGAATGCATATAAAACCAAAAGGGGTAGCGAAGCGCACCGGGTACAGCTAGTGAATATATATACTTTATGGGGTCAACGACACATATTTAGGGATGTTACAAACGAAATGACAAAGTTAATATACCCCCTTTTTCAAGGTGGAGGGTATGAAAAAGTAGCTAAGTTCGGCAAGGCCGAAATTTGAATGCTCTTCACCATTTGGAAAGGAATTTCAACAACGGTATTTTTCAGAAGTTGATGAAATTCCAAAATTCGGCCTTGCCGAGGCTATACGAAAACGAGGACCCGAATAAGTAATTTTTTGTCATAGGCTGTAGTATCCATTAAGATTTTCAAATACGAAATTTGAAACAATTCCGGCGAACAATGTCGCTAAAATCGTCAAAATACCGAGAAAAGGAAGATACCGTTATATGGGCGCTATACGAAGACGTAGGACTGCTTACGATTTTTTTCATAGACCCATTACTTTCGAATACGAAACTTAAAACAATTCAGGTGAATAATGTAGCTAAAATAAAATATGAGGGCGTAATATGAGGGCTATACGAAGACCTATAGGTGGACCTGCACAGACAATTTTCTGTCTTAGGCTGTAGTACTCATTACAAACTTCGAATACGAAATTTGAAACAATTCCATTGAATATTGTCGCTAAAATCTTTAAAATACCGAATATCGGGACTTACCGTAATATGAGGGATATACGAAGACGTGGACCTGTACAGACAATTTTCTGTCTTAGGCTGTAGTATCCTTTAAGATCTTCAAATACGAAATTTGAAACAATTCGGGTGAATAATGTCGCTAAAATCATAATAATACGAATATCGGAATTTGCCGTTATATGGGGGCTATAGGAAGACGTAGACCTGCACAGACAATTTTCTGTCATAGGTTGTAGTATCCATTACGAACTTCAAATACCAAACTTGAAACAATTCCCGTGAATAATATCGCTTAACTCACCAAAATACCGAAAATAGAGAGGTACCATTATAAGGAGGCTATACCAAACGTGGACCTACATGGCCCATTTTCAATACCAAAATCCTGCTGACATAATATACATTTGAATAAAATTTTATCAACCTACTTCAATTCGTTCGAAAGTTAGAGTGATTTCCATGGAATTTTATAATCGACACCTTTGTGGGGTCTAAAATGTATATTTCGGGGTGTTACAAACGGTGGAGGGTACACAAATGGAAAACTAGTAGATTCTTGCGGCTTCAAATGTCTCATCAACAGTTGACAAAAGCGGTGACTCATAACACCAGCTTTTCTACAGGGTAGCTATTGGCTAGCTGCCTGCGTAGCCTTGAATTTGACGGTCACTGAACCAAACAGCCAACTGTTACAATCCAATGCAAAAAAAAGTTAATGTCGGCAACTACGAGGAAATAGTATGACGGAGTTCTATGGAAATTATTATATTTAATAATGTTCACAATAAATTCTACAAATGGAGAATATCAAACCCAGTTTCCACTTAGGCTATTTAATTATTTTAAAATATACGTCACATTTACTTACGTAATTAGTTTTCAATATTTAATTTTCAAACTCTTTTAGCCGTCTGTACTGCTCGCTGTCAAAATGGAGGCACATGTACGGGTCATGATTCCTGCAGTTGTCCGGCTGGTTTTACAGGACGTTATTGTGAAATTGACATCGATGAATGTAAAGAGGAGAAACCCTGCGATCAGACGTGTATCAACACAGTGGGCTCATATTATTGCCAATGTCGGGATGGCTTCACCTTGCTGGCCGATCAGCAGAGTTGTAAGAAAAATGGTGAGCATTGTCAACACTTTGTATCTAGCCACAAATGTATTTGAATAATGGTTTTTTGGACTACCCTAGATGTACACAAGGATGATGCATTTGAAGCCAGAGACTTGGAGAATGAAATTGAGCCACAGGAAGATATAACAGCCAGATTGCAGAAAATCGAAAAACAATTGGCCAATGAAAAAGTGCAATCGAATGAATTGCAAAAAACCTTACAGTCCACATATTCAATGGTCGATTCTCTCAAGAATCGTTTAATCAATTTGGTGAGATAAAAATGCAAAACCCGATTGATTTCATAAAACATTTCTAATACATGTATATTTCCACAAACAATTTTAGGAAAAACAACAAATGGACTTTCATCGTTTACAAACGAATCTATACAACACTGAATCGCGCACAATGAAATTGGAGGGAATGGTGAATCTTTTAATGAAATGTCGAAATAATGTCGGACCCAATGCCCACTGTCCCTAAATGTATACTGCTACTGTAACCGTATCCCATATCAAATTGGAAATCGTAGTTTTTATTTAAAAATTTCCACACACACACACCTAAAACAGAACTGCATTATATTTATTAGGATTTTGAATTAAGCTTAACTCTAGATTTTATGCTTCTTTTTGAAGAAATCTCAACATCCATTATTGACTACTCCCTTCAATTGTATTGCCATCTATTTTCTTCTTTAACTTTTAATTTCAAATTAGCTTTTAGAAATGCTCAATATTTGTGTATTGTACTTAGGACATTGCCTTCCTCGGTGGGTTGATTTTATTTGTCATTATTTTATTATAGCATTCCCATTAACCCCAACCTAAAAAAAACACTCTCACACAAATGCATGAAATGTAACAAGTCTTGAAAAATTTACGGTGTATTTGTTTTGAATTGAAATTTTGCATTTTTTGTATGCATGCTGTTAGAGTTTAAGAGAAGTAGAAGAGATATAGGAAATTTGAAACGAATTTCAATTGTAAAAAAAAAAATATTGGCCTTTTTTATTATTCCATGTTCGTAGCGTCATCGTTGTCGTCGAAGAAAAAGCTTTTATATGCCTAATTTTAAGGATATGATATATTTGTAACGTATTTAAATGTAAATATTTAAATAAAGTTAATATTAATTGTTTAGATTAAATAAAGTATTGGTGTATGTGTTTTCATTTAATGAACGGCAAGCCGAGATGGCCTTTATCTGCGATGTCATGTCTGGTAGAGTCATGTCTGTTCTGAGACGTGGTATTTCAGTGGATTTTCATAAGAATAGAGCGCAGAGTGGATAAGATATTTTTTTTTTACATTTTGGTCTATAAAAAGGCCCATTAATAGCAGGACGCGTTAATCACATTAAAAAAAAAAAACTTCAATAGAGATCGTGGCCTACATAGGGTCGGCCAGTAAGCCCATCTGACAAACAAGTTTACCGTCAAAAGAAATATTGTGATTTGAAATTCAAAGAGAATCAAATCGCAGTAGTGCAAAAACTACTAAGTTTATTGTCAAATCGTTGGCAAAAGTAGTCTACTTGGCCGACCTTATGTAGTCCTGGATATATATCGAAAAACAAAATGTCAAAATATTTAAAGATTTTGGAAAATAAATCGATATAAATTATATTTAAAAAAGAAGTTGTGCGCATGGTACAATAAGATGAAGGTAGGGCTATGATACCATATGATTTTATGTTTTTTTTTTATTTTCTTGGCTTAATATGTCAACTATATTTTTTTATGAATGTGTTTCCTTTTTAAAGACAAAAAAATGTTCAGAAAATATTCAAATTCGAATGTTTCAAAATGTTGATTTCAACGTATGCATCGAAACAATCTTCAGTTTTTGTAGCGAAATAAACCTTTAGAGATATATAGAACATGATTTTAAAAAGAAATTTTGACCTTTCATTCAGTTTTTGTGGTTCTCAATTATTTATTCAAAATAAATGCAACAAGTTGTTTGTGTTTTTATTGTTTTGATACTAATTCTGCTTGCAATTTTTTCGAAGTTAACGTACCTTCTCTTCTTTGTACCATGGTTGTGCGTCTTTTTTATGAGCATTTGCAAAATATGCAGAAAAGAAATGGTTCCAGGAAAGTATACATTTGTATACCCTACATCACATAGTGGTAAAGGTATTAAGTCTTGTGCATTTGTTTGTAGCATAGAGAAGGGAGAGAGATAGACCCATAGTTACTTTTAAGGATTTTCATAGACTCACTTTCTGAGTCGATTTATGCATGTCAGTCCGTTCGTCCGTCTGTAGTACATGTGAACAAAATCCAGGTCGCATTCATTATCCGATTGAGGTGAAATTTTCCAAACAATATTTCTTTGGCACAAGGACGAACCCTATTGAAGTTGGTGCGAATCGGTTAAAATTTAGATATAGCTCACATATATATCTTCAACCGATTTTGGGCTATTTGTGCACCAAATGGCAAATATCAGTCAAATGACCTGCACTCCACAGAATGATATTTTATATCAGATATCAAATACAGCCCATAATTACTTCTGCCAAATTTTATCAAGATCGGCCGTTTGAGGGCCATAATTCGCGCCAAGGGTGACCAATTCCAAAAAAATCTAAACTTATTCTAAAATTTAATGCTATTTCCGACATGTTTTGCTTTCATTCAATGAAATTAAAAAAAATGTAAAAATTATTCGTTTTGGCTTTGTTGTAATTTTTTTTATCTAACCCTGTAGGGGCGACTTTTGACTTTACCTTACTGAACATTACATTACATTTGAAATTATGTCACGGAACACTACCTAGATATTACCCTTAGCATTTTGACCAGGAATATTTGTCCAATATTTACGCACTTCATCGTGCTGTTAGTTGTTGTGGTCCATTTAACAGATAAATATAATCCAATGGTCATCCAAAATGCTAGACTTCTTCTCTGTCCTTAACTCTCTTCTCAGGCGTGTTTATTGGCTTCAATTGTTTGATCAGGAAATTTTTTCTATTTTTGCTTCATTTGAACCCCTAAATATTTTGCGATCATCTCCAAAATAAGAGTCTCCTCTGTATCTCCAAATTTACACTCATCTATATGATTTGCTTGTCTACGATATTTGGCTATATTCGTCAACGAAATCAGCATAAAAAAGTCAGAAGTTCGCCTTTTGTGTACTTCGGATATCGCCTGTAAGTAAAAGAAAACACATACATAAACAAATAAAGATGACATATTAAGCCAAGAAAATAAAAAAAATTAAAATCATATGGTATCATAGGCCTACCTTGATATCATTGTACCATGGGTTGTAGTATCAATAACGAATTTCAAATACGAAATTTGAAAAAATTCTGGTGAATATTGTCTCTAGAATCCCAAAAATACCGAATCATTTACGGAAATACAGTATTCCACAGTATGGAAATATTGAGATGTATCAAGTCTGGAATGGAATCGCATTTTAATTTCGCTTTTTATGAGCTTCATGGGTATTCAACATCCAACTATCCTTTCTCTCTTTGAACAGTATTTTTTTTTTTTGATAATTTCGTTTGTACCTAGTTTGCACCAAATCGGATGCTACAGACAGACGGACGGACATCGCTAGATCGACTCCAAATGTCCTGAAACGGACTAGGTCAAAGAGACCTAGTGTCTAAAACCGTTATTTCGATTTGGCCGTATAAAATTATATATACCCCCTTAAGCCATATGGCTAAGGGCATAAAAAATATTGAAAATATTTTATTTGATTATTTTTTATACATCAGCGTTTGCTTCTTAAGTCTTTTGTTTTTGTCTTTTTATGGAGAAAATCATATGACTGGGGGTATAAAATATGTTTGGTGTAAATCTACTGCTTAATTCGTATGGTACGAAAATGACGCTGTACGATACGTCAGTATATAACCACAGAGGAAACACTCATCAGCTGATTGTTGTCCATCCACCCAGATGTCTAAACCACAGCCAACTTCACTTTATTATGTTATTGAGATGTGAAATGAAAAAAAGCAACGAAAAAACAAAGAATACCACACAAAAACAAAGAAAACAAATACCAAAATATAAAGAAAAAATACAAGACGAAAATATTCGATAAGAATTAATGTGCAATTACACGGAAAATAAACGAAATAAACAAAATAAAATAAACAAATAAACAAAAAAGAAGAAAAACAACAATTGCTTTGGAGGGGACAATAAAAAGGCAGGAGGAGACAAACAAAAGGCGAATTGAACAATAACAAGTGGAAAAATATTTAAAAGTGAAATCGATCAAATCATTATTGTGTGACTGTGTCGTCGCAGTAATTGCTTAATGTGAACAGCGGATACTTTAACATCAAAGCTTTTTACAGTCTTGACTTGTCCATAAAGATTTAAAGAAATCAACTATTAGCCATTTCAAATCAAAAACAAAAATTGAGAAGGAGTACTAAATACCTGTCTATGACCATGACACCAGCCATTGACAAAATTCCCTTAAAGCAGGCGGAAATCGCTGTGCGAAGATTTAATGACATGGCCATTCCTCATCATTTGGGCCTGCTGAAAAACCATCACAGCAACATTGAGAAGAGCCTGGCCTTGGGCGATTGGAACAAAATCAAAAAAGAAGAAATCAATGCCATGCGGGTAATAAAACAAATTAAAAATCTCCTACTCGAAATGGATGCGCTGAGAGAAAAGGTGCGGGATGATGATTTGGAACGCTTCGATGTCATGATGGAGGAGGGGAAACAAAAGGCATTCGATGGCATGAAAGAATATTTGGGTAAGACAATGTCCGCTTATTGTTATTTTTTTTTCAATAATTAACAATAAATTTATAGCTGAATGATCTCGTCGATAAGGGCAAGTCAGTTTATACTTTTGTATAGATGTGTGTAATTGTCTTGGGGTTGCCATGAAAGAATATATTTTACGCGAAATCGCACAACTCATTTATTCAAATCCGTTAGCAACAGTCAAAAAGGTATTCGGTATAGTTTACAAATGGACAATATTGTTCAACTTCTTCGGCTACCTTCCACTCCAAAGTTCAAAATTTCCAAAAAAAATAATTTAGCTCATAAAAAGTGAAAGCCCCATCGAATATTGTCCCAAATTTGCAAGCCCTAGTATTTTTACAATTCAAGGTTAGTTGTGCTATTGGACAATATTGGACCGCCTTTTTCATACCTCCTCCACAAAGGATCAATATTTTGAACAACCAAAGCTCTCATAAGCATTAAATTTTCTTCAAACTTTACTCATTCACACGTTTATATCAACACAAAATCTGGTGTGAAGATGGGATATATCGATGCACTCCTTCTGGTACCTCTTCCATAAAGTGGTCAACATTTGGAATAACCGAAGCGCTAATAAAATACGGAAAAAGCACTCAATTCTTTTTAAACTTCACACATTCCAATATTTCTATCAATACAAGATCTAATGTGAAGATGGGATATAGCGGTTCAATCTTTTGGTACATCCCCTATAAAAGGGGTCAACATTTTAAGTAACCAAAACTTTACACATTCCAATATATCTACCAACACAAGATCTGGTGCGAGATAGCGGCCTTTACCTTCGGAACACACCAGCAAAGGGTTAACAGTTTGAATAATTATAATGCAAGTCAACATATATTAAACGGATATAGAGGTGTACATCTGTCAAAAATCTGGCAAAATCGACAGATACTTTTTAACTTTTCATTTGAGAAAAAAATAAAATCGCTGTCTCCTGCTGGACAACATAGGACATCTACCTATTTCATATTCAAACAGTTTACTATTATTGCTATTCTATTTTGAAAGAAACAAGTAAACAACTGTAAGTTGGACCAGCCCGAACTTTGAGTACACCTCGCCATTTGGAACGAATTTGGCAATTAAAAAAAAATTAAATCCGTTTAAAATTCTGTTAAAGTCTTAAAAATATCGAGCATAGGCAACATTTGTTATAAGCCATTACTTGCCGAAACTTGAAAAAAAAATCGGTGAACAATGTAACGGGAGGTAACGTTATATGGGGGAAATACGAAGACGTGGACCTGCCCAGAAAATTTTATGTCCTAGACTGTAGTATGCATTACGAACTTCAAATATTAAATTTGAAAAAATTCCGGTGAATAATGTCGCTAGAATCATCAAAATACCAAAAATAGGGATGTATCTTTGTGGACCTGCACAGACAATTTTCTGTCCTAGGCTGTAGTATGCAATACCAACCTCAAATATCATATTTGAAACCATTCCGTTCCATTCCATTCATCAAAATACCGAATATCGGGAGGTACCATTATATGGGGGCTAAACCAAAATGTGATAATGACATGGCCATTTTCAATACCAAAAGTCCTGCAGTCATAATATACTTTTGAGTAAAATTTTATCAACCTACTTCAATTCGTCCGGAAGCTAGAGTGATTTCCACAAACGGACGGAGATCGCTTAATGGACATTGAATTTTATGCTGATCAAGAATATATGTACTTTGTGGAGTCTAAAATGTATATTTGGAGGTGTTAAAAACGGAACGACAAACTTAATATACCCTCCTTACTATGGTGGAGGGTATAAAAATCTTATACTACGGTTAATTAGCTCAGACTATCTAAGTGAGGAAAGAGAATTGGTTTGTACTCTCGAAATTTGTGGCCAGGTAGACTTGGATACCTTGCATCCAGTTTTCCATTTTATGCCACAAGAAGTTATTTGAAACCAGAAATTTCGTTTTTCGTAATATTTTTACCCTGGAACCCAAATTATCTCTAAAAGAATTTGTTGCCAACACGAAAGGATCTGAATTTTAAGTTATCTTGGCAATTTGGCTAATTTCTTCACTGCTATCTGTTGTAAAAATTAAAATAAAACATTTCCATTTTTTCTTTTCCAGAATTACAACTGAAATCTCCTACAAACACATTACGCTCCCAAGGTCCCTACGAAGAAGACGATGTGGAACAACATTTAAATGACACCGTTGAAATAGGCCAAACCCAGGCGTATCATCAAACACTACCAGAAATACGCACTAATTTCTCACAAGAGGAACACATTTTAGCACAACGACAATCCTGTTTTGAGGAATTGCAGAATTTACAAGAAGAAATACGAGATTTAAATGGCATGTTTCATAATATGGGTGAACTAGTTCACCAGCAAGCCGAAAGTGTGCAAGCAATAGCAGATAATGCCGAAGAAGCTCTAGAAAATGTCCAGGCCGGGGAGAGTGCATTACGCAAAGCACTGTCCTACAAGAAGGCAATGTACCCTGTAATGGGAGCCCTGTTGGGTACTTGTGTTGGTGGCCCAATTGGTTTGGTGGCTGGCCTTAAGGCTGGCGGTTTGGCTGCTGTGGGATGTGGTATTTTAGGTTTTACAGGCGGCAGTGTTTTAAAAAGTAATCCCGCCATACTGCAGGGTAACATTGAAGAAGAACAGCAGGCAACATTGGAGAATTCCGAACAAACACAGGAAGAAATTGAAATGACCAAAAAGGAAGACTGACAAATGGAGAATTATCATCATCAACCAATGACAGTGTGGTCGGCAGCAACGCGTCAGCTAATGAATTTTCAGGGAACGACTGCAAATCGTTTGGACCCAGTGGCTCAGGCCACCACCGGTGTATTGTGCAGTGTTAAATCTTATTGTAGCCTACAGTAGATCAAATAACCATGCCGTGTTTGCAATTTCTACTATGGAACTAATGTTTTTTTTACAATTAATTTTTGATATTAGCCTCCTAAGTCATATTTATTATATTACAAACATACAAAAAAACAAGCGAGTTACATACATACAAAGCAGACGAATATTCCAATGTTCGATTATTTTAAATCTACAAGGTAGGGAACTGAAATACAATACCTTTTCCAGAAGAGGAGTAGTTACAATCCAACCAACCCTGTAGTAGACATTTGTTGTTATTGCAGTTGCAATTGAATAAATAGATTAGTCATACATTAAACCAAGACAAAGACATATTTGTCTTTTATAAAGTTACCTAGCAATGTTCATATTTACAGATTATGTTTATAATAGTGCGAGTGAGCAATTTGCAAACTAAGCTTACATGATAAAAACATTTTTTGTATAAGCTTTTTAAGTTGTTTCCACTTTTGTGTATATTTTATCCCCCCGCTGTGTATATCGTCAATCAATTCCATGTTGTAAAGTTTTAATAAATATTTGTTAGAATGTGTGTATCCACCATTGCTCCCTTTTAATAGCAATTAAACAAAAAAAATGCCTTTTGTTTTATTTGTTTTTAGAAAGAAAAACAAGTTATTTTTCTTTGATTTGTTGTTGTTGCTTTTTTCTACAATCCTATTTACAATTGAGAACGAATGGTCAGTAGAAATATGGGTCAACACAATATCAATGAATGGCGTAATTGCATTAAATGATAGTGATATTTATATTAACCCTCGCACTTTTATTTGTTCTAGCTTAAATGTTACACATGTTTGCCTATGACGCTGGTTTATTGACTGGTTCAAATAATTAATCGCAAAATGGATTTGAACGAAAAAAACCAACTTGAAACCAGATGTGCGTATATATCAGAGAGCGTATATATCATTTGATACGGTCAAAACGTGTCTAGTCGAAATAATAACCCTAAATCTCTTTGGACCAAATTCGTTTCAGAACGTTTGGAGTCGATCTAGCGATGTCCGTCAGTCTGTCTGGCTGGTGCGCACGATAACTCTCGAAGAGAGTATCCGATTTGGTCCAAACTTCGAACATCGTAGATCGAGTTCGGAGATGGACAATATGCGTCCACTCCTGGCACCTCCCCTACAAAAAGGTCGAAATTTTAAAAAAAATATATATATATTTTTTGCACAGAAAGGGAAAGAATAATCCGATTTTGCTCCAACTTTGCAAATCAATCAAATATTTGCCTCAGTGATAGGTCAGGTGCGGAAATGGACTATGTCGGTCCACTCTATCAAGTACTTCCCCCCTAAAGGGATAAAATTTTTGAAAAATTACAACTCTTATAAAATGTTATGTAAGAGTCCGATTATCTTCAAAATTCACACATCCCAATACTTTTACAAACCCAAGATCTGTTGTGAAAATGGAATATACTCCTTCTGGTGAAAAACAAAACGCTGAAAGAAAGCTAAATAAGCATCAAACTCTTCTCAAATTTCACACACACAAACATTTTTGCTAATACAAAATCTGTTGTGAAGATGATATATATCTGTGAAACCCTTCTGGTATCTCACTCACAAAGGGTGATAATTTGCCATACTTTTATCTGTCATAACTTACGAAAAAAGTCAGCGATTCTTTACAACGATTTGCTATATCTAAATATTTCTCTCAACCAGAAACCTGAGATGATTATGGAACTTATGATTTCCTATAAATTGGATATAAATGTTCGATTTTTTGTAATTTTGCCCAAACCAATATTTTTATCTGTATTAGATGAGGTACTTTATGCCCATTTTAACATTTTCTAAAAATTAAAACATGTATCATGTAAAGTTACCAACCTTTCACCAAGTTACCCCATATTTATATCGTATTTATTTAGGTCCGATACGAAATAGACAATATTTGCCCATTCCTTTAGAATCCACTCCATAGAGGGTCAACAGGTTGAATAATCATACAGAAGTCAAAATATATTTAAATAATCGAGCAATGACTGAGGGTATTAGTCTGTCGGCAAACTCGACTGATATTTTCTAACTTGTTCTATCAAACTCAGATGGAGTTGGAAATTGATAATATCGATCCACTCCTTCTGATACCTCCTCCATAAAAGCTCAAAATAGTCACAGAAAGTAATTTACCTTATAGAACAAGAAAATGTCATCCGATTTGGTTCAAGCTTTGCGCAGGATCTTCCCCACAAGGTTCAGCGTTTTATAGAATCAAAACGCTAATAAAATGAAACAAATTTTGAATAACTATAAGTCTCATGAAATGCAAAACAATTTCCGACGATTTTTTCAACTTTGTACAATGGAAGGGAACGGAAAAAACATAGGAACTTACCGGCCCATGCCTTCTGGTACCTCCTCACAATTCACAATTTTGAACAATTATAACTCTCACAACATGGTTTGTTTTAAAGATGAGCGAATTGAGAAACTGATTCACTTGGAGACCTTCCATTGTGTTCATCTTAGAAGAAATAATAGTTTTAAGGATAGGAGAGATATAGAAGCGAGAGGTAGAAGAAAAGATTTATAGAGAAAAGTGTAGTTAGCAGGGTGGTCTGTCCAGCCAGGAAATGCCCTACGCAAATTTGTAAATAATAGTGGGGATCTATGTCTGAGAAGAACGTTGGAGTTTCAATTCTCCACCTGTCAAATGGTCTATGTCTCTTGTTGGATAACAAGGGGCATCTGTAAAGCAGATGTTCATTAGTCTCTATCTCTTCTTCATCGTCACATAGTTTACAGTAGTCCGGGAAATTGTTGTTTCATCTGATACTGCAGCGACCAATTAGTATATCCTCTACGATTTTTATATATGATTATCTGAGTGATAGAAGAGAACTTGTTCTTCTCCTTAAGATTACCAGAGAGATGGTCTTAAATACCCTTCTTCAACTTCTTCCCTCTTCTTCGATTAGAGATTTTTTTGAAGGAGCTGACATTATAGCTTATTGCTGGTATAATAGTCTCTAGCCCCCTACGTTATCGGCATATGTGATTGTCTGTATTCGACGATAGATTTTTTGAAGGAGCTGACATAATAGCTTATTGTTGGTGTAATAGTCACTAGTCCCCTACGTTATCGGTATATGTGACTGTCTTCATTCGAAGCTGGTCGAAACCCACAAGTATCTCACCCTGTATCTCAATATTTCTATCAACCATATATCTGACGTAAATATAAAATGTGTCGGTACCCCAAAAGAGTTTTGGGTCCCCAGGATAAACATGTTTTGGGTCTCCAATATATTGCTTCTGAACTTTGTAGAATTTAAAATAATAACATATATACAATAATAATAGCATTTAGTTACATCTAGAATCATTGGAACAAAATATGGGTCATATCGGAACAAAATATGGGTCATATCTGTTAAATCCTGTAAGAGAAGACCTCCATGCAAAAAATATCGAAGGTTTTGGTACATATTTCCTGATTGATTTCTAACTCTTATTTATAGGTGGTATTATAGCCCACATATAGGTATTATAGACCACTGCAGCGAGTAACTGGCTCATATCTACGCGATACAAAATTACATTGCATTTGCACCTATTTCTGGGCCATATCTTGTCGAAGTCGCCTCTTCCTTAGTTCTAAAAATACTAGCATATTAATGTCTCAATATTTATTTACTCAAGATACGTTATATCTTATTTTATAAAAAGGATGGAAATACAAATCTTTATATTTGTATTTTTTTCTTTTTCATAAATTATATTAGCTTAGCCTAACAAGATGATTTCTGCTTGTAAAATTATTTCAAACCCTTATGGAAATTAACGTTTATAAAATCCATAAACATTTAACGGTGTTGAATAGAAGAAATAAACTTACAATCTAAATTCACTATTCACAGCTTAATGGTAAAACGATGAATGGCGTCGTGAAAAACCCCAGAGAAAATTAGAGTGGGACATTTGTTACAGTCCATGTTTGCTTGAATCGCTTCATACGGGAATGATTAATCTTGCGTATACGTTTGGCTGTTTTCTTGGGTTTATACCACGGTGGATAGGAACCATGTTGATCTTTCAGAGTCTTTGTATTGTAGACATGAACCTTGCCAGTTTTCTCATTGACAACGGTGACATTTTCACCTTTTTCACGTTGCTCCTGTAGTTCATGGGTCAGTTCTTCCTCTTCTTTTGTTTTCTTTTCCTACGATATGGGGAAAATGTAATTCTTTAATATTATTGTAAATTCTTCTTATTATAGGAATAAATTACCATTTTCAATTCTTTGGCAGTTTTGACCGTGGCCACCTCTGCGATTTCTTTCATATCTTCGTCTGTGTCCATTATGCCAAGAGTTTTCTTTAGCCGGGCCAATTCCTTGACTTCATAGCGAGCCTTTTTGGCTTTGCTATTTTCTTCGCGTCGCTTACGGGATTTATTTGTACGACCCATGTTGATTCGTTTTTATTAATTAACTAAATTATTATATTTTTTCGGAAATATCCAACTTTTCCCAATAAACACGTGTTGTGTTGTTTGGCGTTTGAATAAAAACAACAGATGTTAATTGACAGTTGTTGCTGCCACACTTTAACAGTGTTGCCATGTCAAAGTGGACGTTGCCAGATTAGCTTACAATACACAGACAAAAAAATAAATGAATTCATTTTGAATGGGTAGACTTATGGTACAACAAGAAATGTAGTTTAAAATCGGTGGACAATATCGGCCCACTTCATCCAGTACCTCCCACACAAAGGGTCAAAATTTTGAATAATTATAACTCTCATAAAATGTGATGCAAATGTCCGTCTTTAAATTACACACATCACAATATTTTAATTAACGCAAGGTCTGGTGTGAAGATGGAATATATCGATTCAGACTTGGTACATCTCAATATTTCCATCAACACAAGATCTGTTATAAAGATGGTAGAGATGGGACCATTCCTTCTGGTACATATCCCACAAAGTGTCAAAGGTTTGAATAACAAAAACGATCATAAAGTCCGAAATAAGCATCCGGTTCTCTTCATATTTCACACATCCCATTATTTCTACTAACACAGGGTCTGCTGTGAAGATGGAATATATCGACTCCACTCCTTCTGGTACTTCCCCCACAAAGGGGAAAAATGTTGAGTATCCATGAAGCTTAGAAAACGCGAAATTAACATCCGATTCCATTCAGACTTGGTACATCTCAATACTTCCATTAACACAAGATCTGTTATAAAGATGTAAGAGATCGTTCTATTTCTTCTGGTATCTGCCCCCACAAAAGGTTCCAGATTTTTGAACAAACAAAACGCTCAGAGAGAACGAAATAAGTATCCAACTCTCTTCTAATTTCCAAGTATTTTTGCTGACGCGAGATCTGTTGTGAAGATGTTATATATCTGCCAACCCCTAAGGTACCTCACCGTCAGAGGGTCACAATTTCCATTACTTATATCTGTCACAACTTGCGGAACAAATCGTCGATTCTTTACTACTTGCTATATATTTCTCTTAAGCAGAAATCTGATACGAATATGTAATTTATCGGAATTTATGATTTTGCATAAAATTGGATATAAATGTCCGATTTCCTTCAAATTTGGCACATAACAATATTTTTATCTGTTTTAGATGAAGTATAAAAACGGAATACTTCGGTCTGCTTTATCTGTTACCTCACACATATTTCCAAATTTTCCAAACATAACTCATGCAAAGTATAGGAAGTAGTCGATATAGTCAAAATCTACGAGTTGGTCAATATTGGCCAACTGATTCGGAACTTACCTCATAAAGAGTGAACAGTTTGAATAATCATAACTCAAGGCTGGGGATATACGTCTGTCGGAAAAACCTACTGATACTATTTTACTTGTTCCATAGTAAAACAAATTTTCTAAATCGAATATGGCAACCCTTATCTGAAGTACTCAATAAAAATTAAAATAATATTTATTTTACAAATGTAATAAATAATAGATTATTTTCGACGTTCCATATCTTATTAGTTTTGTAGTTCTCGACTATCATTTTATTTTAAGCCAGTCTTTAAGGATCATAAGTGAAATGACATCCATGGACTACACGATTTGTGCAAATTTGAAAACATTTCGTCTAATAGAGCCTTAAGCATTCATAACCATAACCATATATAACAGCTGTTCAAACCAATCTTATGGTGGTGGATTGAATAATGTATAATGGAGACATACTATAACGCCATGGCCACGGACATAGACATCAATTGAACTTTAGTTTTCTGCCGTAACCATAACAGAGCAAACGATTGTTTATTTATTTGTAATTATTCTATTGTGTTCTGATATTGGTAAGTTTAAACATAAACATTTTAAGCCAGTCTTTAAGGATCATAAGTGAAATGACATCCATGGACTACACGATTTGTGCAAATTTGAAAACATTTCGTCTAATAGAGCCTTAAGCATTCATAACCATAACCATATATAACAGCTGTTCAAACCAATCTTATGGTGGTGGATTGAATAATGTATAATGGAGACATACCATAACGCCATGGCCACGGACATAGACATCAATTGAACTTTAGTTTTCTGCCGTAACCATAACAGAGCAAACGATTGTTTATTTATTTGTAATTATTCTATTGTGTTCTGATATTGGTAAGTTTAAACATAAACATTTTCGCCTGCACTTCTGTTCACACTTCTTTGAATATTTTTCCAGATAATGGATGACAAAAAGCTAATTGAGTCTGTTCGAAATTGTCCTTGCCTGTATGACAAAACTCACAAAGACTTCAAGGATAGGGAGAAAAAAAGACGAGCTTGGATTGAAGTTGCCAATAATTTGGACGTTGATGGTAAATGTAACATTATTTTGGTTTTAAAATATTAACTAAATGCCTGTATTGTAAATAGAAACTATAGCTATGAAACGCTGGGGAAATTTGAGGGAGCGATTCAGCAAGGAGATACGAAATCCGCAAAACACCTCTGTAAGTGGAAAGCAGTGGGCCCTATTAGAAAGTCTGCAATTTCTACGAAGTCATATTATCTCCCGACCGTTAGTAAATAAACTAGTATTAAGATTCATAATTTGTCAAGAAAGTATATATTTTTTTACAGCATGCGACAAAGTGCCCCAATATTGAAAACCGACATTAAACCAGATATTCTTAACGAATCGTCGTCATCATCTTGTGTTTTACCTGTGCAATCTGTTCAACTTGACTCCGAAGAATCAACTTCAACGTTTCCAATGCAATCAAATTCAATTTCGCCCACTAAGTCTTGGCCATCAACGTCACGGATAAAAAAGCGAAAGTCCTCTCTACAGCTTGGCGAAATGGACACCACTATAGGGGAGACAGTAAAAACATTTCAGGAAATATCTACACGAAAGGCACACCGAGAAGAATTTAGTTTGGAGATATGCGGTTTTGGTACAATGATATGCTCGGCAATTTCAAAAATGAAAAAATCCACCCAAGCTGCTGTGATTCGTCGTTGCACGGATATTGTTATGCAGGCGCAGATTGACGAAGACCAACGGGAATGAAAAAAAAAAAAAAAAAAATATTTAATTATAATGCATTGTAATTATATTCATAGAAATTATCTCTGATGCTGAAATCAAAGTACAAATAATATAGTCATAAAATGAACCACTACTACATTATATATGTAATAACCTATTAAATTTAAGAATTAAATACAGTGGAATATGAATTTTGAAATATAGTAATTTTTAATGTAAAGTAGTTTCCTAACAGAAGAGTTTTTTTTTTTTGGCATTTTTTGGTTGGAATTCCACTCTTGTCCTTAGAACTTGTCACTAAAATCCCAAGGGTATTTTCTTTAATAGCTTTTTTTTAAGGGAAAATACAATCTTCCATGAAATAATGTGGGAAGAGTTGTAATGTGAACGAAAGAGGGCTAGAGAGATGGTAGTGGCAGGCGATATTCCAAAAAAATCTTCTCCAAATCTCATTACAGGAAAAATGCTACCACCACTTTCACTTCCATTGGCTCCCACCCGCATAGCTATAAAGAATGGTATAGAATGGTGCCTATTCAGTTTAGGATTTTACACATTTGGCTGTATCTGTGGTGATGTCTTCATATTGCTAATCGGGTGGAACACTAAGATAGTCTCACATTGCTCCTACATATATAAATAAAAGCTGTTTATGGTTATGGTACCGCTGATCGATGAAATGAAATCTGATTGCGGTTATGTTTATGGGTATGGCGATGTTGTATCTTGCGTCTAATTGTTTTGGATATTAAAACAGGGCCGGGCAGAGAGTCGCACATGTATATTTTTCCATTTTTATACCCTCCACCATAGTATGGAGGGTATAGGAAGTTTGTCATTCCGTTTATAACACTTCGAAATATACATTTTAGACCCCACAAAGTATATATATTCTTGAGCAGCATTCAATTCTATGTCGATTTAGCTATGACCGTCCATCTGTCCGTCTGTGGAAAACATTCTAGCTTCCGAACAAAATGGAGTAGGTTAATAAAATTTCACTCAAATATTATGTCTGCAGGACTTTTAGTATTGAAAATGTAGGTCCACGTTTTGGTATAGCCCCCATATAACGGCACCTCCCGATATTCGGTATTTTGATGATTTTAGCGACATTATTCACCGGAAATGTTTCAAATTTGGCATTTGAAGTTCGTAATAGATACTACAGCCTAAGACAGAAAAGTGTCTGTGCAGGTCCACGTCTTCGTATAGCTCCCATATAACAGCACCTCCCGATATTCGGTATTTTGACGACTTTAGCGACATTATTCACCGGATATTGTTTCAAATTTGGTATTTGAAGTTCGTAATGGATTTTACAGTCTAGACATAAATTGTCTGTGCAGGTCCACGTCTTCGTATAGCCCCCATATAACGGTACCTCCCGATATTCGGTATTTTGATGACTTTAGCGACATTATTCACCGGAATTGTTCCAAATTTGGTATATGAAGTTCGTAATGGATATTACAGCCTATGACAGAAAAGTGTCTGTGCAGGTCCACGTCTTCGTATAGCTCCCATATAACAGCACCTCCCGATAATCGGTATTTTGATGATTTTAGCGACATTATTCACCGGAAATGTTTCAAATTTGGCATTTGAAGTTCGTAATAGATACTACAGCCTAAGACAGAAAAGTGTCTGTGCAGGTCCACGTCTTCGTATAGCTCCCATATAACAGCACCTCCCGATATTCGGTATTTTGATGACTTTAGCAACATTATTCACCGGAATTGTTTCAAATTTGGAATTTGAAGTTCGTGATGGATATTACAACCTATGACAGAAAATTGTCTGTGCAGGTTCACGTCTTTGTATAGCCGCCATATAACGGTACCTCCCGACATTCGGTATTTTGATGATTCTAGCGACATTAATCACTAGAATCGCTTCAAATTTGGTATTTGAAGTTCGTAGTAGATACTGCAGCCTTAGACAGAAAAGTGTCTGTGCAGGTCCAACTCTTCGTATAGCCCCCATGGTAACTACATTCGGTAATTTAATTTTTTTAAGTTTCGCATTTGAATATTTTAATGGCTTATGACAAATGTTGCCTATGCAGGTCTACGTCGTCGTATATACCCCAATACAACGGATACATTCGGTATGTTTATGATTTTAACAGAATTTTTAACGGATTTTATTTTTTTGAAAATGGAACGGTTATATTAAAATTAAACGATTAATTAATACTCTAAAACCGCAAAGTAAGCAACACCGAAGAGGAGAATGAGGAAATGTAACGGCTGATATAATAACAAAAGTGCCTGCACTAAAAAAAAAAAACAAAAACTGCAGAGAGTTTTAAATCCCAATGGACCATATGGAGTTTGTGCTCTCTTCCACATTCTAGGCTCCAAATTCTCTCTAACCATTTTAACACAACAAAATGCAACAACGAAGCTCAACAGAGAATGACAGAATTGTAAAGATGCAGACAAATGGGAAGTTATTCATTCTGTTTTTAGACGTCAGTCGCTACGTTACCAACAGATAAAATAATTTTAACATCATTTAATCTAAATTAGTTTCGGTTTGTCTTAGTTGACCAACAAAATATTGTTAAATTAAATGTAATATAATAAAAATTAAGAAATTGCGGTGTGTAGGTATTATATTTTAAACGAAAATCACTACAAAGTTTCCCCTTAAACCGGAAGTGAATTTACATGTATGTGTTTGTGTGAGTGAAGTTTTGCAAGAAAAATAAAAAGACAAGGTTTTAATATACACAGGTAATATGTTCTTGAAAATTACAAACTGAGAATTATAAAAACCGTTGTTGAAGTTGTTTTTTATTTGTTCTAAACTTTTGCAATGAACCGTGATTTGTGTGTTTTTTTTTTGACATTGCAGTCAGTGTACATCCAACTACGAATGAAGGTTATACTTACTTTGTTATGATAATAAATAGAAGACCACAAAATGGACAAACTGTCATGGGAAAAGTTTGAATCGGGAAATATGGCTGGGTTGAACATTTTGTACTTTTCAAGTCGAATAAATCTAAATTATATTCAAATAAGCTGGACAATTATGCTAGGACTTCGTAATTTTGAATACTTTTGGCGGGATGAACTTTTATTAGTTATGGACGCCTAATATACAGGGTGAGATAAAAAACTGCAACAAAGTCAAACGCACTAATTTATATATATATTTTTAAATTTTATTGAATGAAAGCAAAAAATGTCGGAAATAGAAATTGTTAAAATATGAGGTTCCTCGCTTCATTTCCAGCGCACGATGGCCGCCAAAATCTCCGGATACCAACCCGTTGGACTATTGTGTCTGGAGTATTTTGGAAAGCAAGGTTGGCACTAAATAATACCAAAGTGTCGTGGATCACCTCAAGCAAGTGCTTCGCCGGGAATGAGCCAAAATGCCACAGAGCAACATTCGGGCAGCGTGTGACGCTTCCATTGGCCGTTTGAGGGCCATAATTCGAGGCAAAGGGGACCAATTCGAACAAATCGAAACTTATTCTAAAATTTTTTACTATTTTCGATATTTTTTTGCTTTCATTCAATAAAATTGATATACATATATATATATATATATATATATATATATATATATATATATATATATATTTATATATATATATATATATATATATATATATATATATATATATATATATATATATATATATATATATATATATATATATATATATATTTATATATATATATATATGGGAGATTTAGCCACATCAGAACCGATTTTCATCAAATTTGAAGTACTTGTTTCTAGGATGTATTAAGTCATAATTTCCAAAATTCAGGTAATTTGGATTAATATTGGTCATTTGGTGTACAATTAACGCGAAATCGGTTGAAGATTGATATGGGAGCTATATCTAAATCTTAACAGATCCTGATACAACCTAGCAGATATTTCTGGGCTGTATCTGATATCTGTTATCAAACATTATTCTTGTTAAGTGCATATTACGAATGTGTGAACTTAAACACCAAATCGGATGAAACCTATATATGGAAGCTATAGCTATATCTGAACGGATTTTCTCCGAAATCGATTTACTTACTTCTAGACTGAATTCGGTTCAGGACTTTTGGATTGATATTAGTTATTTGGTGTACAATTAACCCGAAATCGGCGGAAGATTTATATGGGAGCTATATCTAAATTTGTACCGATTCGCACCAATTTCAATAGGGTTCGTCCTTGGGTCAAACAAATATTGTTCGGAAAATTTCATCTTAATCGGATAATAAATGCGGCCTGTATTTTGTTCAAAAAACTACATGGATGGACGGACAGACAATCTAATTCTATTAAGATCCTCAAAAGAAACTATGAGCCTATCTCGCTTCCTTCTGCATGTTGTAAATATATGTATAACCCCTCAATAACACATTTTAGCGTTTGAAAATAAATAAACATTCTATCCAATTTTCAAATAATTTCAATATGAGTACTTGTTTGAATTTTCTTTGCTTTCCAACGAAATTTCGAATGATGAAAATATTTGTGAACTCAATAAAGATAGCCGGCCAACCAGCCAGCAAGTGGGAAAACATTGCTGTTTCGAGGTCAGCGTTAGCGTTAGAAATAATTGTTGTTCTTCTTCTTCAAATATAAAAAAACAAAAACAAATTTTGTTCCTCTGTTGATTTTCCACAGTGTCTTTAAGCTCGCTTTACTTATACTATAAAAGGCATCCGATTCGTTTCGTACGATGCTATAAAATAGCAAACAAGCGAGGAAAGAGGAAAATGACTTTCACTTAAGGTCATCATGAGTGTAGTACATACATACATACATCCATCTATGTACGTATAGACATATGTATGAGAGATTAACACGAAAATTGTTTGACAAAATATTGCAAATGTTGATTTGGGTTGATTTTTGTTTTCCTTAGCTGAAAGATTGATGTAAGACGTGAGAGAATGATGAAGGGGGTACTCTTGTGAACAATGGGACCAGATGCATTCAGCCAGTCAACTAACTGCTGTCGGGTTATTGTGAATGATATTGACCCTGACAGTGAAAACGCCAAATGATGTGTTTTACTGAGTGGCTGTGAAAAATGTGGGTGGGATATTTTAAGTGTTATAATGTATTTGTTTATTTATGGATGCGGTAACCGAAATAGGGAGGTGGTGTGTTAATGTGAGGTCTGTATAAAAACAAGAATCTGTATTTTTATACCCTGCACCACACATAGTATAGAGGGTATATTTAGTTCGTCATTCCGTTTGTAACTCATCGGAATAATAATTTTAGACATAACAAAGTATATACAGGGTGAGATTAAAAAAATGCAGAAAGTCATAATTTTTACTTTTTTTAAATTTTATTGAATGAAAGCCAAAAATGTCGGAAATAGCATCAAATTTTGGAATAAGTTTAGATTTGTTCGAATTGGTCACATTTGGCACGAATTATGGCCTTCAAGCGGCCAATGAAACCGTCACACGCTTCCCGAATGTTGCTCTGTGGTATTTTGGTCCATTCCCGTGGAAGCGCTTGCTTGAGGTGATCGACACTTTGGTATTTTTTAGTGCCAACCTTGCTTTCCAAAATACTCCAGACACAATAGTCCATCGAATTGGTGTCAGGAGATTTTGGTGGCCATTGTGCCCTGGAAATGAAGCGAGGAACCTCATTTTGTAACCATTCTTGGGTGACGCGTGATGAGTGCGATGGTGCTGTTGGAAAATCCGAGGTCTGCGGCCTAAATGTTTGCGTGCCCAAGGCCTTAATACACCCTCTAGAATATTTTTGCGATAATATTCGGCATTTATTCTGAGTGAGTGGAAAGCGACCATCGGCTGTTATGGCGGCCCACACCATCACCATGGCCGGCGCTTGAGTTCTGGTGGCCAACCGAAGGTGCACATTTTCAGCTGACCTCTTTGGCAAGTAAACACGATCAGTTTGTTTTTTACAAACTGCTGGACAACGAATGTTTTCTCATCGGAGAAAACCAAATTCGGCAGTTTTCCACTTTCGGCCAAGAACTCTTTAGCTCTTTTGAGTCTATTTTCTTTCTGTTGCAGTGTAAGTTCGTGCATTCCAATGGCTTTACCCCGAGTTCATTTTTCAATATTTGCCGAATGGAATATTGCGATATGTTCAGCTCACGAGCCATTTTCGGCCACTGTTTTCTTCCGTCTACTTCCTTGACATCGGATTATGCTACCAGTACTACGGTAACGAGCGATGGTACGACATGACAAATAATTGTGTATGCAGTCCCTCGTGTTCGTATAGCCGCCATATAACGATACCTCTCAATATTCGGTATTTTGATGATTTTTGCGACATTATTCACGGGAGTTGTTTCAAATGTCGTGTTTAGAGTTCGTAATGGGTACTACAGTCTATGCAAGAAAAATTGCTATGCGGGTCTAGATCTTCGTATAGGCCCCATATATCAGTACCTCCGTATATTCGGTATTTTCACGCTTTTATGTACAATATTCACCGAAATTCTTTGAAATTTCGTGTTTGAAGCTCCTAATAGGTACTACAGTCTATGACAAAAAAATTACATATGCCGGCCCTCGTCTTCGTATAGCCCTGATATAACAATACCGCCCTATATTCGGTAATTTGATGATTTTAGCTACAATATTCACTGCATTTTTTTTTTCAAGTTTCGTATTCGGAATATTGTAATGACTTATGACAAAAGTTGCCTATGCAGGTCCACGTCTTCGTATAGACCCCAATATAATGGCTTTATTCGGCATTTCTAAGGGTTTAATATAATTTTTAATGGATTTTATTTATTTTTTTTTTTTGAAAGTTACCAAAATCGTTCCAATTTGTGGAAGGTATTCAAAGTTCTGTCCGGACGAACATACAGTTTTTTTACTTGTTATTTTTAATTAATTAATTTATTTTTTGAGGAACTTTTCCAAGGTCAGTCATGGACTTCATTTCTTCATGATAGTTAGGAATTTTTAATTTTAATAAATTAAAATTTTTATATATTTCATACCCACCTCGTAGAAGATACTATCAATTTATCATTTTATATTTATTATTACGGAAAACGGAGGCAAACTGCTTCCCCAAGTGATTAAGACGATAATGATGATGATCGTTTTAATGACCCTGACATTGAAAAAGAAAACATAAAACTTAATTAATCGAATGCACAATCGCGGACACATTCACGCACACCCCACAGCGAGTGGTTAGGTAGCTCGGTTTTGAATCACCTCTTAAATAACGGAAAAAAACTATAAAGACATAAAAGAAACATTATTTTATTGTGACGGATTTATCCGTCGTTACTTTTCCATCTATAGGATAGAAACTCCTCTTGCATCTCCAGAAGATCAGCGCCTCATTAACCTATGGAAGAGCCACTAATCTCATATATCTAAAGAATATAATCTCTCATTTTAGGTACAGAAGAAAGAATTCTGTCTACATAAGGGTAGCGCTTCTTTAATTCATACAAAAAGTGAAATTCTCATTCAAACTTTAGAAGAACATCGCTATTCCATGAGACGCCTGTTTTTATTTCTAGTCTGTTATTTTGTACCTCTCCACTTCGGAAGTTAAAGGAAATCCCTTTTTATACCCTACACCTCAAGGTGGTCAGGGTATTATGTCTTCGTGAATTTGTTTGTAACAGGCAAAAGGAAACGAGATAGACCCATAGTTCCTTTTGATCATCTGCATAGAATCACATTCTGAGTCGATTTATGCATGTCCGTCCGTCCGTCTGTCTGTCCGTCTGTCCACGTATTTTTGTAAACAAAATATCATTTGTTTGGCCCAAGGAAAGACCGTATTTAAATTGGAGATAATCGGTCAAAATTTAGATAAAGCTCCCATATATATCTTCGTACGATTTGCCTTTTATTGTGCACCAAACTTTTAGTATCAACCTGAATAGTATGGAATTTTGCACAAACAACCAAATTAGGCCTGAAAATAAGTATATCGAATTTGATCGGAATCGGTTCAGATATAGCTATAGCTGAATTACATTTGCTAAATTTTATCGAGATCGGTTCAGATTTGGATATAGCTCCTATACATAACTTCGTCCGATCTACCTTTTATTGTGCACCAAACGTCTAATATTTGTCCAAATGGGATGGAGTTTGGCACTTACGACCGAATGAAGTCTAGAAGCAAGAATGTCAAATTTGGTTCAGATATAGTTATAGCTCCCATATATACTATTCCTCCGATTTGTTATATTTGTTACCCACAGCCGTAATATGCACTCCGTAACAACGATATTCAGGGAAATAGATCAAATACAGCTCAGAAATATCTTTGCCAAATTTTATCGAGATCGGTTCCGATTTGGAAATAGCTCCCATATATATATCTTTATCCGATTTCAAATTAATTGTCCACTAAATGGGCAACACAATCGATCTAAGACACGATAACTCTCGAAGGGAGTTTTCGATTTGGTCCAAACTTGGTACATTGTAATATTATTATCAAAATTAGATTGAGTTCGGAGATGGGCAACATTGGTACATTTTTGTTATAATCTTATTGAATGAAAGCAAAAAATGTTGGAAATGGCATTAAATTTCAGAATAAGTTTAGATTTGTTCGAATTGATCACCTTTGGCACGAATTATGGCCTTCAAACGGCCAATGACACGGTCACACGGTGCCCTAATGTTGCTTTGCGTTATTTTGGCCCATTCGCGGCGAAGCGCTTGCTTAAGGTGATCGACACTTTGATATTTTTTAGTGCCAACCTTGCGTTCCAAAATACTCCCGACACAATAGTCCAACGGATTGGTATCCGGTCATTTTGGTGGCCAGTTTGCGCTGGAATCGAGGAACCTCATTTTGTAACCATTCTTGGGTGGCGCGTGCTGAGTGCGATGGTGCTGAGTCCTGTTGGAATGTCCAAGGTCTGTGGCCAAAATGTTTGCGTGTCCAAGGCTCTAATACATCCTCCAGAATATTTCTACGATAATATTCGGCATTTATTCTGAGCGAGCGGAAAGCGACCATCGGCTGTTATGGCGGCGCACACCATCACCATGACTGGCGCTTAAGTTGTGGTGTCCAACCGATGGTGCACATTTTCAGCTGACCTCTTTGGCAAGTAAACACGATCATTTTGTTTGTTTACAAACTGCTGGACAAGGAATGTTTTCTCATCGGAGCGAAGAAACCCAAATTTGGCAGTTCACAACTTTCGGCCAAGCGAAGCAACTCTTTAGCTCTTTTGAGTCTATTTTCTTTCTGATGCGGTGTAAGTTCTTGCACTTTTATGAATTTTAATGGCTTTACCCCGAGCTCATTTTTCGATATTTGCCGAATGGAATACTGCGGCGATATGTTCAGCTCACGAGCCATTTTTTCGGCCACTGCGACGGGTGTTTTAATCAAGTCGCTTCTTTACTTTTCGAATCATTTCTGCTGATGATGTTGCTGTTTTCTTCCGTCCACTTCTTTGACGTCGGGCTACGCTACCAGTATCACGATCGATGGTACGAGACACAAAAGATTTATTCACATTTAAATGCTGGAGTGCTGTAACGATAGCCACTTGCGGTTTTCCAGCCAAATATAAAGAAATCAGACTGTCACACTTGAATTCCACCACGAATACCTTTTTCTCTGTAAAATTATCACCAAAATGCTTTTGTACGCTTGTAAACAATATAATGATCTGTCACTGGAATAATTTTAACAGCTGTCGCACGAGTGGCTTAGAAATGATGGCAGTCTGAAATTGGTTGCAGTTTTTGCATTTCACCCTGTATTTAAATAATCGACTGATACTTTTTAACTTTTGTCTTTTTTTCTTTGGAAAATATTTCCTACCTATAGCAGATTATTTATTTATATCTATAAAAGAGTTAGCCTGTTCTATCTATAGAGGAACTTTTGTCTATGCAATGGCATTCCTGTGCATTGGTCATCGACAGAAAAAAGCCAGTTGGTTTGGCTCGCTATCTTGTCTAGCGATTTCTTGTTCTTTTTTCTCTCCAACTGATTGACGTCAGACGTCAGCTGTTTTTTTTTGTTCCACATGCCTTTGTCTGAAAGACTTGGATCTATTCTAGCATTGCACACATGGTTAGACGCAGCGACCAACCATATGATACATATCAAAGAAAATAACATAGCATTTATCCAACATATATACCTTTTATACTTGGTACGTACATACTCCGGTATGTACCTAGGTATGTTCTCATACCAAAATAATGACTTTTGGCAGCCTATGATGATGACGTCGTTTTGGTTTTGTAATTCCAACTCTTGGAATGTAATTAGAGTAACTTGGGCAGTTATCGTGACGATCAACTTCAAAGTAATATTTCTGGACGAGCCACGAGCACACGTCATCAGCCATCAGGGCATATCTACCTGTTTCACCTAGTTGTAGCCATCAGTCATTACAACAAGTGAAAAATCCAATTTTTGTTGTTTTCTACTTCAGATACCTAGCAGACGGCATAGAACACGTTTCAAAAAAGAAACAAAAAGGAAACCGCAACAAATTCAGAAAATTAGGCAAACCACACACGTACGCATTATGGACAAAGAGATTAGGATTTTTTTAATTTGTAAAAAATTTGCAATTATTTTGCTGAATTATTTAAAGATATGATGAAATATTATTGACAAATTGAGTCATCCTACCCTTTATGTCCGATTTTCAAGAAATTAAATTGTAAACAAGTAAACGAAGTTAAAGGTCGTGCGGTGCTGACCATGTGATACCCTACTTTACTACAATACATTGGTTAGCCTCCTTAGGTCCAAACCCAATTTAGTCGGTTTTTTTTTTTAAATAATGCTATACAGTCCCGCACAAATGTAACCTATGGTTTTTGACCAGAGCATTTGCCCTTTACTTACCCACCTCTGCCACGCTGATTGGTATTCAAAAAAATTTCACATAAAAAAATAAATTTCCAAATAAATTTCTGCCCTATCCTTAACTCTCTCCTCATGCAAAATTCTGTGTCGATTGGTTTTTAATTGTGGCCCGTAGAGCGATTGCAAAATCAGGAAAATTTTAATTTCTTGGCCCAATAGGCTCTAACCCTACCTCCACGCAAAATTTCGTGAAAATCGGACGATTATTGCGATATGATTATAATACCCTCAAAACATAGTGTTGAATTCGAATATATACAATTCAGAATTCTAAATCCAATATGAAAAAATAAAAAAATTGACAAAAAATATTCTCTTTTTAGCGGCATATTTTTGCTAGATTTTCTTAGATTTTATCCTTTTCTGGCAGGATGCCATTTTAAATTGATGAGAATTGTTCTTATTGGTACGAATTGTTCTCTTTGAACTTATTTCGTCCTTTTTGTACGAATTTCCAAATTCATTTTTATACCCCCAGCCATAGAGCTAGAGTATATATCAAAGCGTGCCTCATCGAAATAACGGTTTTAGATCCTAGGTCTCTATGGATCAAATCCGTTTCAGTCGATCTAGCGATATCCGTCCGTCTGTCTGGCTGGTGCGGACGGTAACTCTCGAAGCGATTATCCAATTTGATCCAAACTTCGTACATCGTAATATCGTTCCACTTCTTTTGGCACCTCCCCCACAAAAGGTCAAAATTTTCAAATATTTTACTTCACGGAGAGGGAAAGGATAATCCGATTTGGCTCCAAATTATCGTACAACTCCCCACAAAGGGTAAAAATTGTGAATATCCAAGAATCCAAACGCGAAATTAGCATTATTTCTGGTATCTCTCACACAAAGGGTCAACGTTTTGAATAATCAAAACAATCATAAAATCCGAAATAAGCATTTTTTAATTTTATTGCATGAAAGCAAAAAATGTCGGAATTAGCATCAAATTTTAGAATAAGTTTAGATTTGATCAAACGGCCAATAAAATCGTCACACGCTTCCCGAATGTTGCTCTGCGGTATTTTGACCCATTCCCGGCGAAGCGCTTACTTGAGGTGATCGACACTTTGGTATATTTTAGTGCCAACCTTGCTTTCCAAAATACTCCAGACACAATTGTCCAACGGATTGGTATCCGTAGATTTTGGTGGCCATTGTGCGCTGGTAATAAAGCGAGGAACCTCATTTTATAACCATTCTTGGGTGGCGCGTGCTGAGTGGAATATCCAAGGTCTGCGGCCAAAATGTTTGCGTGCCCAAGGCTTTAATATACCCTCCAGAATGTTTTCGCGAAAATATTCGGCATTTATCGTGATGACAGGGTCGATTAATACGAGCGAAGATCGACCATCGGCTGTTATGGCGGCCCACAACATCACCATGGCCGGCGCTTGAGTTCTGGTTTCCAACCGAAGGTGCACATTTTCAGCTGACCTGTTTGGCAAGTAAACACGATCATTTTGTTTGTTTACAAACTGCTGGACAACGAATGTTTTCTCAGTGGAGCGGAGAAAACTAAATTCAGCAGTTAACCACTTTCGGCCAAGCGAAGCAACTTTTTAGCTCTTTCTGTTGCGGTGTAAGTTTTTGCGCTGTTTGGAATTTCAATGGCTTTATCCCGAGCTCATTTTCCAATATTTGCCGAATCGAATATTGCCATATGTTCGATCAAGTCGCTTCTTTACATTTCAAACCATTTCTGCTGATGTTGCTGTTCCGTCCACTTCCTTGACGTCGGACTACGCTACCAGTATCACGGTAACGAGCTACCAGTATCACGGTAACGAGACACAAAACATTTATTGACATTTAAATGCTGGAGTGCTCTAACGACAGCCACTTGTGGTTTTCCAGCCAAATATACATAAATCACACTATCACGCTTGCATTCCATTACGAATAACTTTTTTTCCTGGAAAATTTTCACAAAAATGCTTTTGTACGCTGGTAAACAGGAATAATTTTAACAGCTGTCGGACGAGTGGCTTAGAAATGAGAGCAGTCTGAAGTTGTTTGCAGTTTTTTCATCTCACCCTGTAGGTCCTATCTATATCTATAAAAGAGGAAAATGTTTGTATGTTTGTTTGTTTGTTTGTTTGTTTGTTTGTTTGTAATTTATGGACTCGAAAACCGCTGAATAGATTTTCCTGAAAATTTCCATATATACGGCAACATCGCCTGAAAGTAACATAGGCTATATACATTTTTGAATTTCCACTTGGAACTGGAGATATAGCACCAGAATCGGAGGTACCTCCCAAAAATTTAGATTTTATATGCACATATCTATTGATTGGTTGAAGATACAGTCTCTAAATTTGGAATACGTAACGGAATTTGGAACAAAAATAAGTTTGCCAAATTATATTGTAATCGGTTCAGATTTGAATATAGCTCCCATATATATTTTCGACCGATTTCGTTCATTTGATGCCTCAAACACAATATGAATGTTCGATTCCAATGAAATTTGGAATGTGTGACGGGATTTAATCCGAAAATAAATTTGTCAAATTATATTGAAATCGGTTCAGATTTGGATATAGCTCCCATATATATTTTCGGCCGATTTCAAGCATTTGATGCACCAAACACGCTATGTATCCCCAATTTCAATGAAATTTGAAACGTGTGATAGATTTTATCTAAAAAATTGATTTCCCAAATTATATTGAAATCGGTTCAGATTTGGATATAGCTCCCATATACATTTTCGGCCGATTTCATGTATTTGGTGGACCAAACACGACATGTATTTGCAATTGTAATGAAATTTAAAATAAGTAACGGAATTGGGAACCAAAATGAGTTTGTCAAACTAAATTGAAATCGGTTCAGATTTGGATATAGCTCCCATATATATTTTCGACCGATTTCATGTATTTGATGCACCAAACACGCTATGTATCTCTAATTTCAATGAAATTTGGAATGTGTAGCGGAAATTAAAACAAATATACATTTGTCAAATTATATTAAAATCGGTTCAGATTTGGATATAGCTCCCATATATATTTTCGACCGATTTCATGTATTTGATGCACCAAACACGCAATGTATCTCTAATTTCAATGAAATTTGGAATGTGTAGCGGAAATTAAAACAATATACATTTGTCAAATTATATGAAAATCGGTTCAGATTTGGATATAGCTCTCATATATATATATATATATATATATATATATATTCGACCGATTTCATGTATTTTATGCACGATATGTATGTTCGATTCCAAAGAAATTTGGAATATGTAACGGGATTTTGATTAGAAAATAAATTAGTCAAATTATATTAAAATCGGTTCAGATTTGGATATAGCTCCCATATATATTTTCCGCCGATTTCACATATTTGATGCACCAAACACGATACGTATTTCCGATTCCAATGAAATTCGGCATGAGTGGCTAAATTTGGTACAAAAATAAATTTGACAAATTATATTCAAATACGCTCAGATTTGATTATAGCTCCCATATATATACTCAGCCGATTTCACATATTTGATGCACCCAAAGCGAGAGAGACAAAATCTGGCACAAGAAAAAATTGCCAAATTATATTGAAATCACCACACATGATATATATGACCGATACCAATGAAGTTCAGAATGTGTGGCGGAATTTGGTTACAATAATAAATGTATGTGTAAAATTAGTTAAGATTTGGATATAGCTCCCATATATATATTATCGGCCGACTTCACATATTTGACGCACCAATTTCAATGAAATATGAAAGGTGTGGCGGAATTTGGTGTAAAAGTAATTTTTTAAAATTATATTTAAATCGGATCAGATTGGGATATGATTTTAATAAGAACCATTGACCCACAACGCCTTAGGCTAACACTAAAAAACAACACAACAATTGATTTGAAATACACTTATTACGGCGAAGTATGTTGCTATCTCGAATTCACTAATTGCAATAGAAATGCCACTCAACTTCAAAAGATTGCAGTTTACTGCACGCTTGGTATTTGCTATGAAATAAATAAATCCGAAGGACAAACATTTCGTGTATGTATGTCATGTTACTGCTTTTCTAATGGTTTTGGTTATTTACGCTTGAAGTCGTGCAATAATTTTTTTTTAATTTTTAAATTTGTTTTTTTTTAACCAACATATATTCGTAAATAAAAATTTGAATGCATATAAAACCAAAAGGGGTAGCGAAGCGCACCGGGTACAGCTAGTATATATATATACTAGCTGAACCCGGTGCGCTTCGCTACCCCTTTTGATTTTATATGCATTCAAAATTTTATTTACGAATATATGTTGGATAAAGAAAAACAAATTTAAAAATTAAAAAAAGAAATATTGCACTAATTTAATGCGTCAATAAACAAAATCATTACAAAAGCAGTAACATGACATGCATACACTAAGGGTTTGTCCTTTGGATTTATTTATTTCATAGCAAATACCAAGCGTGCAGGAAACTGCAATTTTTTTAAGTAGAGTGGCATTTCTATTGCAATTAGTGAATTCGAGATAGCAACATACTTCGCCGTAATAAGCGTATTTCAAATAAATTGTTGTGTTGTTTTTTAGTGCTAGCTAAGGCGTTGTGGGTCAATGGTTCTTATTAAAATCATATCCCAATCTGATCCGATTTAAATATAATTTTAAAAAAATTACTTTTACACCAAACTCCGCCACACCTTTCATATTTAATTGAAATTGGTGCGTCAAATATGTGAAATCGGCCGAGAATATATATATGGGAGCTATATCCAAATCTTAACTAATTTCCAATTTATTATCCAATTTATCACATTTATTATTATAACCAAATTCCGCCACACATTCTGAATTTCATTGGAATCGGTCATATATATCGTGTTTGGTGCATAATATGTATGAAATCGGCCGAAATATATATGTTAGCTATATCCAAACCTCAACTGATTTCAATATAATTTGGCAATTTTTGCTGGTGCCAGATTTTGTCTCTCTCGCTTTGGGTGCATCAAATATGTGAAATTGGCTGAGTATATATATGGGAGCTATAATCACATCTGAGCGTATTTTAATATAATTTGTCAAATTTATTTTTGTACCAAATTTAGCCACTTATGCCGAATTTCGTTGGAATCGGAAATACGTATCGTGTTTTGTACATCAAATATGTGAAATCGGCGGAAAATATATATGGGAGCTATATCCAAATCTGAACCGATTTTAATATAATTTGACTAATTTATTTTCTAATCAAAATCCCGTTACATATTCCAAATTTCTTTGGAATCGAACATACATATCGTGTATGGTGCATAAAATACATGAAATCGGTCGAAAATATATATGAGAGCTATATCCAAATCTGAACCGATTTTAATATAATTTGACAAATGTATATTTGTTTTAATTTCCGCTACACATTCCAAATTTCATTGAAATTAGAGATACATAGCGTGTTTGGTGCATCAAATACATGAAATCGGTCGAAAATATATATGGGAGCTATATCCAAATCTAAACTGATTTCAATATAATTTGGGAAATCAATTTTTTAGATAAAATCTATCACAAGTTTAAAATTTCATTGAAATTGGGGATACATAGCGTGTTTGGTGCATCAAATGCTTGAAATCGGCCGAAAATATATATGGGAGCTATATCCAAATCTGACCCGATTTCAATATAATTTGACAAATTTATTTTCGGATTAAATCCCGTCACACATTCCAATTTTCATTGGAATCGAACATTCATATTGTGTTTGAGGCATCAAATGAACGAAATCGGTCGAAAATATATATGGGAGCTATATCCAAATCTGAACCGATTACAATATAATTTTGCAAACTTATTTTTGTTCCAAATTCCGTTACGTATTCCAAATTTGGAGACTGTATCTTCAACCAATCAATAGATATGTGCATATAAAATCTAAATTTTTGAGAGGTACCTCCGATTCTGATGCTATATCTCCAGTTCCAAGTGAAAATTCAAAAATGTATATAGCCTATGTTACTTTCAGGCGATGTTGCAGTATATATGGAAATTTTCAGGAAAATCTATTCAGCGGTTTTCGAGTCCATAAATTACAAACAAACAAACAAACAAACAAACAAACAAACATACAAACATTTTCCTCTTTTATAGATATAGATATTGAATGCGATTTTCCGTTTAAGTCTCTCACAAGCGTAAAATTCACTCCACAACAATGACATTAGGTACCAGCATTGAAATCAGATACAGCATTGAAATAACCCTCCTAAGTTTTATAGAGATCGGTTCAGATTTATATATAGCTTCTATATATATCTTCATCCGATTTCATGTTTATTGTGCCTAAAAAGTGTAATATCACCTCCAATAGAAATATTTTGATGAATATTGATTTAGATTCGGAGATATACACTTCCAATATATTAGATTAATTAAAAAAATTTAAAAACAATCATATCAACAACAATCCTAGTTGGTATTATTTAATTCTCTTAAATTTTCCATAAAACATTTTTTATGGATTGCTCTATTAAATATGCAAATAATGCAAAGTGGTGTAGGGTATCATAAAATCGGCTCCGTCCAACTTTTGGCCCTTCTTTACTGGTTATTCATTAAATGGGAGTTTTTCTGTCTTAAATTCCCCACCCCCATAGTTTGCTGTTTGTTTCTTTTACAAAATGTAATAATCCACGATATTTAGGACCATACTACGCATCGCAAGTATTCTAAGACGTAAAATGTCCCTTGAATGACGTCTCTCAATGAAACTGTGCTGGATGAAGTTGCTGCGTCTTAATTTTATTCTTGATATGTAAACAGGCGAATGATGTTTGTGAGAACATTTTGTTAGGGGAGGGTTTTTATGTTTTTGTATAGAATGTTTTGAATATTTTTTGCTTTCTCAGCATGGCTTATTCTAACTACCATCAAAAAGAGAGCAGTATTTCAAAAAAAAAAAAAAAAAATAAATAAATAAATAAATAAAAAACAAATGCTTATTAAGGTTTTTGTTGTAAAAATCTAAATATATGAGGAAATTTCCAACTAATCTACATAGACCAAACACAAATCATATATATCGGAATACAGATCTAGCACTTAAGTTCGGCCGGGAAGAACTCTTAATACATTCCACAATTTGAAAGGAACTTGAAAAACTTAAAAAAATCGTCGAAAAATATGGGTTAAATAAAAACCGTAATATGGGGGCTATACGAAGACGAGGACCTGCATACCCAACTTTTAGTCATAGACTGTAGTACCCATTAGCATCTTCAAATACGAAATGAAAAACTATTCCGGCGCCAAAATCATCAAAATACCTTCGGGAAGTACCATTATATGGGGACTATACGAAGGTGTGGGGCCAAATATGTATTTTTTTTGTCACTTAAATGTCCGTTATATGTGGGCTATACAAAGGCATAGACAATTTTCAGACATAAGTTGTAGTAGCCATAAATTTGAAACAATTCCGGCGAGTAAGGTCGCTAAAAGCGTCAGGCTATACGAAAACGTGGACCGAAATCAACCTGCCTATTGACAAAATACACATGTGTGTAAAATTTTAGCCTTCTATCTCAATTCGTTCGGAAGATAGCGTGATTACAATACAGGCTGAGATGAAAAAACTGCAACCAAATTTAGACTGCTGCCATTTCTAAGCCCCTCGTCCGACAGCTGTTTAAATTATTCCAGTGACAGCTCATTATATTGTTTACAAGCGTACAAAAGCATTTTGGTGTGAATTTTCCAGAAAAAAGTTATTCGTGATGGAATTCAAGCGTTATAGTGTGATTTCTTTATATTTGGCTGAGAAACCACGAGTGGCTATCGTTAGAGCACTTCAGCATTTAAATGTGAATAAATCTTCTGTGTCTCGTACCATCGCTCGTTACCGTGATACTGGCAGCGTAACCTGACGTCAAGGAAGTGGACGGAAGAAAACAGCAACATCAGCAGAAATGGTTCGAAAGTAAATAAGCGACTTGATCGAATCCCGCGTCGCAGTGGCCGAAAAATGGCTCGTGAGCTGAACATATCGCAATATTCCATTTGGCAAATATTGAAAAATGAGCTCGGGCCATTGAAATGCCAAAAAGTGCAAGAACTTACACCGTACGACAGAAAGAAAAGAGACTCAAAAGAGTTAGAGTTGCTTCGCTTGGCCGAAAGTGTTGAACTGCCGAATTTGGTTTACACCGCGCCGATGAGAAAACATTCGTTGTCCAGCAATTTGTAAACAAACAACATGATCGTGTTTTCTTGCCAAAGAGGTCAGCTGAAAATGTGCACCTTCGGTTGGCCACCAGAACTCAAGCGCCGGCCATGGTGATGTTGTGGGCCGCCACAACAGCCGATGGTCGCTCTCCGCTCGTATTAATCGAACGTGGCATCAGAATAAATGCCTAATATTATCGCGAACATATTCTGGAGGGAGCCTTGGGTACACAAACATTTTGGCCGCAGACCTTGGACATTCCAATAGGACTCAGCACAATTACACTCAGCACGCGCCATTCCCAGCGCACAGTGGCCACCAAAACCTCCGGATACCAATCCGTTGGACTATTGTGTCTGAAGTATTTTGGAAAGCAAGGTTGACACTAAAAAATGCCAATGTGGCGATCACCTCAAGCCGGAATGGGCCAAAACACTGCAGAGCAACAACGGGCAACGGGCAGCGTGTGACTGTTTCATTGGCCGTTTGAAGGCCAAAATTCGTGCCAAAGGTGACCAATTCAAACAAATCTAAACTTATTCTTAAATTTGATGTTGTTTCCGACATTTTTTGTTTTCATTCAATAAAATTAAAAAAAAATGTAAAAATTATGGCTTTTGACTTTGTTGCAGTTTTTTTTCTCACCCTGTATATTATTTCTTAGTATCTAAATAATGAATTTCGATAGAATCCCCTTGTTTCTTAAATTCTCACCCAGGGTCTTTAAAATTGATAATTTTTTTTTAAACTCAAATATTAACATCCACGGCAGATTCACTCTCCCCCGGGGTGTTATAAGAAATTTCGCTCTCTCCCTCTCTATCTTCATCTCTCTCATTCTAACTACCAGACAAATATAATTTAACTTCCTGTTGAAATGTTACATATCACCCCCTACCCGCAGACACTTTCGATATTAAGTTGATTGACCCTTCACCTACGATGCAATTAACAAAGAAGAAGGAGAAGAATGGCAAGAATGAGATGTAAAACGAAAGACAAAATCATCCCCCTTATGGTGTTGAATACTAAAAGCAGTGTTATGCAAAAGTTCCGCTTTGGAGTGTAGAAATGAGATACAGGAAGAAATGTGCGATTATGAAATACATGTTCTCTACACCCGGGTACTCCCTTCGTTCTCTCTCACTCTCTCACTCCCATCAAACGGTTTCATGTCACGATTTCTCAGCTGTTTAATAAAACGGACGGTGGTGGTGGGTGAAACTACTCTCCCATTGAGGGGTTAAAACCTGCTGAGAATAACGGTGACATTGAAACTGCGCAGGAGCTCTCTGGGGATGTAAATAAAACCAAGCAAATGGTGACAAAATAAACACCTGGAAAAAAGAAAAAGAGAAATTGAAAAGGCCAGAGCAAAACAGATAAAAATAAACGATGAAATAATGAAAGAAACCACAAAAGTTATGGGGTAATGAGCGAAAAATAAAAGTAAATAAATGAAAAGGGGGTTACTTTCGAACTTCGTATGAGTTTGGGAGAGGAGAAGTGGGAAAAAAACAACAATAAAAATACTATGAAAAAAAGTACCTTCCTCCGTGTTAGCTTTCCAAATATCATATTTCCTAATTGTTTACCTCATAAATAGATATGTCTGACACCTGCCCAGGCAATTTGATTTGTAAACCCCCGGCCATTGAAGGACGCATAGCAGGAGTGCATTAACGATTTATGGCGTGGAAATTCCCAAGGCTTGTTAGTTACTTCCAACTAACTAGACTCGATTATTGTTGTCCTCCGGTTGCAACAAACACAACAATTTACTTTAATTATTTTCTGACATGAAATGTGACACGAAGGATATATGGCACGGAGTTAACGTTACACTTTGAATTGCGTGTCATTTGCAAATTGTGCAAAAAAGCTAATGAAAAATTCCTTAAACATGTCCGGAGAACAATTATTTGTTATCGTGGAAAATTTATAAGCATAGGAAATTCTTTGAAAATTCTTAATTTGATACGGCCAAAACGTGCCTCATCGAAATAACGATTTTAGACCCTAGAAAACATTCGTTGTCCAGCAGTTTGTAAACAAACAAAATGAAAGTGTTTACTTGCCAAAGAGGTCAGCCGAAAATGTGCACCTTCGGTTGGCCACCAGAACTCAAGCGCCGGCCATGGTGATGGTGTGGGCCGCCATAACAGCCGATGGTCGCTCTCCGCTCGTATTAATCGACCCTGGCATCAGAATTAATGCAGAATATTATCGAGAAAATATTCTGGAGGGTGTATTAAAGCCATTGGCACACAAATATTTTGGCCGCAGGCCTTGGACATTCCAATAGGACTCAGCACGCGCCACCCAAGAATGGTTAAAAAATGAGTTTCCTCGCTTCATTTCTAGCGCACAATGGCCACAAAAATCTCCGGATACCAATCGGTTGGACTAGTATGTCTGGAATATTTTGGAAAGCAGGGTGGCACTAAAAATACCAAGCAAGCGTTTGGCCGGGAATGGGCCAAAATATCGCAGAGCAATATTCGGGCAGCGTATGACGTTTTCATTGGCCATTTGAAGGCCATAATTCGTGCCAAAGGTGACCAATTCGAACAAATCTAAACTAATTCTAATATTTGATGCTATTTCCGACATTTTTTGCTTTCATTCAATAAAATTTAATCAAAAAATGTAAAATTATGGCGTTTGACTTTGTTGCAGTTTTTTTCTCTCACCCTGTAATGTGTAGGAAGTAGACAATATTGTCCAAATGCGGCACGTTGTAATATTTATATTAGACTTAGGTCAGATTCGAATTGAACAATACTGACGTAATTTTTCAACAGAATAATCATAAATTAAGGCGGAGCAAAACCGACTGATACTATTTAATTTTTTATACCTACACCACAAGGTGGTCAGGGTATTATGTCTTTGTGCATTTGTTTGTAACAGGCAAAAGATAACGAAATAGACCCATCGTTCCTTTTGATGATCTGCATAGAATCACATTCTGAGTCGATTTATGCTTGTCCGTCTGTCCATGTATTTTTGTAAACAAAGTACAGGTCGCATTTATTGCCCGATCCAGATGAAATTTGCACAGATCATTTGTTTTGACCAAGGACGAACCCTATTGAAATTTGAGATAATCGGTCAAAAATTAGATATAGCTTCCATATATATCTTCGTCCGTTTTGCCTTTTATTGTGCACCAAGCGTGTAATATCAACCCGAATTGTATGGAATTTTGCATATACAACCAAATTAGGCCTGAAAATAAGTATGCCAAATTTGATCGATATCGGTTCAGATATAGCTATAGCTCCCATATATATTGTTCATCCGATTTGTTATTTTTGTCCTCCGCAGCCGTAATATGCACTCTACAACAAAAATATTTGGGGAAATATATCAAATACAGCTCAGAAACACATTTGCTAAATTTTATCGAGATCGGTTCAGATTGGGATATAGCTCCCATATATAACTTCGTCCGATTTAAATTTTATTGTGCACCAAACGCCTAATATTTGTCCAAATAGGATGAAATTTGGCACTTACGATCGAATTGAGTCTCTAAGCTTGTATGTCAAATTTGGTGAAGATCGGATCAGATATAGCTATAGCTCCCATATATACTATTCATCCGATTTGTTATGTTTGTTACCCACAGCCGTAATATGCACTTCGTAGTAACGATATTCAGGGACATATATCAAGTACAACTCAGAAATATTTTTTGGCAAAATTTATCGAGATCGGTTCAGATTTGGATATAGCTCCCATATATATCTTTATCCGATTTCAAATTAATTGTGCACCAAATGGGCAATACAGGTCCGAATTTCGGCATTTTTAGACCTTTGAACTTTAAATTATAATCATATCATGTATGATTGAATTCTCCCATAAAAAGTTGTAATTGTTATGTGGAGCTCTACTAAATTAGCAAAGTGATGTAGGGCATCATAAAATCGGCCCCGCCCGCCTTTAAGACTTTCTTTACTGGTTTTAGGTAAAAATGATTTTTATATTTTCATTTTTCTATTAACTTTTTATACCTACCAATTATGACCTTTCAGAGGCTACTCAATATATTCCATATATTATTTTTCTTCAACAATTCACATGTAAAATTGTTGATGATTTCGAATAAAAATTATTTTTTTTGCTTAGAATCGACTGCAATATTGTGCATTTGCTGGGGTTGGCTCAGCTGTTGGGCATTTAATCGATCTTTGTTATCAAATCGTTGCAAAGATAAATAAACAACCAGCGAAAAAAAAAGCAAAACAAAAAATTTGGTTTAATGAACTTTTTCTTTCATTATCAAGGTCAAAGGCAGAACAAAAACACAAAACAAAATGCAACAGCAAGAATTTTTATACAACAACATTATAATTTTATTCAGCAACATTAAAATTCGTTCGGATCTATATCAGATAGGAAATTTGTCAATTTTTTTGCAAATAATTTGTACCTATTTTCTAAAAATTTCATCAGAATTGTTTACCACAAAGAACGAGGTGTACTAGATATGTAGAAACGGAATTCAATGAACGGATATCATACCAAAAAAAAAACAAAATATTATTGTATATAAATAAAAACTTAACACAAAACGATAACAAAAAAAAACAAACATCTTTCTTAAGATAAGAAAAAATTTAATATTTGTACACATTTGTATGCTTGTATACATATGTATGTCAATCTGTTTGACCAAGTGACAGTCGCGTGTTCGGTAGGTGGGTGGGTGTGTTACGTCGAAGATTTTGAAAATTGTTTGTGACGTTAAGAGCTTGTTCGAAATTTCTGTTGTTTGTGTTTTATTTGGCGGAATATAAACAAAAATATTGAAAATTTTTGCTTTTTTTGTTTTGGTTTATTTAATGCGCATTTAAATTTGAAATTATTAATGAAAACCAAGAATTTGTTTGCAAAAAAAAAAATTCCGAAAAAAAAATAAAAACAAACTAAATATATGTACATTCATGGCCTATAGAAATGTTACGTAATTGGCAGAAAAGCTTGACATTTTCTTTTAAATATTCAACGCGTTTTGTTAAATGACTAAATAAGGCGATAAATATTTGGGATCTTTTGATCGTTTTGGTTATTCAAAATTTTGGCCCTTTGTGAGGGTCCATACCATTTATAACAAATATTGCGTTGTTGCAAATATTGACTTGTGTCAAGTCTAAATGGAAACGAATGTTATTTTCGCCTTTTATGACCTTCATTTATATTAAAAATGTTGACCCTTTGTGGGGGAGGTACCAGAAGGAGTGGATCGATATATTCATTCTTCGCACCAGACCTTGGGTTAATAAAATTTTTTTTGATGTTTGTAATTTGAGGACAATCGGACTCTTAGTTCAAATTTTATAAATGTTATAACTATTCAAAATGATGACGCTTTGTGGAGGAGGTACCAGAAGGTGTGGACCGATATTTACCATCTTCACATCAGATTTTGCTTAAGTATTGGGTTGTATGAAATTCGAAAAGAAACGGATGCTCATTTAGTGTTTTTGACCAGCTTCATGGTTATTAAAAATTTTGATCCTTTGTGAGGCAGGAACCAAAAGGAGTGGACCGATATTGCCCATATCCGAGTTCGAATAAATCTTTTGTGTCTCGTACCATCGCTCGTTAACGTGATACTGGTAGCGTAGCCCGTAGCCCAACGTCAAGGATGTGGACGGAAAAAACAGCAACATCAGCAGAAATGGTTCGAAAACTAAAGAAGCGATTTGATCGAAACCCGCGTTGCAGTGGCGGAAAAATGGCTCGTTAGCTGAACATATCACAATATTCAATTCGGCAAATATTGGAAAATGAGCTCGGGGTAAAGCCATTGAAGTTGCCATTGAATTGAGTTGCTTCGCTTGGCCGAAAGTGGTGAACTGCCGAATTTGGTTTTCTCCGATTAGAAAACATTCGTTGACCAGCAGTTTGTAAACAAACAAAATGATCGGATTTACTTGCCAAAGAGATCAGCTGAAAATGCGCAGCTTCGGTTGGCCACCAGAACTCAAGCGCCGGCCATGGAGATGGACGATGCTAAGAATAAATGTGGAATATTATGGGGAAAATATTCTGGAGGGTGTATTAAAGCCTTGGACACACAAACATTTTGGCCGCAGACCTTTAACATTCCAACAGAACTCAGCACCATCGCACGCGCCACCCACGGATGGTTACAAAATGAGGTTCCTTGCTTCATTTCCAGCGTACAATGGCCACCAAAATCTCCCGATACCAATCCGTTGGACTATTGTCTCTGAAGTATTTTGGAAAGCAAGGTTGGCACTTAAAAATACCAAAGTGTCGATCACCTCAAGCAAGCGCTTCGCCGGGAATGAGCCAAAATACCGCAGAGCAACATTCGGGGAGCATGTGACGGTTTCATTGGCCGTTTGAAGGCCATAATTCGTGCCAAAGGTGAGCACTTCAAACAAATCTAAACTTATATTAAAATTTGATGCTATTTCCGATATTTCCTTCAATAAAGTTAAAAAAAAAATAAAAATTATGGTGTTTGACTTTGTTGTATTTTTTATCTCATCCGTAGACAATACTCCTCCAGGGGTTAAAGCACTCACACAATTCCATTCAGAAATGTAGCTAAAATCATCAAAATACCGAATATCGGGCGTTCTGTTATATGGGGAGCTATACGATATTGTGGACCGGTATAGTCCATTTTCGAACTTGACCTGCCTTCAGATAAAAGACTGATCTGTGCAAAATGTTAGCTTCCTATCTTAATTAGTTTTGACTCTAGCGTGATTACCACAGACGCACGGACATGGCTAAATGCAATGGGTTAAGGAATAACCTATTCAAGCTTCTGATAGTGCAGAAAGTACTACCACTTTGCTGAAAGAAAAGAGTTCTCACTTTAGACTACAGCTAATAAATGATGTATGGTTCACTAAAAATGGATTTTGCTTTTAATTCCGTCAATTTTGACACAAACAGAATCGGAATAATAATTATAATATATCCCATTAGAATTCCTACTTCATGCACTATACGATTTCAAACATAAGTTGAGTAACAAATTCTCTCTAATACCCAGGGTATTTTATAATTTTTTATAAATGGAAACAAGAAACAAAGCTGTAAGTTCGGCCGGGCCGAATTTTGGATACCCTCCACCATTTGGAACGAATTTTTGAATTCTCAGAAACAATAATATTCTTAAAAAATTCTGTTAAAATCTTAAAAATACCGAATGTAGCTGTAGCTGCAAAGGTAACTTTTCTTAAAAGCTATTAGAATATTAAAATACGAAATTTAAAAAAATCGGTGAATAATGTAGCTAAAATCATCAAAATACCGAATATCGAGAGGTACCGTTATATAATAAGGGCTATACGAAGACGTGGCCCTGCACAGACAATTTTCTGTCTTAGGCTGTAGTATCCATTACGAACTTTGAATACCAAATTCGAAACAATTCCGGTGAATAGTGTCGCTAAAATCATAAAAATACCGAATATCGGAAGGTACCGTTATATGGGGGCTATACGAAGACGTGGACCTGCACAGACAATTTTCTGTCATAGGCTGTATCATCCATTACGAACATCAAATACCAAATTTGAAACATTTCCTGTGTATAATGTCGCTAAAATCATCAAAATACCGAATATCGGGAGGTACCGTTATATGGGGACTATACCAAAACGTGAACCTACAGGTCCCATTTTCAATACCAAAAGTCCTGCAGACATAATATTAATTTTTATTTAGTTTTATTTTTATTTATTTAATTTTATCTATGTACTTCATTTCGTTCGGAACCTAGAGGGATTTCCACAGACGGACGGACATCGCTAAATCGATATAGAATTTTGTGCTGATCAAGAATATATATACTTTGTGGGGTCTAAAATGTATATTTCGAAGTGTTATAAACGGAATGACAAACTTAACATACCCTCCATACTATGGTGGAGGCTAAAAAAAAACAGCAACAAAATTCGCACCTTCAATAAAAAATGCAAATACTTCCATGTAGAGGCGAGACAACAACTACTTCCCCCACGATATAGGAAATTAGCAAAGTCATCATCCATCCGAGCATCGGATACAATGAAATATTAAAATGAAGCAGAGGAATAAAAAAATCTAAATTCTGAAAAAAACGACAAACGAAACGTTTGTGAATGCAGGCGAACAGATTAACAGTCAATTCAAATGCATACTAGTGGAGCGTGAATGCCATTTTTGTTATTGTCGAACAAAAAATAAAAATAAATAAACAAAAATTCTAAAATGGACTTTAAACAGGCAATAGTTGTTGAATACTTTTCTGTTTCCGAGAGTGTGTACTACAACAATAGTTGGAGACCCCATCTTCAATGTCTATGTCGCAGCCACGGGATAGACATTGTCTAACTGATAACAGCGACGAATGTCCACTAATAAACAATGACAGTCTAGTTTGGCAGACCATTTCGATGATGATCCCAACAGCACCAAAGACCTACATTAGAAATCAAAAAAAAAAAAACTTAGTCATTGGTATTTTTATTTTAAGTGGGTCTAGTATTAGATCTAGCTGGCTGGCTAGATTGTTCTTTGTTTCAAATGAAAACAAAACAAAAATATAAAACAATATATGTATGTATGCATACTCATGTATGTCAGTGTGTATATGTTCATATGAAATGTTTAATTTCAATCCACAATGAGTTCAACAAATCCAACAAGTAGATGGTGATGATGATGCAACGAATTTCGGACATACTCCCTCTATGATATATTAATAATATACAGGGCGAGATGAAAAATCTGCAACAAAGTTAAACGCCATAACTTTTACATTTTTTTAAATTTTGTTAAATGAAAGCAAAAAATATCGGAAATAGCATCAAATTTTAGAATCTGTTTAGATTTGTTGGAATTGGTCACCTTTGGCACGATTTATGGCCTTCAAACGGCCAATGAAACTGTCACACGCTGCCCGAATGTTGCTCTGCGGTATTTTGGGCCATTCCCGACGAAGCGCTTGATTAAGGTGATCGACACATTGGTATTTCTTAGTGCCAACCTTGCTTTCCAAAATACTCCAGACAAAATAGTCCAACGGATTGGTATCCGGAAATTTTGGTGGCCATTGTACGCTGGAAATGAAGCGAGAAACCTCATTTTGTAACCATTCTTGGGTTCTGAGTGCCGTTAGAATGTCCAAAGTCTGCAGACAAAGTGTTTGCGTGCCCAAGGCTTTAATACACCCTCCAGAATATTTTCGCAATAATATTCGGCATTTATTCTGATGCGCGCCCAAGGCTTTAATACCACCTCCAGAATATTTTCGCGATAATATTCCGCATTTATTCTGATGCCATCGTCGATTAATACGAGCGGAGAGCGACCATCGGCTGTTATGGCGGCCCACACCATCACCATGGCCGGCGCTTGAGTTCTGGAGGCCAACCGAAGGTGCACATTTTCACCTGACCTCTTTGGCAAGTAAACACGATCATTTTGTTTGTTTACAAATTGCTGGACCGCGAATGTTTTCTCATCGGAGCGGAGAAAACCAAATTCGGCAGTTTACCACTTTCGGCCAAGCGAAATAACTCTTTTGCTCTTTTGAGTCTATTTTCTTTCTGTTGCGGTGTAAGTTCTTGCACTTTTTGCAATTTCAATGGCTTTACACCGAGCTCATTTTTCAATATTTGCCGAATGCGCTTCTATACTTTTCGAACCATTTCTGGTGATGTTGCTGTTTTCTTCCGTCCACTTCCTTGACGTCGGGCTTGGCTACCAGTATCTGTATCACGGTAACGAGCGATGGTACGAGACACAAATGATGTATTCACATTTACATTCTGGAGTGCTCTAACGATAGCCACATGTGGGTTTCCAGCCAAATATAAAGATATCACACTATCACGCTTAAATTCCATCACGAATAATTTTTTAATATTTTTTTTTAATTCTGGAAAATTCTCACCAAAATGCTTTTGTACTCTTGTAAATAATATAAGGAGCTGTCACTGGAATAATTTTAACAGCTGTCGGACGAGTGGCTTTGAAATGACAGCAGTCTGTATTTGGTTGCAGTTTTTTCATCTCACCCTGTAAAAGAGTAGTGAAATAACTGATTGGCCGACTGAGAATCCACGTCCAGACGAAACGGAAATTTGACGAAATTTTGGAGGAAGGTCCGTCTTGGTATCTAGGCGTGTGGGGAGGCTGAGTTTTTTGGTAATTTGTACTAAGAGGGTGCGAAAAGTACTAAAAATATCCGAAAACATTGAATATTTTTTTATTGGGCAGAGGGAAAGGCCTGGGATTTGGAATGGGAGTCACTGAAGAAGTGCGGGATATATATACCAGAGGGTTTTTAGAAATTCCAACTTTAAAGTTACGAAAACCTCAAAAAATGGTACGAAACTTCTTAAATGGTACCATCTGGTATTATGTGAATGGAAAGAGCTAAAAAGTTTGAAATTTGATATGAGAACCAAGGCTGATAATAAAAGCGGTTTTGGAAATGCCTACTAAGTGTGAGAACTGTATTAAATGTCATTAAATTTGCAACATTTTGGTTTAGGTTGAACGGATGAATTTTAAAATTTTGTATTGGGGTTCCTGTTTTGTATTGGCGACCCCAGAAAGTATATTTATTCATAATCAGCATAAAATTCTAAGTCGATTTAACGATGTCCGTCTGTCTGTCAGTGGAAATCACGATAGAGCCCACATTATTTGACGTAGAGCGTCAAGATTTTGCAGAACAATTTGGTTTGTGCCTAGAATAGTTGGTATTGAAAAAATGTTGGTCCAAGTTTTGGTATTGTCCCCATGTAACGGTACCTCCCGATATTCGGTTTTTTGATGATTTTTGCCGCATATTTTCATGGATTTTTCTAGGAATTGGTATTTGTATGTCATAATGGGTTCTACCTCCTGTGGCGAAGCATTGTATAGGTCTTCGATTTGTTATAGCCCCACGTAACGGTACCTCCCGATATTCGGTATTATGACGATTTTTGCCACATTTTTTTTTTCTCGGATTTATCTTAAAATTGGTATTTGTAGGTCGTAATAAGCTCTAGCCCTGGTGGCGAAATATTGTGTGTATAGGTCCACGTTTTGGTATAGCCCCCATATAGCGGAACCTCCCGATATTCGGTATTTTGATGATTTTTGCAACATTTTTTCGCGGATTTGTCTAAAAATTGGTATTTGTGGGTCATAATAGGTTCTAGCTCCGTTGGCGAAATATTGTAGGTATATGTCCACGTTTTTGTATAGCCCCATATAACGGTACCTCCCGATATTCGGTATTTTTATGACTTTTGCCGAATTTGTCTAAAAAGTGGTATTCGTGGGTCATTCCTTTACCCTAAGGTGGAGGCATTCAAAGATCGACCCGGCCGAACTTACAGCTTATCTACTTGTTTATACCTAAAATCTAATATCCGAGATGAACCAACAGTACCAATAGCCTATGTATAGCGCATCGCGTAAACAAAGAAAACAAACGAAATACGCAATTAGATTTTATAAAAAAAAACAGCTGTTCTCTACTCGGCTACTTCCACTAAGCTTAAGGCTCCGCGGTAACGTTCTTTGAATTAATTTATAGTTTTTTTTCGTTTTGTTTTGTTTTCAATCGTAATGAAGATACAACGGACGACTCTTCCCATTTGCCATACGTACATATCCACATACATATGTTGACTTCATTGTTTGTCTGATAGGCGGGCGAATCGAATGTGTGTCATATGCATTATCTCATGGATTCGGCGGTATTCTCGTCGACTGTTTGCTGTGGCCAATGTCAGTCAGTTGGTTTGGCGTCAGCGCCAGCAACACTACCCAACAACAACTCTTTTCAAGTCATAACAACCACCACCACCATTCCCGATTCAGGCACCTACCACCACCAACACCACTACCACCTCCCTCAAATTTCACAAACTCTTGAAATCTGTCGTCACTCGTTTGTTTACAAACAAAAATTCACAGTCAAAACACAAATGGGAAGAAAACAGACGAACGAATAAACGAACAAACATATCAAAACGAAAAAGATAATTTGAAATGTTCTCCTCCACCATCACCACCACCACGAGAAATGGAGAAAGAAGAATAGTTATAAACAAATTTAGTATACAGAGAGAGAGAGAGAGGTGTCTTTAAGTTGTACAGTGGCTCCATTGGAAAATCATTTGAGCATATATATATATACCCTACCACACATAGTGGTAGGGGTACTATGTATTTATGCATTTGTTTGTAACGTGGAGAAGGAAGCGAGATAGACTCATAGTTACTTTTTAGGACCTTCATAGAATCACTTTCTGAGTCGAAGCATAAATCGTCCGTCTGTCAGTCCATCTGTCCATGAATTCTTGTGAACAAAATGCAGGTCACATGTATTATGCGATTGAGATTAAATTTGCAAACAATTTTTGTTTGGCCCAAATGTGGTGAAAATCGGTTAAGAAATAACTATAGCTCCCATATATAAGTTTCATTCGATTTGGGGTTTTAAGTCCCTCACATTCGTAATATGCATTCGACAACAATGATATTTGGTACCAGATATCAGATACAGCCCAAAAATACCTCTGCCAAATTATATCAAAATCGGTTCAGATTTGGATATAGCTCCCATATATATATTTTCAACCGATTTCGGGTTAATTGTGCACCAAATGGCCAACATTAGTGTAAATGACCTTAGTTTTGGGACATCCGACCGAATACAGTTTAGAAAAAAGTACATCACAGTCGTAATATACATTCGACAGCACTGATATTTGGTACCAACTATTTTATAGAGCTCCAAATTTTATTGAGATCGGCTAAGATTTGGATATAGTTCGAACATATATCCCTGATTAGATTTTAGGTTTATTGTGCCAATAATGGCAAATATCAGCGCAAATGGAGTGAATTTCGGGACGCACGTCCCGTCGGCTCCGATATATATTTTTATACTCTCCAGCATAGTATGGAAGGTATATTAAGTTTGTCATTCCGTTGTAACACCTCTAAATATACATTTTAGACCTCACAAAGTATATATATTCTTGATCAGCATAAAATTCTATGTGCGTCTGTAGAAATCACTTTAGCTTCCGATCGAAATGAAGTAGGTTGGTAAAATTTTACTCAAATGTATATTATGTCTGCAGGACTTTTGGTATTGAAAATGGGTCATGCCGCCATGTAATGATACCTCCCTATTTTCGGTATTTTGGTATTTAAGCAACATTATTCACCGGAATTGTTTCAAATTTGGTATTTGAAGTCTGAAATGGATACTACAGTCTAAGAAAGAAAATTGTCTGTGCAGATCGACTTCTTCGTATAGTCCCCATATAACGGCACCTCCCGATATTCCGTAATTTGATAATTTTAGCGATATTATACACCGAAATTGTTTCACATTTGGTATTTCAAGTTCGTAATGGATACAGCAGTCTAAGACAGCAAATTGTCCGTGCAGGTCTACGTCTTCGTATAGCCCTCATATAAAGTCGCATCCCGATGTTCGGTATTTTGATGATTTCAGCGACATTATTCACCGGAATTGTTTCAAATTTGGTATTTGAAGTTCGTAATGGATTTTTTTTTAGTTCCACATTTCAGTACTGTAATGGCTTTTGACAAAAGTTGGCTATGTAGGTCCACGTCGTCGTATATTCCCTAATATAATGGCTACATTCGGCATTTTTAAGATTTTAACAGAATTGTTAACGGATTTTATTTTGTTTGAAAACTGTCAAATTCGTTACAAATGGTGGAGGGTCCGGCCGAACTTACAGCTTTTTTCATTGTTTGTGAAAATATAACGCAGAAAATTTCAAACCACAAACAATATTATGTTTTTTTTTTGGCATGATCACAATTTTGCGTACATTTTTGAGGAGGACATTGTCATTTTTAATTTTGAAAGTTAGTTTTTTCAATGAAATAATATGAAAATCTTATGTCATGAGAATACCTTATAACTGTTTTTTTTCATGGGAGCCACAGTGCATTAGTTGTGAAGAGATGGAAAAAATGAAAACAAACTCTCCCAATACACGCAATCTCAAAGAGAGAGAGAACGAACGATGAGGGAGCTAATCTTTATTGTTTGATTTTTATTGGGAGAAACCGTTGGGGGAGTATAAAATCTATTGAATAACTCCAACACCATTGTTTTTATTTTCTTGATGCTTTGAACATTTTTTCTCCTCATTCTTTCTTTGTGTACCCATATCTTTGTTTAGTTGAGATTTTCGTATCTCATTCTGTTTTGCTCATGCTTTCCTCACCAATTACGTTTTACCATACATTTTTTTTTGTTAACTACATTCTGTATCTGTGAGCTGGGAGCAGAATAGATGCATGTTTGTATGTATGCATTTTTATTGTTGCTACATTGTGTGTTTTATATTTACGCTTATATGTATGTGCGTATGTATGGACGTTTGTTTGTGCGTTTCACATTTCACTTTGTCGTCGTTTGCTAACCAACCAGCCAGCTTAGAGCTACTGGCAAAACCATTCCCCTTGACATTCATAAACAAAACTTTGTAAAGAAAACAACACTCGCACTCTAAAAAACAAGACACAAAATAGCCAGCCAGCCAACAACAAAAGAGAAGAGGAAACAGGAAACAACTGGCCCACAAAAGGAACATTAAAGGATATAAATTCAATGAAAAAGTACGTTCAGTATTTTGTATTGTGTACCTACTATAGTAAAGAGAAAATATTCCAGTGAGCGATTTTATGGTATTCAAATTGCATGTACCCACCTATTTCGTATTGAAAAACAATATTTTATTATTAAAATATTAATAATTATCCAACTAAAAACTGAACAAAAATAATAACTATTTTGAGCCATGAAAAGTGCATAAAGAAAAGTAATTATTTTTAATTACCATATAAAAACAAAAGGAAAACAAACTTTTAAAGCCCAAACAAAAACCGTCATAAAAATCTACACAAAATTGGTGTAAATAAACATTTGAAGAAAAAAATTATTGCAAAATAAAAGTGTTTACAAATATTATACAAAATGTATACCCATATAAAAAATATTATTGGAAAAGTGCCATAAAATTTAATTGTTTTTTTTAGCAGAAAAAAAAACAAGTAAAAAATAATATATCTAAACAATTTTGTTTAAAACAAAATAAAGCTTTTAATTTGAAAAGCTTATAATATAAAAGTGATGAAATTGTAGATTTGCAATAATGAGTGATTAACTAGATGTTATATTTATATAGTCATCTAGGTGTTTGAACAAAGAAAGCCAATGACATACTGGGTTCTATTGTCAATCAGACCCATATAGTCAATTAGGTCCGAAAGTTTTCAAAAAATAAAATATAGAGACGAAAAATAAATAAATTAAAAATAATAATAATAATAATAATAATAATAATAATAATAATAATAATAATAATAATAATAATAATAATAATAATAATAATAATAATAATAATAATAATAATAATAATAATAATAATAATAATAATAATAATAATAATAATAATAATAATAATAATAGTAATAATAATAGTAATAATAACAATAATAATAATAATAATAATAATAATAATAATAATAATAATAATAATTTATCGAGATCGGTTCGGATTTGGACATAGCTCCCATATTGAGCCTTGAAATAAGTCTGTCCTCCATATCCGTAATACGCACTCCATTAAAATGATATTCGAATATAGCTCAGAAACACATTTGCCAAATTTTATCGAGATCTGTTCTGTATTGAATATATCTGCCATATATATCTTTACTCGATTTCAAGTACATTGGGCACCAAATGTTTAATATAAGTTCGGATTAAAAATCGGTTAAAATATAGCTATAGGTCCCATATACATGTTTCATCTGATTTTTTATTTAAGTTTCTTACACCCGTAAAATGCTCTTCACAACATCGATATTTGGAGCCAAATATCAGATATAGCATAGAAATACATCTGCCTAATTTCATAGAGATTCATGTTCAGTTTTGATATATCTTCATCAGATTTAACGTTTATTGTGCCTAAAAACGTAATATCACCTCGAATAACTTGCATTTTTTTAAGAATATCGATACAGTGGAGTGTCCAGTGATGTGAACTTAATACAAAAATGGCTCCAGGTCAGTTATGCAGAACAGATACCACTGGGTACATTTTTTTTGCAGTTTTGCTTATCTTCTGACGTTATCTGGAATTTTAACAAGTTAAATAGTATCAGTCGGTTTTGCCGACAGATGTATACTCCCAGCCTTGAGTTATGATTATTCTAAATGTTGACTCTTTATGGAGATGTTCTGAAGCAGTTGGCCAATATTGTCCAATTCATTTCAGACCTAAGTCTGATATAAATATTACAACATTCCATATTTGGACTATATCGTCTACTTCCTATATTATATATGAGGTATGTGCATATTCCGATGAATTACAAATTCATATCACATTTCTGGCAAAGAGAAATATTTTAAAATAGCAAATTGTATTGAATCGTCGACTTGTTTCACAAATTATGATAGATATAAGCATTGGCAATTGCGACACTTTGTAGGTGAGGTATCAGAAGGCGTTGACAAATATCTATCATCTTCACAACAGATTTTGTGTTAGCAAACATGTTTGAATGTCTATAGTTTGAAGAGAGTTGGAGGCTTATTTCGCGTTTTGTTTTTCAAAATTTTGAACCTTTGTGGGGGAACTACTAGAAGGAGTCCGCCGATATATCCCATGTCCACAGCAGATCTTATGTTGATAGAAATATTGAGATGTACCAATTCTGAATGGAATCGGACTTTAATTTCACGTTTTATGAGTGGGGGAGGTATCAGAAGGAGTGGACCGATACATTTCATCTTCACAGCAGAACTTGTGTTATTAGAAATAATGGGATGTGAGAAATATGAAGAGAACCGGAAGCATATTTAGGATTTTATAATTGTTTTTGTTATTCAAAACTTTGACCCTTAGTGGTGGAGGTACCAGAAGGAATGGTCCGATCTCTGCCATACCATTTATAACAGATCTTGTGTTGATGAAAATATTGAGATGTGCCAAGTTTGAATGGAATCGGATGTTAATTGTGTGTTTTAGGAGCTTTATGGATATTCAAAATTTGAACCCTTCACTTCACATCAGACCTTGGGTTAATAAAAACATAACGTTGTTTGTAAGGCAATTGGACTCTTACAACACATTTTATCAGAGTTATAATTATCCAAAATTTTGATTTTGAAATTTGATTTAAGTGTATTGCATGACTTTAACTTCTTAATTCTTCCATGGTAGCATGTTAGAACATAAATACGGATATGGATTATTTAAAAGTTGTAAATACGTTGTTCTTTCTTTCACTACTTGCAACGGAAGTGAAAATCACCCCCAGTACCCTCCCCAAAATGTTAATGAAAAAGTAAGTTTATATGTAATGGATATTACACAAAGATACAATACCTATGTTATTTTGACTTTTGCTTTTTATGCTACGTCCACCTTACTTTGTGGCACCTATTTCCGTTTCGGGCAAAACATTTCAAAAATCTTTATTTTTCTATAGAGAATAGAGAATACTTATTCTCCGAAACTCCCCTTGTCTAAGTGTGGGTTTTTTTTTTTTGTTCCAAGAAATAAAACTTTTACGAAAATTGAAGTGTATTGGTCTGAAGTCGATTTTCTGCTGAAACAAGGTAGATTTTTTTTGGTCTTTTTCTTTTAAAATATAAAATTTTTTAATTCATTCAATTTTTTTTACCGAATCGTCTGATGATACTCTTGGTATTTAATTGTTTTTTTTTCTTTTTTTTACAATGAACCATTATTTGAAAGGCAATGTGAGAAATTTTGTACAGGTTTTCCTAAAATCCCCCATTATTTTTATATTTATTTCACACTTTTTTCCATTTTCATTAAAATCCCTATGAAATGCCAAAGATTTAACGACCAGCGAAGTGTAGAACAATAAAATCCCTTTTGTCATAAAATTTTAACCCTTAAATGCCACCCAAAATTCGGCAATAAAATGCGTTCTATAAAAACCTTATGGAAAGAGGTACCCAAAGATAAGGGTGGTAAATGAAATTACCAGAATATATAAACGTAGTAGTAGCAGGGCAATGAACTTTTATTTCCAATAATGAAAAAAGAAACAAATATAAAATGTGGACTACTGAAACGGGGTCAGTGGATCAACAGTCGATGATAAAAGCTATCAAATATATAATTAAAAAAATCAACAAAGAAATAAATATTTTGGCAATGCAACTGTCCATCAACGTGTTTTTGATTCGTGGAAATTAATTACAATATCAAATTCTAATGAAAATGATTAGTTAAGCCCATTGTATATAGATAGATATTTTATTTTATTTTTTTAGTTTTTTTCCAATTTGGTATTTTTTCGTATTTTTTCAAAATCACTGATACTTAGCTTATAACAGGAATTTTATTTTCCAAAATCTGATTTGTAATATAAAACTCAACCAAAGGTCGGCGTAACTTTCTCAAATTAATCAATCTTCCTTTAATCATGATTCATATTATTAATGACTGTATTTGTTGTAATTGTACGTTTTAATAAAAATAATTTATAAATCACGTTCATTAATAACGTCCATTACATTTCCTCAATCGTATGGTTTAAGTTATTTGGCAAGATTAAATAGAAATCATCGTCAAGATGTAAAAGAAACTAGAGATCGAAATTATCCTTACAAGCGGACTATTCGAAAGTGTGCGGCGATATGATCCATTTTCTGTACCAATGATTCTGGATGTAAATCAAAAATATCTATCAAATTTCAGGGCTCAATACTAAATATTGTGACATATATCTCAATGTATAGGTCAAAACTTTTTATACCCTCAGCCATGTGGATAAAGAGGGTAAATATCCTTTGATACGCCAAAATCGTGCCTCATATTAATAACGGGTTTAGACGCTAAGTTTCTATGGATTCGATCTAGTTATGTTCATTCGAAAGGAGTATACGACTTGGTCCCAATTTGTTACATTGCCATATTGTTATCAAACAATGGACAACATCGTCCACTTCTTCGGGTACCTCCCCAACAACATTCACAATTTTCAAATAAAAAATTTACCTGATAGATAGTGAAAGTATCATTGAATTTTGTGCAAACGTTGTCAGTGCTAAGTTAGGTGGGAAAATGGACAACGTCAAGCCAATCCATAAAGTGCCTCCCCAAAAAAAGCTTCAACATTTGGAAATTTCATTCCCCTTTTAAAAACTGAAATAAATGTCAGGCTTTATTCAAATTCAAATCCCAATATTTCTTTCAACACAAGATTTGGTCTGAATATGGAATATATCGGATCACTCCATAAAGTACCTCCACAACGAAGGGTCTAATTTTCAAATGATTATAATTATTACAAAATGAGAAATAAGAGTCCGATTATCTTCAAATTTCACACATTCCAATATTCTTGTGAATCTTAGATCTGGTATGAAAGTGTAACATATCGGTTTAATCATTCTGGTTGGTACCTCCCCCAGAAAGGGTCAACATTTTGAATAACCAAAACGACCATAAAATGTGAATAGAGCATCAAGGTGTCTTCGGGTTTCACACGTCGCCATATTTCCAATAAAAAATAACTGGTGTGAAGATGGAATATATAGGGCCACTTCTTCCACGATATTTCTATGCTATATCTGATAGTTGACACCAAATATCGTTATTGTGAAGAGCATTTTAGGTGTGTGAGGGACCTACATACAATATCGGCTGGAACATACGAGAGACATTATTCACCGGAATTGTTTCAAATTTTGTATTTGAAGTTCCTAACAGGTACTACAATCTATGACTGATTTTGTCTATTGTCTATAGTTTACGTATAGCCCTCATTACACGGTAATGGGGTACCATTACGGTACATCCGTATATTCTGTATTTTTATGATTCTAGCAAAATTATTTACCGGATCTGTTCAAATTTCGTATTTGAAGTTTGTAATGGGTACTACAGCCTATGACAGAAAATCGCAAAAGCAGGTCCATGTCTTCGTATAGCCCCATATAACGTTACCTTCCTATTTGGTATTTTTAAGATTTTAGCAACATTATTTTCCGGATCTTTTTCAAATTTCGTATTTGAAGTTTGTAATAGGTACTACAGCCTATGACAGAAAATTTCCTATGCAGGTCCATGTCATCGTAATGATAGTTGGTAATGGGTACTACAGCCTATGCATAAGCGGGTCCATGTCTTCGTCCTTATATCAGTACATCCCTATATTCGGTATTTGTATTTGAATTTCGTATGGGTATTACAGCCTATAACAAAAAATTGTCTATGCTGGTCCAGGGTTTCTATTATTTATTTATATTTTTTAAAATTTCAAAACATGTTTCATTTTTTTCGTACTACTTTTTAACTTGTTAATATAAATTTGTATATGTCGGTTAGAATTTATAATTCTCAATTAATCCAATACACAATACATACATACGTTTTGGGAAGTTATGCTTTTCTTTTCTAAATCCCAGAAACAACTATTTATTTTCCCCCCAAAAATTCTAATTCGGTGTTAGGTGTTTTCTTGTAATTTTCGGTACCTTGCTCTTCAACGCGCCAGACAAATCATTACCAGCGCCCTAAATTGTTAGAAGGCAATAAATAATATACGTATGTACACACCTTTGTACTCTCATACCTACCTACATACCGAAAATAACAAACCCCCACATCAACAGTTATTACCCTCCGCAACGCTACAAAATATATATTATCATTATTAGTTATGTACCTACGAATGTAAGTCAATGTACATTTGTATATATACATATGTACATCTTATAAACATTTGTAGTTCTGTATGTATGTGTGTATGCATATTATTATAATAATAATAATAATAATCATCATCGCACATACACTTTACACATTATTTATGTGTTTTTCATTTTGTTTGTTGCTGCTTTTATTTTCTATTCATTTGTTTTGTTTTCTTTGCTCTTGTTTTGTTTTTATTCATATAGGTATAAAAATAACAACAACAAACAAATATAATAAACAAAAACAAAAGCCATAGCCAAATAATTGTTTATACCCATTCTTCTTGCACTTGTTTCTGCTGCCGCTGCCGTTGTTGTTGCTTTTTAGCTGCAATTTTACTTTATTTTGTGTTTTTTCATTTTATTCCCCTGTATGTGTTTGGCTGTGTTTTTGCCTTCTGCCTTTTGTGTGTTTTGTGTGTCTTTTCTTTTTTTTTGATTTTCTTGTTTTTGTTGGGGGACTTGAACGTTCCGTTCGTAGCAGCTGTGAATTTAGTTGGCAACATAGTGTCGACTTTGCAATATCGTTCGTTTGTGATATTTCTTCCACCACACTTTGCTCTCGCTCTCTTCGCGCGCTCCCAGTGTGTTTTGTGTGTGATAATACTCCATCGTAAAAAATTAGAAAATTGTTGTACGGGTTTTCGGTTTGAATTTCTTTTGGAAATCGAATCGATTCTTGTCCTCCAAACAAATACTCCCCCCACACCACAAAAGCCTTTGTTACACCTGTGGTATCTGTGAACTCTGTGTTAATTGTAAACAGCAGCAGCAACAATAAAGTGATTTTTATTTTGGCTTTAAAAATAACGAAATAAAAGGTAATAAAGATAAAGGTCAATATTTGATTTCAAAATTGTCGAATAGAATTTAATTGAAAGTGCTTTTCTGGGTGATTTCTTAATAAAAAATCTTAAAAATAATTTATAAGGGAATAATAAAAAAGTATGTTATAGAATGTCAAGAGTTGGAAAACTGAGAAATATTTAAATATTAATTCAAAATTTAGGTTTTTAAAGGTATTGTTTGCAGTGCCCTTAAATTTAAAATAAAAAATATTATTTTAAAAAATTCTATTATTAAAACAAACAGTGCAATCAAATATCTAATGATGTAATCTGGACTCATAAAATAAATTTCAAATTATAATTGTTATGTAAAATAAGTGATTTTTATCTACAAAATACAATTATTGTAATTTACATTTTTTTTTTTTTGAAATTAGATAAAACATGTTAAAAAGTCTCAGTTGGTTTAGACTATAGATGTACATATACCCTTAGCCAATGTTCGATTATTTAAATATATTTTGACTTCTGTTATGATTATTTAAAAAATCATAAATTCGATATTCATCTCAGGTCTCTGGTTCAGAGAAAGAGAAAGTTGTAAAGAATTGCAAACTTGTTTCGCTAGTTATGATAGATAAAAGTGATAAACATTGTGGCCCTTTAGTACCAGGTAGGGGTTTGCAAATAGATGTACTTCATATTCACAACAGACCTTGTGTTAGCAAAAATATTTGGATGTGTGGAATTTGAAGAGAGTTGGATCCTTATTTCGCCTTCTTTGGGCGTTTTGTTTTTCGAAATATTGAACTCCATTTGGGGGAAACACCAGAAGTAATGGTCCGATCTTTACCATCCTTTTTTTAAAGATATTGTGTTGATGGAAATATTGAGATATGCCAAGTCTAAATGAAATCGGATGTTCGTATTTTATAAGCTTCATGGTTACTCAAAATGTTGACCCTTTATGGGGATGTACCCGAAGGAGTGGACCGATATATTCCACATTCACAAAAGACATTGGGTTAATAAAAATATTGCGATGTATTTAATTTGAAGAGAACCCCCCTTTGTGGGGGAGATACCAGAAGGAATGGTCCTATCCCTACAATATTTTAAACAGATCTTGTGTTGATGGAAATATTGGGATGTGCCAAGTCTGAATGGAATCGAATGTTAATTTCGTGTTGTATGAGCTTCATGGTTATTCAAAATGTTGACCCTTTGTGGGAGAGGTACCAGAAGGTACCGATATATTCCATGTTCACACCAAACCTTGGGTTACTAAAGAGATTGTGATGTGTGTAATTTGAAGACAATCGGACACTTATATCAAATTTGATATGAGTTATAATTATTCAAAATTTTGACCTTTTGTGAGGGAGGTAGTTGATAGAGTGGACCCGACGTAGCACTGATGCAAATATTACGATTCGCAAAGTTGGAGCAAAATCGGATTATCCTTTTTCTTTCTGTGCAGTAATTTTTTTTTTTTTTGAAAATTTCGACCTTTGTGGGGTAGTTACCAGAAAAGATAGGCTGATATTGCCCATCTCCGAACTCGAGCCAAGTTTGATAATAATATTACTATGTACCAAGTTTGAACCAAATCGAATATTCCCTTCGGGTGCTATCGTGCGCACCAGCCAGCCAGACATACAGTCAGGAGGACGGACGGACATCGCTAGATCGGCTCAAAATGTCCTCAAACTGATTTGGTACAAAGAGACATATGGTCTAAAACCGTTATTTTGATGAGGCATGTTTTGGCTGAGGGTATATAAAAATAAAAAATTATACGTCTTTAAAAAAACTCTCTTCCTACAAACCCTCAGAATACCTTATATTAGGAAGTAAATATGTATTGGGGCCATATATATAGGCCTTAGTGGATTTATCTTCACAAAATTTAGGAGAGAGAGAGAGAGATTCTCATGATTTGGTTTAAAATTGCGGTGGAATTCTTAAAAATGCCGAAAATTAGAAGGTACAGTAATACCCTCCACCATTTGGAAAGAACTTGAAAATTTTCAAAAAAAAAAGGTCCGGAAACCCTTAAATGAAAACTGTTATATGGAGACTACACGAAGACGTGGACCTGCTTACGATTTTTTTTGTCATAGGCTATAGTACCCATTACGAACTTCAAATACCAAATTTAAAACAATTCCAGTAAATAATGTTGCTAAAGTCATGAAAATACCGAATATCGGGAGGTAGCGTTATATGGGGGTTATAGGAAGACGTGAACCTGCATACAAAAATTTTTGTTATAGGCTCTAGTACCCATTACGAATTTCAAATGCGAACTTTGAAATAATTCCGCTATGAAATAATTCCCTAAAATCATGAAAATATCGAATATCGTGAGGCACCGTTATATGGGGGTTATACGGGAACGTGGACCGACATGGCCTATTTACGAACTCAACCTTCCTACTGGTGAATAGTTTATGTATGCAAAATTTTAGCCTTCTATCTCAATTCGTTCGAAAGACAGACGGACATCGCTAGATCGTCTTAGAATTTTACGCTGATCTAGAATATATATACTTCGTGGAGTCTATTATAAATATTTCGAGGAGTTACAAACGGATTGATAAAATTAATATAGCCACCATAGAATGGTGGAGGGTATAAAAGAAAATGAAGCAACGCTATATGGGGGCCATACCGACACGTCCCATTTTTAACCCCAATCATACGAGGGGTAATATAAATGTCTGAGTAAAATTTCAAATCGATAAAATGCTTCCCTGAATTAATCTCCTTTTTTTTGAGATCTCACCCCACTATGCGTCGGTGCCTTCTGAATTCTCCAACCCAATTCGCGGCATTTTAGTCATAAACTTCTGTCGGGCAAAGATTTTACAATTTTTCCCAGGTTTTGGAATACCACCCATTAAAAGGAACTTTCCATTCATGGGCATTTTTAAATTCTTGGCCATATTTCCCAACTGAATAGGTTTTAAATTGGAATTTGGGAATTTGTAACGATTAAAAAAATTACAAATATTCAATTGAATTTTTCAACGGATATGCATAAAATTGTGGTTTTCTCATTGTGATCCATTAAAACTCTACTCAATTTGTAATTCTTTGAATACATAAAAGTAATAAAATATTTAGCTCTATTTGGGGGCTTGAAAAACAAAATTAATTAAGTTTTTTTTATTATTTTTAATTTTCTAAATCAAAATTCAATATTGGAACCCGAGGGCTGGCTAGTATGTTTACCTAATTTGTTTGAAAATTAATTTTATTTAAATATTAAGGACGTAACCTTTATGGCAACAGTTCAAACAGGTGTTGAAGTTAAATAACAAATTATATAGTGGGCTATATGTGAACACCAACAACCCTTCTAAACAGATATGTATGTACATGTATGTGTTAACCTTTACATATTATTCAGCCAGCCCGCAAGTAGCCACAAACCTGTTGTGGTCGCAGGAAATTCATGGTCCAATGATTTACTGACATCGACAACAGGGAAAGCAGACCAGAAAAAAAACATGGCTGTTTATTATTTGTTGCCAATGACAACAAATTATTTTTAGTTACACAAGAATTCTAAGGTAAACATACCAACAAACCTACATACTACCCATAGTCGAGTATAACATTGGGGTAAGTGAGGTGAAAATATGGGAGAAATGAACACCTTCCTAACTGTTGCCAGAGGTGTTTGGTGGTGTTCCTGCATAATTGTTTATTATAACAAATTTCTGAAATATATTTAAGGTTATTTTGTTCATGAAAATAATGAAATATTCCCATGAGCGGGCACACACAAACACACCCACCTTGTGTGTGTGTGTGATGGGTATATGCATTAGAGCATTCATCCAACCAACCATCCATCCATGCAGCCAACAAGGAAGGTAAGGATGGATGGCTGGCTGGCAGGCCGGCCTGGTCTGCAAAGAGAAAGAGATTCTTCTTATTTTGGTTTAAATGTTTTATTGCTGCTGCTGCATACATCTATTGTGAATGGTCTCTATTTTCAAGGTTAATATTGACGTAAGCATTAGAATATGGTCCGAGACCTACAGACACATGCACATGTATTAACACACAAATTAACACTTGCATTGCTCGGATAAATTGACAGCACACTTTTCTCTTTATTTTGTTTTTTTCTTAACAAAAAAAAAATCCCTGTTTTTATGGTATTAATTTATCATTCTGGTCATCGCCTCTGTTGTTGTTGTTTTTTGTTGCTCTTTATGATATTACATAATTTTAATGAATTCTGACTGGCTGTCGTCGTTGTCTTTAAAATGCCAACAAAAAACAGCAACAAGAACAACAGAATTTTAATGGCAACAGTAACAAGCAAATGCAAAAAAAAAAACAAGAAAAAGAAAACAAACTTAACCGACCACAAAATCAGCCAAAAGGCAAAATGTCATTTAAGCAAACAAACAAACAAAGGAATAGGACAAATTGGTTGCACTTTTTTTGGGTAGATATACCTTCCGACACACCTGTGTTAATAATCACAGTGGAGTTCAAAATTATGATTCATATTTAAGACAAATTTGTATACTCTTCAACACACTGTGTGATGTACCCACATTTTAGGGTTAAGGCCAAGTAAAACGCCATAATTTTTACATTTTTATACCCTCCACCTTGGAAAGGAGGGTATATTAACTTTGCCATTCCGTTTGTAACATCCTTAAATATTCGTCGTAGACCCCATAAAGTATATATATTCATAATCAGCATAAAATTCTAACGATGTCCGTCTGTCTGTCTGTTGAAATCACAATATAGCCCACATTATTTGACGTAGAGCGCCAAAATTTAGCAAAGCCATTTTTATTGTGTCTAGGATGGTTGGTATTGAAAATGAGACATATCGGTCCACGTTTTGGTATAGCCCCGTATTTTGATTATTTTTTCCAAATTTTTTTACGGATTTGTCTGAAAATTGGTATTTGTAGGTCATAACGAGTCCCTGTGCGGGTGGCAAAACATTGCATGTATAGGTCCACGTTTTGGTATAGCCCCCATATAAAGGTACCCTCCAAAATTCGGTATTTTGATTATTTTTGCCACATTTTTTCACGGATTTGTCTGAAAATTGGTAGTTGTAGATAATAATGGGTCCCAGTTCGTGTGGAGAGTCATTGTAATTATAGGTCCACGTTTTGGTATAGCCCCATATAAGGGTACCTCCTGATATTCGGTAATTTGATGATTTTTTTCATAGATTTGTCTGAAAATTGGTATTTGTAGGTCATAATGGGTTCTAGCTCCTTTGGCAAAACATTGCAGGTGCAGGTTCAGGATTTGGTATAGCCCCCATATAACGGTACCTCCCGATATTCGGCATTTTAATGGTTTTTGCCACATTTCTTCTAATGTTTCCTTTACCCTAAGGTGGAGGATATTAAAATGTCGAAAATAGCATCAAATTTTAGAATAAGTTTAGATTTGTTCGAATAGGTCACCTTTGGCACGAATTATGGCCTTCAAACGGCCAATGAAACAGTCACACGCTGCCCGAATATTGCTCTTCGGTATTTTGGCCCATTTCCGGCGAAGCACTTGCTTGAGGTGATCGACACTTTGGTATTTTTTAGTGATAACCTTGCTTGCTTTGCCATAATACTCCAGACACAATAGTCCAATGGATTGGTACCGGAGATTTTGGTGGCCATTGTGTGCTGGAAATGAAGCGAGGAACCTCATTTTAAACATTCTTGGGTGGCGTGTGCTGAGTACGATAGTGCTGAGTCCTGTTGGAATGTCCAAGGTCTGCGGCCAAAATGTTTGCGTGCCCAAGGCTTTAATACACCCTCCAGAATATTTTCGCGATAATATTCGGCATTTATTCTGATGCCAAGGTCGATTAATATGAGCGGAGAAAGACCATCGGCTATTATGGCGACCCACACCATCACCATGGCCGGCGCTTGAGTTCTGGTGTCCAACGGAAGTTGCACATCTGACCTCTTTGCCAAGTAAACACGATCATTTTGTTTGTTTACAAATTGCTGGACCGCGAATGTTTTCTCATCGGAGCGGAGAAAACCAAATTCGGCAGTTTACCACTTTCGGCCAAGCGAAATAACTCTTTTGCTCTTTTGAGTCTATTTTCTTTCTGATGAGGTGTAAATTCTTGCACTTTTTGGAATTTCAATGGCTTTACCCCGAGAGCATTTTTCAATATTTGCCGATAGAATACTGCGACGCGGGTTTCGATCAAGTCGCTTCTTTACTTTTCGAACCATTTCTGCTGCTGATGTTGCTGTTTTCTTCCGTCCACTTCCTTGACGTCGGGCTACGCTACCAGTATCACGGTAACGATCGATGGTATGAGGCACAAAAGATTTATTCACATTTAAATGCTGGAGTGCTCTGACTATAGCCACTTGTTGTTTTTCAGCCAAATATAAGTAAATCCCACTATCACGCTTGAATTCCATTACGAATTACTTTTTTTTCTGGAAAATTCTCACCAAAATGCTTTTGTACGCTTGTAAATAATATAATGAGCTGTCACTGGAATAATTTTAACAGTTGTCGGACGAGTGGCTTAGAAATGACAGCAGTCTGAAGTTGGTTGCAGTTTTTTCATCTCACCCTGTATAGTCCGAATCTGGAATGTCGCAATATTTATGTCATATTAGTTTAAGTCCGATACGAAATTGACAATATTGACCCATTCCTTGGGAACCTACTCCATAGAGGGTCAACAATTTGAATAATCATAACAGTAGTGAAAATATATTTTTAAAAACAAACATCGGCTGAGGTTATACATCTGTCGGTAAAACTGCGACTGCTAACTGCTTTAGCTTTGAATGTCTGCTGGACTTTCTCCGTTATTGTTGAACAAATTGAATTTTGTCGCCCATTGTAGTATACCAAACTGAATATGTTTAACAGTGAAACAAAACACGAAACAAAAAACCAATATTACCAAAACGATATTTGTTAAACATCTCCCTTCAGATTTGATATTTCTTCTTGAAAAACTGTATTTTTGTGGAATTGCCATTGACCCACTGCCCCCAAATCTATTTCCCCATTTCGTTTCGGTTTTTTTGCAATCTTCACAATATTTGATATTTCTTCAAACATATCTAGACATTGAACACCCGATAACCTCTTAACAAAGCTAAATTTAATTGTCATTCGTACATCATTGCTTTAGTAATAAAACCTTTGTTTGTTCTTATCAACTTACTGTGTGTATTTATTTATAAAGCAATAACATTTCAACAATAAAACAACAACAGCAAAGTCTATACTATTATTAAGTGCACGTAATATGACCGCTGATTTGATGAAAAAATGGCAATTTCATAATGTGAGATATTTTTTTATGATGGAAATAAAATACACAAATAACTACAAGTAGATGTCTCGCCAGAATGTCTGGCATTCTATGGTGGCTGTATGAAAAAAAAACAATGATAATTAAAAAACAAGTAAAAAAGCTGTAAGTTCGGCCGGGACGAACTTTGAATACCCTCAACCATTTGGAACGAATTTGACAATTTTCAAAAAAATAAAATCCGTTAAAAAATCTGCTAAAACCTTAAAAATACCGAATGTAGCTGTTATATTAGGGTCTATACGACGACGTGGACCTGCATAGCAAACTTTTGTCAAAAGCCATTAAAGTACTCAAATGATTAACTTAAAAAAATCTGTTTATAATATCGTAAAATCTTCAAAATACCGAATATCGGGAGTTACCGTTATATGGGGGCTATACGAAGACGTGGGCCTGAACAGACAATTTTCTGTCATAGGCTGTAGTATCCATTACGAACTTCAAATACCAAATTTAAAACAATTCCGGTACAAAAAATCGCTAAAATCACCAAAATACCGAAAACAGGGAGGTACAATTATATGGGGGCTATACGAAGACGTGGACCTACATGACCCATTTACTGTCTTAAGCCGTAGTATTTATTACGAACTTAAAATATTAATTTTCCGGTAAATAATGTCGCTAAAATCATCAAAATACCGAATATCGGGAGGTACCGTTATATGGAGGCTATACGCAGATGCGGACCTGCACAGACAATTTTCTGTGATAGGCTGTAGTATCCATTACGAACTTCAAATACCAAATTTGAAACAACTCCGGTGAATATTGCCGCTAAAATCATCAAAATACCGAATAACGGGAGGTACCGCTATATGGTGGCTAGTCGAAGACGTGGACCAGCACAGACTATTTTCTGTCATAGGCTGAAGTATCCATTACGAACTTCAAATACCAAATTTGAAATTTGATTTGAATGAATATTGTCGCTAAAATCTTCAAAATACCGAATATCGGGAGGTACCGCTATATGGTGGCTCTTCGAAGACGTGGACCAGCACAGACAATTTTCTGACATAGGCTGTAGTATCCATTACGAACTTCAAAAGCGAAACTTGAATCAATTCCGGTGAATAATGTCGCTAAAATCATTAAAATACCGAATATCAGGGGGTACCGTTATATGGGGGCTGTACGAAGACGTGGACCTGCACACACAATTTTCTGTCGTAGGCTGTAGTATTCATTGCGAACTTCAAATACTGAATTTGAAATAGTTCTGGTAAATAATGTCCCTAAAATTATCAAAATACCGAAAATCGGGGGTTAATGTTATATGGGGGCTGTACGAAGATGGAACCTGCACAGACAATTTTCTGTCACAGGCTGTGGCATTCATTCCGAACTTTAAATACGAAATTTGAAAAAATTCCGGTGAATAATGACGCAAAGATCATCAAAATGCCGAATATTGGTAGGTACCGTTATATGGGGGTTACAAGAAGACGTGAACTTGCACAGACAATTTTCTGTCATAGGCTGTAGTATCCATTACGAACATCGAATACCAAATTTGAAACAATTCCGGTGAATAATGTCGCTAAAATCATCAAAATGCCGAATATCGGGAGGTACCGTTATATGGGGGCTCCATCAAAACGTGAACCTACATGGCCCATTTTCAATACCAAAAGTCCTGCGGACATAATATATACTTAAGTAAAATTTTATCAACCTTCTTCATTTTTTTCGGAAGTAAGATTGACTTCCACAGACTGATAGATGGATAGACCGACAGCTTGACGGATATCGCTATATCGACATAGCATTTTATGCTGATCAAGAATATATATATATATACTTTGTGGGGTTTAAAATTTATATTTCGAAGTGTTACAAACAGAATGATAAACTTAATATACCCTCTATGCTACGGTGGAGGGTATAAAAACTAGTGTAATTTTAGAAGTAATTTTTTTAGATAATAACCCATTTCTAATTTTTGGTTTTCTCTTCTCTCTTTTTTAGGTAAGTTAATTTGGCTGAGCCAGCAAAAGATTATTATCGTGACATTCAAGTAAGTTGTGTAATTCATGATTCTAATTCGTTTTGCAAAATGTAATGTTTGTTGGCCCCAAACAAAATTAATTCATGACTCAGAAAGAATATACAAAAAAAATACAATTGGGTGCCAATTTACTCACACACACACATACTCACAAATATATCATATATCATACGAATTCAGCTAACACTAATTTAGCCACATTTAATAACATTTATTTGATATGTGGGGTAACACAAATGGAAATTTTTTGTTTTAACAATTGTTTATTTATTTTTTTTTTGCAAAAATTTTTTTTTAAATCTCAGTTCTGATTAAAATTTTTGTTTAGTCATCCAATGTGTTTGTTCTTATTTTTGTTTTCAATTTTATTGCAAAACAAAACTCAATTAAAGAATTGCAAAAATCCAACCCGTTTGAGTTGTATATGGCCAAACAATTGAACAATAATTAAAGGTGATCAGCTTGTTGGGCAATTAATTAAAAATAATAATTGAAATTCAAAACACACAAGCGTCATTGAAGCTAATGCGATTTAGACCATATAATATTGAGGATTTTGTTATGAGGATTTCATTTTTGAATATCCAACACAAATAAGTGCAAGGTGTGAATATTAAATTATATGCGAGTGGAAAATTGATAATTGATTTAAAACGAATTGTATAGAGATATTTTTGAAAAATATATATATTCTAATTCGTGGAGAATTTTAATAATTTCCCTAAATTTTTGTAAATGGCGATAATAAGTATTCTACGTCAATATAATTTTTTTCTGAAAAACGTTAATTTATTATATAAATTAATATTCGACCATCTTACATTCGTTTATTTTTACATTTATTTCTACATACCTAACGGACGTAAAATTTATTAGAAATACATGACATCATTAAATCATTTAATATCCGGTAGCACAGGCTAATAATTTGAACCGTTAATGCAAAAATAATGAAACTAACATTCCAAAGGCTGATACGCTCATGAAAAGCTATAAAACAAAGTACAGATTACACCGTACAACAAGCCTTTCAAATTTAAAAATAAAACAAAAGAAATCGAAGCAGTGTTTCTCTTTTTTTAAATTAAATACGTCCTAAAATTTCACGTTGAAGAAAAAAACAACACGATTACGAGTCCAATGGTCCATTCTTTTTTGAGCTACTGCTCTTTCCAAAGAAAAGCTTCCACTCTTTTCATAGAAGAAGGGTTATTGCACTTCTCATAGAAGAAGAGGTCTTGCTGCTCCTCCTCAGTTTTTTTCATAGAAAAAAAGAAGAGCTCAGGAAAGAGATGTTACCTCTCTTCTCATAGAACAGCTGCTATTGCTCTTCTCTTGGAAGGACAGTATCTGCTACTCCTCAGTTTTTTTTTTCATAGAAGAGAAAAAGAACTGCTACTTCTCTTCTCAGGGAAGAGCTGCTACTGCTCTTCTCATAGAAGAGCCGTTACTGGTCTTCTCATAGAAGAGCCGTTACTGGTCTTCTCATAGAAGAGCTGCCGTTACTGCTCATGTCATAGAAAAGCTGCCGTTACTGCTCTTCTCATAGAAGAGCTGCCGTTACTGTTCTTCTCATAGAAGAGCTGCCGTTACTGCTCTTCTCATAGAAGATCTGCCGTTACTGCTCTTCTTATATAAGAGCCGTTACTGCTCTTCTCATAGAAGAGCCGTTACTGCTCTTCTCATAGAAGAGCCGTTACTGCTCTTCTCATAGAAGAGCCGTTACTGCTCTTCTCATAGAAGAGCCGTTACTGCTCTTCTCATAGAAGAGCCGTTACTGCTCTTCTCATAGAAGAGCCGTTACTGCTCTTCTCATAGAAGAACTGTTACTTCTCCTATCAGAGAAGAGCTGTTACTGTTCTTCTCACAGAAGAGCAGCTACTGCTCTTCTCACAGAAGAAGAGCAGCTACTGCTCTTCTCACAGAAGAAGAGCAGCTACTGCTCTTCTCACAAAAGAGCTGATACTGCTCTTCTCATAGAAGAGCTGTTACTGCTCTTCTCACAGAAGAAGAGCTGATACTGCTCTTCTCATAGAAGAGCTGTTACTGCTCTTCTCACAGAAGAAGAGCTGATACTGCTCTTCTCATAGAAGAGCTGTTACTGCTCTTCTCATAGAAGAGCTGTTACTGCTCTTCTCATAGAAGAGCTGTTACTGCTGTTCTCGCAGAAAAGCTGTTCCTGCTCGCAGAAGAGCTATTACTACTCTTTTCATAGAAGAGCTATTACTACTCTTCTCATAAAAGAGCTATTACTACTCTTCTCATAGAAGAGCTATTACTACTCTTCTCATAGAAGAGCTGTTACCGCTCTTCTCATAGAAGAGCTGTTACTGCTCTTCTCATCGAAGACCTGTTACCGCTCTTCTCACAGAAGAGCTGTTAATGCTCTTCTCATCGAAGACCTGTTACCGCTCTTCTCACAGAAGAGCTGTTACTGCTCTTCTCATAGAAGAGCTGCTACTGCTCTTCTCGTAGAAGAGCTCTTGCTCTTCTCATAGAAGAGGAGCTCTTGCTCTTCTCATTGAAGAAGAGCTCTTGCCCTTCCTATAGAAGAGCTCTTGCTCTTCTCACAGAGCTGTTGCTCTTCTCACTGATGAGCTCTTGTTTTTTTTTTCATGGAAAAGCTCTTGCTCTTTTCATAGAAAGGCTCTTGCTGTTTTCAATGAAGAGCAGTAGCTCTTCTCATTGAGGAGCTGTTGCTATTCTCAAAGAAGAGCTGTTGCTAGAGTTGTTTCTCTGTTCTAGACCAGCTGTTCTCTCCGTTATTCGCATAGAAGAGTTCCAAAGTTTCCAGCTTTTCTCATAGAAGAGCTCACAGTTCTCACAGGCCTTTGCCCTGTTCATGCTGTTGCTCTTTTTATGAGGGAGGAGTTATGTCTCTATTCAAGAGACATGGGAAAGACATAAAGAGAGCTTTCAGTTCGTAGTTTTTAATATGTTTGAGAGTCTAATATTGAGTCCTTCAGTTCAGTTAAGTTTGGCTTTCCATTTTTTGTTTGGCTTTTCGTATAGCGACCTCTCAGTTCTTTTTATATAAGAGATTTTGGGACTTAGCTCTTCGTAGATATGAGGTCTAAACTTTTCGTATGGAATAATTGGAACTCTCCTCAACTAGGAGTTATAGCTTCTCTAATGAGGGAGTCAGGACTCCACTTATAAACAAGTTGTGTCTTTCCTTAGGAAGGGGTTGTAGCTCATCTCAGGATGAGGTTTACCCATTGGGAAACTCAGTACATGTTATGCGAATTTTAAATATTTGCATAAAAATGAAAAAATTCAAGTTCAAAATAGTTTATTCACCTCATCATAGTGTCCTCCTTTATTTTCCACAATTGTTTGTGTCATTTTCTATTCATTCATCTCCCTCTCCCACCCATCTGACAATTCAATTTGACATGAATTTGTTATTCGCGTTCTAGATACGTCTGTATCGGGGTAAATAGCCTAACGGCCAGCACTTTCATGTGCGATTTCTTTGTTGTTTTTTGTTAGTTTTACAGCTCTGCTCACTCACTGATCACTCGGGGATCACGTGTGACCATCATGTCAATTGGTTTGCGTTTGAAACAATAGTGGGGATATTTTGTTTTTCACAAAAAACAACAACAAAAACAACAGCTACTCAAAGAACATGAAACGATTTATGGCAAATTAACAAAGTTCAACTAGAATTGATGACCATCGTTTGGCTGTCATTGATGCACCTGGGCAGGGTAGGGGGAAAGTTCAATGGGGAGAAAACACTGTGGCATTGATTTAACTCATATACTGCCAAAGAGATTATTCTAAATTTATGTTTTGAATTGGGAAAATAAAAAATGTTTGAAACAAAAACAGTAGCCAATAAAAGAAAACAAAGAGGCTCATCTTGCAGAGAACGATCTTCAATGGATTTTCAGTAAAATGTCATGTTGTTGTGATTCGTTTTTATGTTTGTAGCATGAATATGGGTTCGGCTATGGCATATTCTCATACCCAGAGCTATCTGAGTGCATTGATCGCAAATTTATGATTATTGCCAAAGCATGCCAGGCAATTGACACACATCGTTTGTTCGGTCGTTCGTTTCGACGTTGATAATGATGTCTGCTCTGTGGAAAATCTCAAATGCCTTGCAGCTAGCTGGTAGCTAGATGCGAGTTTCCCGCCAAAACTATCGTTCAACTTTGCCATTAACATATGTTTTTTTTTTTTTGGCCAATGAGCATCGTTAGTGTTGCCATGCTACCGCTTAAAAGAGCAGGCAATGTGGCCATTGTTTCCATTGTTGTCTTTATTATCAATTGTTTCTTCCAGCATCTTGGCTGCCTGCTAGCCTGCCCGCCACAGAGCCATGATGGAAATAGTTTTCAGTTTTTGTTTCCTTCGCCTTATTTTCATTTGCTTCTTCATTTTCTTGTGTTTTGCTGTTTTTTTTTTTTTTTTTGTTTTCTTCGCATAATTGCCTTTGTTCAATCACGTTTTTGACTCCAATTCTTGGGATGTGATTGCACTGCCATTGCACCAAATGCACTTTTCCTCCATTGTGTGGCATTTCTATGCGAAGCGCCAATTGTCTTTGCATTGCGTTTCTTTGCAGTTTTCGAATTTTGTTTTCCATTTACAAAATCTCGGTATTATCGCGCTTTGTTTATGGGCTTTGTGGCAAATGTTTTTTTAAACTGCAATGACCCATATTGTAAACAAATAGACAGTCGTAAGTTTGTGGAAAATTGTGGCAAAACAGACGAAGTGGCGAAAGTTTAAAATAAACAAATTACGTTTTTTTTTGTTTAAATGAGATCGGGGTAAGGTATTTTTTGGAGCAAAATGAGACTAGAAGACTTTTTTCAGGTTTATATCGGGAAATTTTGTAGTATTGTAAGGTGATTTTTATACCCTCCACCATTCCGTTTGTAACACCTCGAAATATACATTTTAGACCCTACAAAGTATATATATTCTTGATCAGCATAGAATTCTATCGATTTAGCGATGTCCGCCCGTCTGTGGAAATAACTCTTGCTTCCGAACGAAATAAAGTAGGTTGATCAAATTTTACTCAAATCTGTATTACGTTTGCAGGACTTTTGGTATTGAAAATGGTTCATGTAGATCCACGTTTGGGTGTAGCCCCCATATAACAGTTCCACCCGATACTCGGTACTTTGATAATTTTAGCCACATTATTCACCAGAAATCTTTCAAAGTTGGTATTTGAAGTTCGTAATTGATACTACAGTCTAAGACGGAAGATTGTGTGTACAGGTCCACGTCTTCGTATAGCCCCCTCATATAATGGTACCTATATTCGGTATTTTGATGATGTTTGCTACATTATTCACCGAAAATGTTTCAAATTTGGTATTTAAAGTTCGTAATGGATTCTACAGCCTATGTCCGAAATTTGTCTTTGTATAGACCGCCATATAACGGTACCTCCCGATATTCGATATTTTGATGATTTTAGCGACATTATTCAACGGAATTTGCTATTTTGGTATTTGAAGTTCCTAATGTATAATACAGCCTATGATAGAAAATTTTCTGTGCAGGTCCTCCATAAATGGTATCTCCCTATATTCGGTATTTTGATGATTTTAGCTACATTATTCACCTTTCGCATTTGAATATTGTAATGGCTTATGAGAAAAGTTACCTATACAGGTCCATGTCGGCGTATAGACACTAATGTAACAGCTACATTCGGTACTTTTAAGATTTTAACAGAATATTTAACGGATTTTATTGTTTTTGAAAATTGCCAAATTCGTTGCAAATGGTAGAGGGTATTCAAAGTTCGGCCCGGACGAATTTACAGCCTTTTTATTTGTTAATATTTTAGTTTCATCCGTTCACACAAGTAAAAAAACAGATAAGTTCGGCCAGACCGAGACACTTTAATACCCTTCACCATTTGAAAAAAAACTTGAAAGATTCCCAAAAAATCCATCGACAAATACCGCTCAAATGAAATTCGTTATATGAGGGCTATACGAAGGCAGGACCACGTCACGCATAAGTAATTTTATAACGGGCTGTAGTACCGATTCCGAACTTCAAATATGAAATTTGAAACAATTCCGATTAATAATGTTGCTAATATCATCAAAATACGGAATAAAGGGAGGTGGAGGGGAGGGTGAGATAAAAAACTGCAAAAAAGTAAAAAGCCATAATTTTTATTTTTTTTTTTTTTAAATTTTATTGAATGAAAGCAAAAAAGATGTCGGAAATAGCATCAAATTTTAGAATAAGTTTAGATTTCTTCGAATTAGTCACCTTTGGCACGAATTACGGCCTTTAAACGGCCAATGAAACGTCACACCCTGCTGGAATGTTGCTCTGCGGTATTTTAGCCCATTTCCGGCGAAGCGCTTGCTTGAGGTGATCGACACTTTGGTATTTTTTAGTGCCAACCTTGCTTTTCAAAATACTCCAGACATAATAGTCCAACGGATTGGTATCCGGAGATTTTGGTGGCCATTGTGCGCTGGAAATGAAGCGAGGAACCTCTTTTTTGAACCATTCTTGGGTGGTGCGTGGTGAGTGCGATGGTGCTGAGTCCTGTTGGAATGTCCAATGTCTGCGGCCAAAATGTTTGCGGCCGCAAGGCTTTAATACAACCTTTAGAATATTTTCGCGATAATACTCGGCACTTATTCTGATGCCACGGTCGATTAATACGAGCGGAGGGCGACCATTGGCTGTTATGGCAGCCCACACCATCATATATATATAAAAATCAGGGATCTAGCCCTCTCCGAGTTCTCACCATAGTATATAGCATCCCTTTACTTTTAAGTACGAATTTCAGAAGAGGACAATTTTTTTTGTAGCCTGCAAGTGTTTACCTCACACAAGGAACAACCGTTGCTCAAATATTAGTAATTAGTACATGTTTGTACTTTTCGTACCCTTGTAATAAAAATAGAATTTTCCACATATAAAAATTCAGATCTCTAGCTCTTACCAATTACCAAAACTTACCAGTTTGGAACCCCTTGCGCTCCAAAGCTGTTCCAGATGCAAAATTCTACAGTTTCAGCTTCGAAAAATGTTATTGGTGAAAAATTGCTATGTGGACTCAAACTCTTGTATAAATTTTATCCAATGTAAAGATGGATTTACTGCAATTTTGTCCGATGCGTTTATGGATATGTTGGGCGCCATTACTTTAAATCAAAATTAATGGGGACTTTTAAGTCTTTCAAAGTAAGAAATGGAATTCAAAGTTGCAGTTTTAATTTTTACTCTCTGTTTTTTTTGGGGCAAAGTCCTAATTTACATATAAATCATTGTAGAACCAATTGGCCATATTTTAAGTTTACACAAAAACTCTATGGAGAATATATGAAAGTTATTCAATCTCTAACTCAACTCCATTTGTGTGATTTTTCATAGAAAAATTCATTTGTATATTTATTTCCCAACTTTTAAATCCTTCCTCGTATAAATGTACCATTTGTAATTAGGATTTTCCTTTTCTCTTTGTTTTTTGTTTTTCATAATAATAATATAATTTCTCACCCCACTTATGTGTTACGATCTGCACTGCCTTGTGGTCATTAATTTCAAATGAAAATTTTCACTTCATTATTTTTTTTTTGCTGCCACACATTTGCTCTTAGTAGTTTCTTTGTTTTGTGGTTAAATGAAGGTGAAATTATTTTGCTATTTTTATAACCAAAAAAATAGGAACATTCATACATATATGCTCTGAGATCATCAAGCACAGAATAGATGTAATTTGTTTTTCAAATCTACATATCTTAGAAGCGCAAAGAGCAGGCAAATGGAAAGTTGAATTTTTGTGAGATATTAAAATGAAAGGTAGTACACCTTTCTGTTGGAATAGATTTAACAGTTTTTTTCGTCGTTTTATATTGGGCGCCATGTGCAAGCATGATTCATTCTTCGCCAATTTCTGTAGGGTACTTTGCCCATCCCAGAATAAAAATTGATATGGACATTTACAAAATAGGTTAAAATTTTACAAATTTTATATGTAACACAAAGTGTTTTATGTTTTGTGGGAATATTTGCAAGACACCCCCAAATGCCAACCCATATTTTTATACCCTCAGTCATATGGCTACAGAGGGTAGATATTATATGATATGGCCAAAATGTACCTTATCGAAATAAAGGTTTTAGACCCTAAGTCTCTTTGCGCCACATCCGTTTCAGGACATTTGGAGTCGATCTAGGAGATCCGCCGTCCGTCTGTTTGGCTGGTGCCCATGATAACTCTCGAATGGAGTATCCGATTTGGTCCAAATTTGGTACATCGTGATATTATCTATTATATCTCAGATCGAGTTCGAAGACAAAAATATAACATATTCACCGAAAATATTTTTGAGAAAGGATCATTCGATTTTTTGCAAACTTTGCAAATCCCAATATTTTTGTCAGTGTCTCAGGTGCGAAAATGAACAATATCGACCCACTCCATCAGGTAACTCCTTCACAAAGGGAAAACATTCGTTGTCCAGCAGTTTGTAAAGAGGTCAGCTGAAAATGTGCACCTTTGGTTGGCCACCAGAACTCAAGCGCCGGCCATGGTGATGGTGTGGACCGCCATAACAGCCGATGTTCGCTCTCCGCTCGTATTAATCGAACGTGGCATCAGAATTAATGCCGAATATTATCGCGAAAATATTCTGCAGGGTGTATTAAAGCCTTGGGCACGCAAACATTTTAGCCGCAGACTTTGGATATTCCAACTGGACTCAGCACCATCCCACTCAGCACGCGCCACCCAAGAATGGTTACAAAATGAGGTTTCTCGCTTCATTTCCTGTGCACAATGGCTACCAAAATCTCCGGATACTAATCCATTGGGCTACTGTGTCTGGAGTATTTTTCAAAGCAAGGTTGGCACTAAAAAATACCAAAGTATCGGACACCTCAAGCAAGCGCTTTGCCGAGAATGGGCCAAAATACCGTAGAGCAATATTAGGGCGGCGTGTGACGGTTTCATTTGCCGTTTGGAGGCCAAAGGTGATCAATTCGAACAAATCTAAACCTATTCTAAAATTTGATGCTATTTCCGACATTTTTTGCTTTCATTCATTAAAATTTGAAAAGAATGTAAAAATTATGGCGTTTGACTTTGTTGCAGTTTTTTATCTCACCCTGTATAGGTCCACGATATCGTATAACTCCTATAAAATGGTACCACCCGATATTCGGTATTTTTATGATTTTAGCCACATTTTTCAAAAATTTTGTTTGAAAATCCACAAAAGGAGTTCCCTCTGAGTATTTTAGCCCCTAGAAGAGAATTTTCAATATAGGTTTTTCACGTTTAATAAGGTACCAATATAACGGTACCCCAAATATTTGGTATTTCCATGATTTCTGTGACATTATTCACCGGAATTGTTTCAAATTTTGTATTTGAAATTCGTAATGGGTACTACAACCTATGACGGGAAATGGTTTATGCAGTCCCACGACTTCATATAGCCCACATATAACGACACCTCCATATATCGGAATTTTAATGATATTAGCGACACTATTCATCCGAATTGTTTCAAATTCCTACTGAAGGTGGAGTGTATAAAAAGTTCGCCCAGGCCGAATTTAGCTTCTTTTTTACTGCTATTTTATATACCCTCCACCATAGTATGGAGGGTATATTATGTTGTCATTCCGTTTGTAACACCTCGAAATACAAAAGTATATATATTCTTGATCAGCGCAAAGTATATATATTGTTGATCAGCATAAAATTCTATGTCGATTTAACAATGTCCGGCCGTCTATCCTTTTGTTCGTCTTTGGAAATCACTCTAGCTTCCGAACCAAATGAAGTAAGTTGATAAAAATATACTCAAAGGTGTATTATGTCTGCAGGACTTTTGGTATTGAATATGGGTCATGTAGGTCCACGTCTTCGTATAGCCCCCATATAACGGTACCTCGCGATATGCGGTATTTTAATGATTTTAGCGACATTATTTACCAGAATTGTTTCAAATTTGGTATTTGAAGTTCGTAATAAATACTATAGCCTACGACAGAAAATTGTCTGTGCAGGTCCACGTCTTCGTATAGCCCCCATATAACGTACCACCCCCCCCCTCCCGAAATTCAGCATTTTGATGATTTTAGCGAATATTATTAACCGGAACTATTTTAAATTTGGTATTTGAAGTTCGTTATGGATACTACAGCCTAAGACAGAAAATTTTCTGTGCAGGTCCACGTCTTCGTATAGTCCCCATATAACGGTACCTCGCGATATGCGGTATTTTAATGATTTTAGCGACATTATTTACCGGAATTGTTTCAAATTTCGCATTTGAAGTTTGTAATGGATACTACAGCCTATGACAGAAAATTATCTGTGCAGGTCTACGTCTTCGTATAGCCCCCATATAACGGAACCCCCGATATTCGGTATTTTGATGATTTTAGATATATTATAAACAGATTATTTTTTCAAGTTCCGCATTTGAATATTGTAATAGCTTGTGACAAAAGTTGCCTATGCAGATCCAGGTCGTCGTATAGACCCTAATATACGGTTCGATATTTTTAAGATTTTAAGAGAATTTTTAACGGATTTTATTTTTTTGAAAATTGTTAAATTTGTTCCAAATGGTGGAGGGCATTCAAAGTTCGGCCCGGACGAACTTACAGCCTTTTACTTTTTTTTTTGCTTTTGCGCATTTTTGAGAAATAATTCTCAGTTGAAAGTACTAAATGACTATTAAGTGCCTCACAATATAATTTTTCTCTAGGATATTTTCGTGGCTTAAAGACTGTTTATCGTCTCTTCTATTGTAAAGGATAGTCAGTACTCAGCTAAAAATAAAAAATATGTCGAAATCCTCCTTGATTTCCAAACAGTTTTTCACCGCCTTCAATTGCATAAATTATGAGAAATTATTTTCACTCCCCTTTAAACACAGTGCATTGCAAAGAAAAAATTCAAATACATTCAAGCTAGACAGATTGACGACAGCCTGTGTTACCCCATTCGCCAAAAAGTAGAAAAATACAAAAAAAACTACAACAACAAAAATTACGAAACAAATATGCAAATAAATGCGTCAGAGACCCCAAAAAAGTTCCACAGAAAACAAATATCTGAAAATAAAAAGGCGCACACACGTGACGGTTTATATTATGAATTTTTAAGGGAGTATGTACAAGCATATGTACGTATATATATATTCATTATATCATGCATACATTTGTGGCTGAACGAACGACAGAACCTTATAAATGCAAAATACGATGTCAGTCAGTCACACTTTTCATTTCGATTTTTTTTGAGGCAGAATCGTCAAACCAAAAAAAAAGCGAATTATTATTTATGGCACAGACTTTTTTGCTGATGCAATATTTGTACTGATGCTTTGGGTGCGAATTACACAATTTATTTAAAATGTTAAATACAAATTATTCGGAATTTTTTTTTATTTATTTTTTCCTACATTTCTCCTCTCTTTCCAGTTGATGAGCTACCAAGAAAACAAAAGTTCAAAAGACTGACCTTATAAATATTGTATAGAATAAAGGCTAAACAAAGCAATCCCTGTTCTAAAGGACCTGCATCTGATCTCAGCTCTCCATAAAAGCAATATTTAAAATTTAGATAAAAGAAAAATCCTAAAGCTTTAAGGAAATCGCAGCAGAAAAAAAAACAAAGTGATAACAAGCCGCCCTGTTGTAAGAAAAAGCCAAACAACACCACCACCACCATTTAAAGCTACATTAGGCTTTTAAAGCTCTCAGCACTCCCGCTCCGCTCGTATAATGTTGAGTAGTATTGCATCGTATCTATTTGGTTCGAATACTACTACTGCAACTAATCCGAATCCGAGTGACGCGAAATCGAACGAAAGTGACATCAAGGAGAACGTTGACAATCCAACTACCAAAGTCGATGTTGATAATCTCATAGAAGTGACGTCGCTGACGCCATCGGTAACAGGGGCAGCAGCAATTAGCAGCAGTGGCATAACTGCCACCAGCACCAGCACTAATTCACGTGCCATACGTCGTGGCAAGAACAAGCGCAACAACACCCGTCAACAGAACAAACGCAAAGGTGGAGGAGGCGGAGCCGTCAGGAGTAATAGCACAAAGTCGACGGACAGTACAAAGTCATTGACAAAATCATCATCGTCGCGTAGCGATAGTTGTGACGAAGATTTCGACGAAGACGAGTGGTTCATTGTTGAAAAGGAGGGTAAGTTGAGAGGAAGAGATAATTGAAGCGTTTTTATTTATTCAAGATTAGGTTTAAGACCTCAAGGACCTTGAAAAGGTTTCTTTAGGTAGAAGAGTTCCGATATGCCTTCACTTCTGAGAGGAACTACAACAGATCTTCTATGGATTGAAGACCTGCGACAGATATTTTATGGATGTAAGACCTCCACGAGGTTTTCTAAGGATAAAAGATTTCCGACAGGTCTTCTAGGGTTAGAAGACCTTCGAGAGCTCTTCTATGACTAGAAGACTTTCGACAGCTCTTCTATGACTAGAAGACCTTCGACAGCTCTTCTACGACTAGAAGACCTTCGACAGCTCTTCTACGACTAGAAGACCTTCGACAGCTCTTCTATGACTAGAAGACCTTCGACAGCTCTTCTATGACTAGAAGACCTTCGACAGCTCTTCTATGACTAGAAGACCTTCGATAGCTCTTCTATGACTAGAAGACCTTCGACAGCTCTTCTATGACTAGAAGACCTTCGACAGCTCTTCTATGACTAGAAGACCTTCGACAGCTCTTCTATGACTAGAAGACCTTCGATAGCTCTTCTATGACTAGAAGACCTTCGACAGCTCTTCTATGACTAGAAGACCTTCGACAGCTCTTCTACGACTAGAAGACCTTGGATAGCTCTTCTATGACTAGACGATCTTCGATAGCTCTTCTATGACAAGAAGACCTTCGACAGCTCTTCTATGACTAGAAGACCTTCGACAGCTCTTCTATGACTAAAAGACCTTCGATAGCTCTTCTATGACTAGAAGACCTACGACAGCCCTTCTATGACTAGAAGACCTACGACAGCTCTTCTAGGGTTAGAAGACCTTCGACAGCTCTTCTATGACTAGAAGACCCTCGACAGCTCTTCTATGACTAGAAGACTATCGAAAGCTCTTCTATGACTAGAAGACCTCCGAGAGATCTTCTATGACTTAGAAGTCCTCCGAGAGGTCTTCTATGACTACAAGACCTTCGACAGCTCTTCCATGACTACAAGACCTTCGACAGCTCTTCTATGACTTGAGGAACTCCGACAGGTCTTCTATGACTAGAAGACCTTCGACAGCTCTGCTATGACTAAAAGACCTTCGATAGCTCTTCTATGGCTAGAAGACCTCCGAGAGGTCTTCTATGACTAGAAGACCTTCGACAGCTCTACTATGACTAGAAGACCTTCGACAGCTCTTCTATGACTAGAAGACATTCGACAGCTCTTCTATGACTAGACGACCTTCGACAGCTCTTCTATGACTAGACGACCTTCGATAGCTCTTCTATGACTAGACGATCTTCGATAGCTCTTCTATGACAAGAAGACCTTCGACAGCTCTTCTATGACTAGAAGACATTCGACAGCTCTTCTATGAGTAGAAGATCTTCTACAGGCGTTCTATGACAAGAAGAACTCCGACAGATCTTCTACGACTAGAAGAACTCCGACAAGTCTTTAAGGGCTAGTAGACTCTGGCAAGTGTTCTTTGAAAGGAAGACCTCCGACAAGTCTTCTATGGCAAGAAACCCTCCAACAGGTCTTTTTGGATAGAATACATCCTACAAGTCTGCTACGGCTGGAAATCCTCCGTCAGAATTTCTATGGACGGGCTAGAAGGCCTTTGGAAGGTAATCTATGACTAGAAGACCTGCGACAGGTCTGATCTCCGACAGGTCTTCGTGACTAGGAATCTTCGACAGCTAGAAGACATCCATTAGGTCTTGCAGAGATAGATAACGTCCGACAAGTCTTCTATGGCCAGAAGACCACCCGCAAGTCTTTTATGAATGGAAGTCCACCGACAGGTCTTCTAGGACAAAGTTCCTCTTGAGGTCTCTTTTTATTATTTTTCTTCCATTTCTTCTTCTTTTTTCTTCCACTATGAAATGTATCTAATATTGCATCTCTTCCTCTTTTCAGACGACGACGAAGACGTCTCTCAATCTCGCAACGGCAGCGAGAAAGCAACAAGCGAACCAACCCTCGTGGTCGTCAAATCGGTCAAACAGCCTACCATAGCACCCAGCCCATTGGCGCAGCAGCGTCGCCAACAACATATCAACTCGCATTCCCTCTACAGTGGACCAAGGCCACAGAAACAACGCAACCACTTGCAAAAATCCCGCACTAACAACAACAACAGTCCCCGCAACAGCGGTCTAAGCGTCTCAACATTAAGCCCCTCCCGCACAGTAAACGAAAGCCGCAATGGCAAAAACACCGGGATAACATCTGATGTAGCCGGTGGCATTAGCCGTTCACTGTATGTGGTCCCGAGCAGTGCCCCCGTGGCCGTTGCCGATAAGGGCGGCAAGGTGGCCATGCCGGTGAATGGAATTGGAATTGGCAAGAATATGGACGAATCATGGTTCGTAACACCACCACCATGCTTCACCTCCATTGGACCCATCAATATGGAAGCTTCACCCTATGAGAACCTATTGATTGAGCATCCAAGGTGGGTGAAATGACATGGTGTAGAAGAAGATGTTATTGAATAGCAATAGAAACAACAATAATATTTATCGTATTTGTATTAGTGTTAGTAACGAATGTGATTTCTCTAACATTTTAGCATGTCGGTGTACCATAGTATTAGATCTGTTCAGGATACGGCTGAAAGTTACATTGAATTTGATCTCGACGATGTCAAGAAGACAAAGAAGGACAAAAAGACGGCCAACAACAAGGAGAATGTCCAGCGCAAGGTAAGTGAAATGGTTTTTGAGGGTCTATGGAAGGAGTAGTAAGACATTTTTAAATTGTATTTCAGAACTCCCAGGCTGTCCAACAGCGATCATCGGCTGGTTTCCGTTTGGATCGCCAAAGTGTTGCTCAATTGAAGCAGGAATTAATGGCTCGTACCGCACAAAAGGTAATTAGAGGAACTATGAAAATACTGCACTGAGGGATTTAACAAAAGATAGCCTCTTGTAATGGCGTTTTAAAATGGTTTTGGAGTTTATAGTGAAAAAGTCGAGAAAAAATGTATCAAAAAATTAGAAAATACTTTGCAATTTTTTTTAGCAAAATTCATACAAATATTTTCCTGATATACAGGGTGAGATAAAAAAACTGCGACAAAGTCAAATGCCATAATTTTTACATTTTTTTAATTTTATTGAATTAAAGCAAAAATTTCGGAAAAAGCATCAAATTTTAGAATAAGTTTACATTTCTTCGAATTGATCACCTTTGGCACGAGTTATGGCCTTCAAACGGCCAATGAAACGAGTGGTTCATTGTTGAAAAGGAGGGTGAGTTGAGAGGAAGAGATAATTGTAGCGTTTTTTTATTTAAGATTAAACCTAATCTTGAGGGCCTTGAAAAAGTTTCTTCAGGTAGAATAGTCTGATGTGCCTTCTCTTGTGAGATGAACTCCAACAGATCTTCTATGGCTAGAAGACTTCCGACAGGTCTTCTGGGGTTAGAAGACCTTCGATAGCTCTTCTATAATTAGAAGACCTTCGACAACTCTTATATGACTGGAATACCTTCGACAGCTCTTCTATGACTAGAAGACCTCCGACGGGTCTTCAAGGGCTGGAAGACCCCCTGTAGCTCTTCTATGACTAGAAGAACTCCGAGGGGTCTTCTATGACCAGAAGATCTTCTACAGTTTTTCTATGACTAAAAGAACTCTGACTGGTCTTCTATGACAAAAGAACTCCGAAAGGTCTTCTATGACTAGAAAACCTCCGACAGGTTTTCTAGGGCTGGAACCCCTATTCATACAAATGTTTTCTTGATATACAGGGTTAGATAAAAAACTGCAACAAAGTCAAACGCCATAATTTTTACAATTTTTATTTAAATTTTATTCAATTAAAGCAAAAATGTCGGAAATAATATCAAATTTTAGAATAAGTTTAGTTTACTTTGGCACGAATGTTACTCTGCTGTATTTTGGCCCAATCCCGGCGAAGCGATTTCTTGAGGTGATCGACACTTTGGTATTTTTTAGTGCCAACCTTGCTTTCTAAAATACTCCCGACACAATAGTCCAACGGATTGGTATCCGGAGATTTTGGCGGTGCACTGGAAATGAAGCGAGGAACCTCATTTTGTAACCACTTTTGGGTGGGAAGTCCTGTTGAAATGTCCAAGGTCTGCGGCCAAAATGTTTGAGTGCCCAAGGCTTTAATACACCCTCCAGAATATTTTCGCGATAATATATGGCATTTATTATGAAGCCACGGTCGATTAATACGAGCGGAGAGCGACCATCGGCTGTTGTGGCGCTTGAGTTCTTGTGGCCAAGCGAAGGTTCACATTTTCAGCTGACCTCTTCGGCAAGTAAAAACTATCATTTTGTTTGTTTTCAAACTGCTGGACAACGAATGTTTTCTCATCGAAGAAAACCAAATTCGGCAGTTCACCACTCATTTTTCAATATTTTCCGAATGGAATATTGAAAAATGTTCAGCTCACGAGCCATTCTTCGGCCACTGCGAAGCGGGTTTCGATCAAATCGCTTCTTTATTTTTAGAACCATTTCTGCTGATGTTGCTGTTTTCTTCCCTCCACTTCCGTTACCAGTATCACGGTAACGAGCGATGGTACGAGACACAAAAGATTTATTCAAATTTAAATGCTGGAGCGCTCTAGCGATAGCCACTTGTGGTTTCCAGCAAAATATAAAGAAATCACAATATCACGAATAATTTTTTTTTGGAAAAATCTCCCCAAAATCTTTTGAACGCTTGTAAACAATATAAGGAGCTGTCACTGGAATAATTGTTGTCGGACGAGTGGTTTAGAAATTACAGCACTCTTAAGTTGGTTGCATTTTTTTCATCTCACCCTGTGTATGATTTCTTGGCGTTTAGAAAAGATTTGGACTCTTGATGTCTTCTGGGACCTATAGTTGAATTTTATGGCAAATAAGATTTTAGAATATTTTGATAGGCTACGACCACCTTTAAAGGGAGATTTTTTGAATATTTTGAAAAAAGGACCAAAATGACCCCTTTGGTGACTAGCTTGAGGGTTAAAATATTCGACTCGTATTATTATCTGCAATACTGCCGAAAAAACTATATACCCCAATGGCAGGGATTCGAAAGAATCGTTATTCGAAGTTATTAAAAAATATGGAGAAGATAGGGGAACTTGTCGCTTCCTCTATTTAGGTTACTTTCTACCGACTTTCTAGATAGACATATTTTCTATTTTTAGTCCTACTTTAATAAAATGTGGTATTATTTCAATAGTTATAAAAAAAATTGTTCCCACTTTTAATATTTTTCCACTAACATTTGATTTTCCCCTTTTTTGCAGACCCAATCCAAGAAGGAGCGCAAGGAAATTTGTCGTTCGGCCATTAAACGCGCCAACAAGGTGCGTGATGTTCAATCGAAAAATCATACTTCCCGTCGTGCCGACAGGCAATACTTCAAGGTTGTCAGTGGCGCCAACAACAACCGCAATTCTCACTACTAAATCAACAATGTTTCGGAACAAAGCAGAATGGCAAATCTTAAAAGGGATATGATTTTAACTTCGAGAAAATGAAGAAATAACAAATTTTCTTTATTTTCACAACAAAAACAAAAAAAGGAAAAATAAACACCATGAATACAAAAACACAAAAACAATCATTAAAAAAAATAAAGTAAACAATTCTTATAAGATTTTAATTAAAAAAAAAAGAAAAAAAACAACAACAAAAAACAATACAAAACCCAATACAAAAATCTGAACAAAAATAAAAAAAAAACAATAAAAGTTAACTGGATAATTTTTTGTGAGCTATTGAAGGAGAAAATTGTAGTACATTTTGCAATACATGTGTATTTTTAAAAGGATAAACAGAATAAGAAAACTAAAAAAGGAAAACTCCAAAAAAGAAAAAAAAAAACAAATTTAAAAATCTCCCAAAAATCCAACAAAAAAATAATAAAGATATGGTAGTTTTTAATAATAACGTTCTCACAAAACAACAAAACACATAAAGGAATGCATAATATATTATATTAAATATATAAATAAGTACATATTTTTCCAATTTTAATCCAAGTTTTAATCTTAGAATACAATTTGAAAACAGCAACAACATCATGACGATGAAGCAGTGTATAAATAAGCGAGACAAATGATTTGTAATAGCAACATTTTTTTAAATTGATTGTAAAGTTTTTTTTTTTTATTTTATTTTATTAATAATTTATTGTTTTTGGTAATATTATTAGTTTGTTTTTTAATTTAAATTTAATGTGTATTATGTATTATTATTTTTAATGATCTTGTTTGAGTTTTTATTTAAATTTCTTGGAAAATGATTTGTACTTGAAGAATGTATGAAAATGATTGTGAGAAAATGTGAAAACAAAATAAAAATGAAATAAATATTTTAATGTTTAATGAGAGAATACTGAAAGAGAAATTGTTTTACTACATACAATTGGAGATATATTTAATTTGGTTCATTATGTAGTAGGTCAAAGATTGACCTTGGTATAGTTTTAACTGCTGGGAACTATGCATTTTGTCACGGACATGCGGACATTGTAAAAATGTTTTTATACCCTAGAACACTATGTGTTGAGGGAATAATAAGTTTGATTGAGCTAGAAATTATGTAACACCCTGAAATATTGGTCCAAGACATACGAAAATATATATGGATGTTCCTATCTCCCTATGATCGCCAAATATTTAAGGGTTGAAATGGACTAACAACTGGAAATTTATTTGACACTACATTTGCGCTACAGTTTACAATTAAAGACCAATAGCTCCGAAATTTTGCATGAGATTAGGGCTTAGGACAGGTTAGAAGCCTACTATTTGTAATGAGTATCGGATTATATTTACCTTGTAAAATGGCCCACAACTTTGTCCTAAACTCTAACTTCATGCCAGATGTCGTGTCCTTTGGTTTCTATTTGTGACCTTTGTAACGGCTACAAAATCAGGAACATTTTTAGTTGTTGGTCCATTTCAACTCCTAAATATATTGCGCACATCTTTGAAAACAATAGACCTAGCCCTTCTGAGCCTAACCCTACCCTTATGAAAATGTTCGTGAGGATCGGACGATAATTGCAATCTGTATATAATAATCCCAACGTGTGTTGAAAGGTGAAAAATATAACAAATTACACACTTCAATATTATAAGTCAAATTGAAAAAATCGCATCCGATAAAAATATGAAAAAACAGAAAAATGTCACAAAATACTACAAAATCAATATTTAAATCTTTATAGGCGTCTTTCTATGTGATTTTTTTTAGATTTTATACTTTTATGCCAAGAGGGCATTCTGAATTGACAAAATTTGTCAAAATTAGTACAGCCATTCTTGAGATATAAGCATTCTAGCTAACATCCCCTTCCTAAATATTTATATTTGATATATTTACTATCGACGTCTACGTAACGGTCAGGATTGACTTGCTCGTCTATTTGCGATTTCGCCGGGATTAAAAATATTTGCGGTTTAATGGACAATTTCACTTTTATTTAACACAAATGTTATGGTCTATTTCACTCACTAAATGTTACTCGATGACCATACAAATTGGAAGGCTTTTGCACTAAGCTCTAGCCTAAATTCCGCATCGATTTGTCTATAATTGTGACCTGTAGAGCAACTGCTATTGTGCGATTATCTCCAAAGACAATAGACTTCTATTCTGGCCCTAGCCCCTCCTCCATTCCAAATTTTGTGAAGATCGGGCCATAATTGGGACCTGTAGAGTGATTACAAATTAACATGGACAGACGGACGGACTCAGCTCGACGAGATAGGAAGATCCATATATACTTAGTGTTGTAGGGTATAAACAGTAAAATAAGGCCAAAGTCGAGCTGGGCCGACTTTATAATACCCTACACACATTTGTATATGGCAGGCTTCTATCGTATTCTACTAAATTTGACGGATGCATTTGTGTCTTAACCGATATTAATCAAAATCCATTTTATTTGACCTGATATTCAACTTAGATGAAGATGTATATGGGAGCTATATACCAATCTGAACCGATCTCTATTAAAAATAGCAAAGGTATTTCTATGCTGTATCTGATAGTTGGCACCGAATATCTTTGTTGTGGAGAGTATTTTACGGGTGTAAGGAAGTAAAAGACAAAATCGAAAGAAACATAACCTATAACCGTATCTTAACCGATTTTCCCCAAAACTTATACATTTTCTTTCAGGTTGAGTTCGTTTGTATGTGCCAAAATCCATTCAATTCGGGCTTATATTGGGCATCTGGTGCACAATAAACTTGAAATCGAGTAATGATATATATGGGAGCTATATCCAAATCTGAACCGATCTTGATAAAATTTGGCAAAAGTATTTTTGAGCTGTATTTGATATATTTGTTGTTACTGAGTGCATATTACGGATGTGGAGGAGAAATGTAACAAATCGGATGAAGAATATATATGAGACCGATTATCTACGAGGGTTCGACCTGTACTGTGTTTACAAAAATACATGGACAGACGGACGGACAAAAATCCATAAATCGACTCAGAATGTGATGCTATGAAGATTATTAAAAGGAACTGTGGGTCTAATTCTCTTCGTTATCTCTCAGCGTGGTGATGACAGATGTTACCATTTAACTGTTAGAGAACAACTTCGAATACAACTAGGTGACTGGTCTTGATCAGCATAAATTCTACGTCGATCGTGGAAATCGCCATAGCTTCCGAACGAAATGGAGTATGTCTGTAAAATTTTACTCTGTTAGGTAAGCAGGACTTTTTGTATTGAAAATGGGCTATAAAGGTCCCAACGACATTAATCAACTTCAATTTTTTTAATATTTCAAGTTTCGTATTTGAATATCGTTATGGCCTATGACAAAAATTGCATATACAAGTCCAAGTCTTCGTATAGGCTCCAATAAAACGGTAACTCCCTATATATATTCGCTATTTTGTATGATTTTAGCAATAATTGTCAACGGTTATTTTTGAAAATATGCAAATTCCTTCTAAATGGTGGAGAAAATTCAAAGTTCAGGCCGGGGGTCAATTTGAAAAAATTTAACACGGAATTATTTGTCACGAAATTGTATTAGAGGTCTCAGAATACATCAAAACTTTATATCTTAGGTCTCAGAATACATCAAAACTTTATATCTTACAGAAGCGCAAGAAATGTGAGTTTTTATAACCTTAGCCATATGGCTAGAGAGGGAATATATAATTTGATACGGTAAAACGTGCCTCATCGAAATAACGGTTTTAGACCCTAGGTCTCTTTGGACCAAATCCGTTTCAGGACATTTGGAGTAGATCTAGCGATGTCCGTTCGTCTGTCTGGCTCGCACGATAATTCTCGAAGAGAGTATCAGATTTGATCCAAACTTGGTATATCGTAATATTTTTGTCAAACTAAGATCGAGTTCGGAGATGGTCAACATCGGTCCACTCCCCCGATCCGCTCCCCCACAAATCAGTACCTCTCCCACAAAGGATCAACATTTTTTGAATAATTATAACTTCTATAAAATGTGATGTAAGAATCCGATTGTTTTAAAATTTCACACATCCCAATCTTTTTATAAACTCAAGATCTGGTGTTAAGATGGAATATATCGGTCATCCTTCACCTTCTGGTAACTCCCCCACAAAAGGTCGAAATTTGGATATCCATTAAGCTCGTAAAACGTGAAATTAACATCCGCTTCCATTTAGACTTGACACACCTGAATATTTTCATGAACACAGGATCTGTTATAAAAACGATAGCGATCGGACTATTCCTTCTGATCCCTCCCCTACAATGGGTAAAAATTTTGAATATCCATGAAGGTCATAAAACGCGAAATTAACATCAGGTTCTCTTTATAAACAAGATCTGAGATCCAAAGGCTCAACATTTTGAATTTACATGGAGCTCATAAAAAGCGAAATTACAATCGGATAATACAAGATCTGTTATAAAGATGGTAGAGATCAGACCATTTCTTTTGCTCCCTGCCCCACAAAGGGTTCAAGATTTTGAAAAACAAAAGGCTCACCCACAAAGGGTCACAATTTTCAATACTTTTATCTGCCATAACTTTTTCAATATTCTCTCAAATTTACGATATATTCTATATAAAGTGAAGGAAGTAGCCAATTGGATTAATGTTTATGGTGTTACAGGCACACGAAGAGACGAACATCAACCTGACCGACTGTAAAAATAGGATAGGATGAAAGATTTGAAAAAAGGACAACAATTAATTGCATTCTCCAGAAACCACTGGACCGATAATAAGAAAAAATTAAAATATTTCTATCTATTCATTGCTGACTTTTATCCATGATCAAAATGATTTCCGAACCCTATGCGCCGGTGTAATGAAGTGAATAATGTACAAATTCAAAAAATGTTAATACCACTTGTAATCACAATTATTGTATAATACAGGCGATTACAGGAATTCATAGTTCATTACGGGTGGGACAGGCTTTATGGAAATTATTTGCTACCATTAAATGGCAAATCGCTGGCATAAATCTGGTTGTTGTCCTTTTTTCGTTGCGATGTCCTTGAGCTTATTTTTTTTTTTTTAAATACTGGCTGCAATTATGGCCGGAGTCAATTGAATAAAAGAACGAAAGAAAGCCCAGGCCGAAGACGAAAGTAAATAATCTGATGTGATTCGTTGTGTGTGTGTGTGTGTGAGCGTGAGCGTTCTTTTTGAGTTTTAATAAAGCATAAAGAAATCCCACATTTTATGACTTCCTTTGCAGAACATTAACATTAAATCTTTTCAGCTGACATTTTATTGGCATCTTCCTCATTCGGGGAATCCAATAATTCTTCGAACATGGATGGCTGCGGTGATATGACTGTCTCTCTGTTTGTCTGTTTGTCTCATTGCCGTTGTTGATGGTAATCTAAGGTGGCAGTATAGTAGTAAATATTTGTTGGCGTTTGAAAAACTTTTCTAACGCTGGCGCTGGGCTTTTCACGTCGATATCATCACTCGCTGGTTACTCAGCCAGGGCAGCAATTTATTTATTTGATTTTATTGTTTTCTTTGCTGGCTACCAAAGAAAATTCGTGGTTAGGTTGGCAACGGCCAGAGGGGGCAATGTATCTATATACAATAACAACCAGATGGGTGGACGGACAGACAGACGGACGGACGGAAGTGTATCTTTATGAATCTTGTGGTGATTCCTATGAATACTCAGCCAACCAACCAACCAACCAACCAATCGCAAGTAATAAAACAACAATACGGAACCGTTGTCAATGCCTTTTTACCACATTTCCTTCCCTTTTCATGTTGGCTGTTGGCAGTTCTGTTCATTCATTCGCTTACTCGCACGCTGGCTTACTTAACTTTAATCTGCCATCATTGAATCCACATTTATATGGGTAGTCTTTCTCATTTTTCTTCATTCTTTGCTTTTTTTTTGTTATTTTGATTTGTAAACTGCGGAATTGTATATCTCTTCCTGATGTAATCAATCAATACGGGCCCTGCTTAATGGATGTTCCAATGGCTTTTCACAATTGGCGACGAGACCTAAATCAAACAACAACAACATCACACAGCAACATTGTTGTTGTATGGTGTTGCTACCGATTTTCCACCTCGAAGGTGATGAATATGTCGTTGGAAGTCATTGAATTAACCTTAACTGTATAATACACAGAGGGGTAGAGAGGAGAAGAGGGAGAGAAAGAGAGCGCGAAAATCGTTTCTTGAGACCAGGAAATGTACACAGGTACACATCGCAGTAAAGAATTAATATCAACCAAGCATCCAACCAACCAACAGCTGTGTAACTGCCGACACGTGAACTGATATATGACAACGAAGCAGGCAGTTGATGCTGGTGATTAGTTTTTATTATCGACTGAATTGTTGTATATAATTAAGATGTCACACAGGTTGCACGAGTGCTCGCCAGGATGTTCATTGCGGGTGGAGGGGTTCTGTAACGACGAAATAAATAATCTCTTTGATGTTGTTGAATTTGATTATGTTTTGTGTTTTTGGCAAGGCCAGGAAGCCAGCAACACCGCAGCAAGGAGTTAATCTTACCCTTCGCCCAAGATTAAGTCAGGCGCAAAAGACTGCCTAAACGCAGATTTATTTATTCATACATACACTTGTTCGCTTATCACGGATACTAACTAATTCCTCATTGTTGTCGAACATCATGTTGAATAAATATGTTGCCTTATACAGTTGGGTCTTGCTCTCATACAATAGAGCAGAAAAGTATGTGTGAAATTGAAATATTACAGAACATGTATAAATAAGTAAAAAAAGCAGCTAAGTTCGGCCGAATTTTTAATACCCAAACAAATTCCGTAATTCTCAAATGAAATCCCTTATATGGGGGCTATACGAAGACGTGTTCTTTCATAAGTATTTTTTTTCTAGGCTGTAGTACTTATTACGAACTTTAAATGCGAAATTTGAAACAACTTCGGTTAATAATGTCGCTAAAATCATCAAAATACCGAAAATTTGCGAGGCATCGTTATGGAAGACGTGGTCCTGCATAGGCAATTTTCGATCATAGGTTGGAGTACCCATTATGAACTTCGAATACAAAATTTGAAACAATTCCGATTAATAATGTCGCTAAAATCACTAAAATACCGTATATAGGGAGGTATCGTTATATGGGGGCTATACGAAGACGCGGACCTGCATAGGAAATTTTCTGTCATAGGTTGTAGTATCCATTACGAACTTGAAATACGAAATTTGAACCAATTCTAGTGAATAATTCCGCTAAAATCATCAAAACATCGAATATTGAGAGATTGTACAGGGTGAGATGAAAAAACGGCAACTAACTTCAGACTACTGTCATTTCTAAGCCACTCGTCCGATAGCTGCTAAAATTATTCCACTGACAGCATTTTGGTGAGAATTTTCCAGAAAAAAAAGTTATTCGTGTGATTTCTTTATATTTGGCTGGAAATCCAAGAACAAGAACTTACACCGCAACAGAAAGAAAATAGACTGAAAAGAGCTAAAGAGTTGCTTCGCTTGGCCGAAAGTGGTGAACTGCCGAATTTGGTTTTCTCCGCTCCAATGAGAAAACATTAGATGCCCAGCAGTTTGTAAAGAAACAAAATGATCGTGTTTACTTACCAAAGAGGTCAGCTTAAAATGTGCACCTTCGGTTGGCCACCAGAACTCAACCGCCGGCTATGGTGATGGTGTGGGCCCCCACTCTCGTATTAATCGACCGTGGCATCAGAATAAATGCCGAATATTATCGCGAAAATATTTTGGAGGGTGTATTCAAGCCTTGGGTACACAAACATTTTGGCCGCAGACCTTGCACATTCCAACAGGACTCAGCACCATCGCACTCAGCACGCGCCACCCAAGAATGGTTACAAAATGAGGTTCCTCGCTTCATTTCCAGCGCACAATGGCCATCAAAATTTTCGGATACCAATCCGTTGGACTATTGTGTCTGGAGTATTTTAAAAAGCAAGGTTGGCACTAAAAAATACCAAAGTGTCGATCACCTAAAGAAAGCGTTTCGCCGGAAATGGGCCAAGAAAACGCAGAGCAACAGACGGGCAGCGTGTGACGGTTTCATTGGCCGTTTGAAGGCCATGATTCGTGTCAAAGGTGACCATTTCGAACAAATCTAAACTTGTTCTAAAATTGCTATTTGATGCTATTTCCGACATTTTCTGCTTTTATTGAATGTAATTAAAAAAAAAGTTGAAAAGCAGTAAGTTCAGCCGAGCCGAACTTTTAATACCCTCCACCATTTGCAACGAATTTGGAAATTTTCATAAAAATAAAATCCTTAAAAAATTCGGTTAAAATTTAATTTAAAAAATACCGAATATAGCCTTTATTTTGGGGTCTATGCGACGTGGGCATACATAGGCATTGTGTGTCATAAGCCATTACCATATTCAAATTCGAAACTTGAAATAAACGGTGAATAATGTAGCTAAAATCCTCAAAATATTGTATATAAGGAGGTGCCGTTAAATTGGAGCTGTGCGAAGACCAGGACCAGCATAGACAATTTTCTGTCACAGGCTGTAGCATCCATTACGAACTTCAAATACCAAATCTCAAACAATTTCGGTGGGTATTGTACCTAAAATCGTCAAAATACCGAATATAGGGAGGTACTGATATGTGGGGCCTATACGAAGACCTGGACCCGCACAGATAATTTTCTGTCACAGACTGTAGTTCCCACAACGAACTTCAAATACCAATTTTTAAACAATTCCGGTGAATAATGTCGCTAAAATCATCAAAATACCGAATATAGGTAGGTACCGTTATTTGGGGGCTATATGAAAACGTGGACTTACACGGTCCATTTACGAACTTAACCTGCCTACTGGAAAAATAAACATGTGTGCAAAATTTTAGCCATCTATTTCAATTCATTCGAAAGATAGCGTGATTACAACAGACAGATAGACGGACGGACAGACAGACGGACATCGCTAGATCGACTTAGAATTTTACGCTGAACAAGAATATATATACTTTGTTGGGTCTGACATGAGTATTTCGAGGAGTTACAAATGGAATGACAAAGTTAATATACCCTCCATAGTATGGTGGAGGGTATAAAAAGTAAAAATTATGTCGTTTGGCTTTGTTGCAGTCTATTTATCTCACTCTGTAGATCATGTGGTGGTGGAAATATTGGGATGTGTTTGAAACATATCGAAGGCTCATTTTGCTTTTTATGAGGGTCATGTTTGTTCAAAATGTTGACCTATTGTGGGGCGGTACCAGAAGGAGTGTACTAATATTGCCAGAATTATTTTGCTTTGAAATTTGAAATATTTAGAGCAAATTCCATGCTTCCATTTCAGTGCAGTCAAAACGAACAACGAGCGAAAAAAACGTTACTTTTCCGATCTCATTTCAATTTTGTCTCCGCGCTATCGTAACCCATATCAGTTTTGTAAATTTTTTATTTGACAACAACATCGTTGTGTGACATAATTTCCCTTGCATAACAATGAAGAGCTGGTAACGTCTCTGTTCAAACTCTCATTTTGTTGATATTGGAGTACAGATGGAATATCAAAGAAACACAAAATCGACAACAACAACAAAATAATTGGCTCGTTTAAACGTCATAGCGACGGTAAGACGCAACACAATGGCAATGGCAAGCAAGTTGCCAACAAACAACAACACCAGCCTTAGATGATGGCACAGATCGTGCAACATGACTGTCAATGCAACACAAACACAGCAAACAGCAGATGCTGCTGCAGCAACACCATGCCTTCAATGTTCTTGCTGTTGGCTGCCTGACTGCCTAGCTGCCCGACTGACTGATAAAAATAATAATAAAGCACCACAGGCAAAATATATTGTGTTCCATTAAATAGTCTAACATTATTGCAAATTAAATAATTATCCGTTTTGCGACAAGGTTTTTAGCATAAGTTTCTACTGATTATGGGTATGCAAAGAAGTAGAGGAAGGAGTAGATTCCGAAGAAGATGCAGGCGACGATGTGGAGGCCTAACCGTTTTCTTTACGCTTTTCGTTCGGGGCTTGGAATTTGGGTTGCCTTCAAATATATTCGAAACTTACTGTGTGTGTCGCCGGTAAAGGGGAAATTTAGAACGCCACAGAATATCAACTTACTCGCATTTTAATTTCACATGTTCATAATGTAGCGTATAACATAAAACAAATGTGGCAGGTAGTATTCAGGATTCTCATTTTTTAGGAGTGCACGTTTGGAACCGGCCTTATAGCTCGTCGGAGGGGGGGTTCGCTAACCTTGGACAATCCCATTGCCACTGAGCTACTATTTAAATATAAAAAAAATTACGTGCATTTTTCTTTGGGTGTACAAAAAAGGATCTAGCACTATAGGAGGAAACGGAAACAGCTTAGTAGAGCAAGAGCTCTGTAAGAAAAAAAGTTAACAGACTAGTAACAGAAAGGTATTTTAAATTTGGAGAAAATCGAAACATGTTGAAATAGAGGAGAAGTAAAGAGACCAAATGACGCGAGCAACATGATGTTTTGTTGCTCAAAAGAGCCCACCCAACCGTGACTGCAACATGATGTATCCAAGGAAAGTGTAAAGTGTTGTTGCAGCCCCTGTAACGTCCAAAGCAACCTTTTCCTACTTTAAAGAGAACTCAAACGGATTTGATTTAATTTATTCTGAGTTCATTTTCTTCTCTTTATTTAACAAATCAAAGATTAACATTGGATTCCAATATTATTGCTAATTTTTATTTCATTAAATAATATTATTCTATAATATTTCAAAGAACTCAATGTGGGAAAACAACTTTAGTGAATAGAATAATTTCAACATCATTAAAATAACCTTATAGAGTTTCAACGATATTCTCAATAAATTTCCACAACGAGACAAAAATATGAAAAGTTATTTGAAAGAAGAAAAAAAATAATAAAAAAAAAAACGATATTTTTAAGGGGAAAAATATAACTAAACTATAAATAAAGATATATATATAAAAAAAATTTAGAATTAATTTTTTTATAAATACTATTAAATTTAAATTCAATTATAATTTCAGGTAAGTACCCACAATAATCAAAAGAAAAAGGAAATTATAAAGATTTGCATATTTAAATTTTTTTTCTTTCAGAAATAACCAACTTTTTGGTCATCTGCGTATGTTGGGTAACCAAACGATGTCAAATTATCACAAGGCAGTTGTGAGTTCTAAATAGGGTGACCATATAGTTCATCAAAAATTATCAATAATTTTTAAAAAGTCTATTATTAGGATCTTATCGTGCAAAACTAATGTCTTTCGGCATCAGAATTCTAAATATTTTAATTTGAACTGATTTCAATACTCAACTACTGAACAATTTTGATTAAAATTATAGTTTAAATATTGTAACAAATCATATGTGTACCTGGTCACTCTCCCCTATTCTCATTATACATTAATATCAACAAAGGCAAATAAAAGAGTGCATTGACTTACTTTGATTCTCCTTGTGTTTCTCCTTCGTAGAAAGCGCTTTCGACGTCGGCAGTGTAGTGTTGTTGTTAGCATGAATGGAGTGTAGGCAGAGAATGTGAGAGATGTTGAACGGGAGACTTTAACATTTTGCACATGATGAACACAATGTTATTACTTATGTTAGTTAACATTTGCAAGAAGGAACATCACTTAACAGAATAAAACAGCAGTAGGTTTTCAACTAAGTTAAATCGTGACATTAATGATCATTTAAGGTCATAAAAATTCCAAACAAATTATATGTATGCTCATGTGTATATTAAGTGATGTTTCTTCTGCAAAAACCAACGGGGATCAAAAATTGTTCATTTAAAAGCAAAAACTTATGTATATTTTTTTCACTTTTTCAATTATTCCTTATGAACACTTGTTTATATGTCTCTTTCTTGATCTTTTTTTTCCTTTTTCTTAGAGAGAAAATTATAATTTAGGAGAAAAATAAAATCCTTAAATATAAATTACACTAGAATATTACGATTTTAATTATTTCCAAATTACTATTGGTGATTTTTCCCTTATTATCACTTTGACCGAAATATCGAGTGAAAAAATTAGTTTTTAAACCGAAGTAGCGACTCTTGTGGTTAACTCACGTTGAAATGAACCTTCTGGCACTATATTTGGAGGCTTATTTTATACAGAACAGACTATTAGGGGTAAAATAATTTTTACTTTTGTCGTTCGTGCAAAATTCACTTGATGAAGGAGTCTTTGCGACGGTCGGAAAACGGCGTTACATTAATTAGATGATGCGTTCGTTGAGATGACAAAGAGGAACTGAATTTGCATATTCATGAGGTGTGTGAGCTCAGTGTGACAGTGGGAGAATAGCTTTTAAGCGGATAATCTCACTTAACCTCTATTCTCTAGCCTGTATAAATGATGAGGAATTCAGCCATTAAATCTTTTGAACAAAAGTTAAGAATGTTGAATAATAAAATTGGAATAAAAGCTAAAGCGGTTGAATACGGTCCAAAAGGTCAATTCTTCAGGAATAATTTGGCCAAAAAAATCCAAAAAAATGTGGCACTTAACAATGCACGCAAAGATAAAACGCAAACGTTAAGTGAAGGAAAATTTTGTTACCTTTCTTTCTTTTTTTTTAAAGAACTATTTTTAGATTAAAAAAATCACTTTCTCTTAACAATTCTTCTGAAGTTTACTATAGGAGTTTCACTTAACCAAATGGACGAGTTTCCTTCTAAGATTTTAGAAGAAACCTTGGCATTGCTTTAAGCTAACGTTTCTATTCCAAAACTATCGTTAAAAGTATAAAAAATAAACAAAGGTAGAACGTCAATTAGCTGATAGATCATTTGCACAAATTCAAACAAGTGGAAGGCAGAGGTCGCTTTGTTAAGCCGTTACAATTCGAATGCAAACAAATTAAAAAGAAAGAAGTTATATGAAACAAAATGCTGCCAGGAATGCAAGCGCCACTACAATTCCCCCCAGCCAAAATCAGCATTGGGGTAAGAGGTTTTACATCCAAAGCTGATCCCGCTTGCATCCAAGATACCTACTGTCGAATGTCTTTTGCGTGGTATATGCCCACAAGATTTCCCTGCAAGTCTTCCAACTCATAATTGGAATTGCCAAGCTTTCGACGCACTCGAGACTTGAGGAAAGTCGGCGCTAACTTTGCACTGTAGCCTTGAGAAAAGTTGCTTTGCTTGAAATTTCGCCTGTAAACCTCCTGACCAATATCATAGGACACCTCTTTGCTTCGAAGATTATAAGATCGCTGGTTTCTTTCAAATTGTTTTTGCATTGTATCCCTAGCTTTATTTCCGGCTACGGCAAGAGAATCCTCCTTGCTGAACCTAACAGTTCTATCCTCTAGCATATTTAGTTGACGTAAAAGCGAATACGCTGACCCGTTTGTTACCATGTGTTGGCCAAATACTAGGTAGTACGGTGTAGTCCCGATAGAAGAATGGAACGACGACCTAAATGCACAACAAATTTTACTAAGCATTTGATCCCAATCCTTTTGGCTAGGTGAGACATAAGATTTGATTGCTGCAAGTACTGAACGATTAACTCGTTCAGAGGCATTTACTTGTGGTGCATGAACTGCAGTAAACATGTGGTGCACTTTATAACGCTGAAGGAATTTGCTGAATTGGTTTGATCTAAATTGGGAACCGTTGTCTGACACTATAGTTTCGGGAACACCATATGTATAAAACAATTCATTTTCTAAGTAATCGATAACTATATCAGAGGAAAACCTTTTAACTGGTTTTAAAAATGGAAACTTAGTCATATGATCCACAACCACTAATATTCCTATGTTTCCTTGCTTAGATCTTGGGTAGGGTCCCAAAAAATCTATGTATATTTTCTGAAAGAACCTATGGGTTTCAGCTGTCTGTCCCATTGGTGGTCGTAAAGGTTGGCTGGGATGCTTGGTGGACTTACAAATTTCGCATCCATTTACATAGTTTTTAACATCCACCACCATGTTTGGCCAAAAGAAGAATTTCCTCAATGTGAATAATGTTTTATTTATTCCTCCATGAGCTGATAATGGGTCATCATGGGCCCTTTTTAAAACCTCGGGAACCATTTCCTGTGGTATCCATAATTTCCATGCGAGATCATCCTGGACTTGTTCCCCCGTTGCGTGTTCCGTACGCCGATAAAGATACCCATCTATTATTCGCAAGTCAGGCATTTTATCCAACGTTTTCTCTACCTTTTCAAGCAACTGGTTATAGCTGTCAGACTTAAAATGTGGGGAATCTAAATCAGCAAACATACCACTACAATCCTGGGAATTTCTATGATCGGTCATAGCAAGCACAGAAAGACTATCTACACCAAAAGCTGACAAATCCTCGGAGTTTGTTCTGGAAAGCGCATCAGGTACTACGTTTTGACTACCACGCCTATGTTTTATCGAAAATTTGTAGCCTTGAAGCTTTAAAGCCCATCGAGCAAGTCGCGTACTGAGGTCCGTTTGGGACATGAGCCATTTCAATGACGCATGGTCAGTTATGACAGTAAACTCATGTCCTTCCACGTACGCTCTGAATTTTTTAATGCTTAGCATTGCTGCCAAACATTCTTGTTCGGTCACCGAATAGTTACGTTGGGCTTGATTGAGTTTCTTTGACATGAAGGCAATAGGAAACTCTGCGCCCTCCGTATCTTTCTGAACCAATACACCTCCTATTCCAGTTCGGCTAGCGTCACAGTGTATGTAAAACGGCTGTGAGAAATCTGGGCTATGCAAAACTGGAGCGGTGCTCAGATGGGTCTTCAAAGTGTCAAATGCTTTTTGAGCTTCATTACTCCATATAAATTTACGCTTTGTTTTCGTGAGATCTGTCAGAGGCGTGGCAATCGAAGCGTAATCCCTGATAAATTTCCTGTACCATCCTGTCATTCCTAGGAATCTCCTTACTTGCTTCACTGAGTGCGGAACAGGAAAATCGGTGATTGCGGACACTTTATCGGGGTCTGTCTTAATGACACCTCCTCCAACTAAATGGCCAAGATATTTCACCTCTGCAACGCAGAAGTTACTTTTTTCCACATTGATAGTCAGTCCCGATTCGCGTATTTTACCAGCAACTAGCTTAAGAACTTCCAGATGTCTTTCAAAAGATTCCGAAACGATCAGCAAGTCATCAAGGTAAACAAACACTTCCGTCCTGAGAGGCGGTGGAATGACCTTATCCATTAGACGCGACATGGTCTGAGGGGCATTACACAAGCCAAAAGGCATGACCGTGTAATGGTACAACGGCCTCCCAGGAACGGTGAATGCTGTTTTCTCTTTCGACTGCTGATCTAGCGGAATCTGCCAAAAGGCATCCTTCAGATCTATTGCTGTAATATACTCCGCTCTTGGTAAACGGCTTAGGATGCCATCTATGTGGGGTAACGGGTAGGCATCGCCAATAGTTACTGAGTTTAACTTTCGACTATCTAAACATAACCTGTTTTTTCCTGGCTTCCTGTGGAGGACCACTGGTGACGACCAGGGACTGTTAGATTCTTCGATAACCCCAAGCTCAAGCATTCTATCTAATTCGTCGTATATCAATTTCTCAATAGCTGGAGAAACCGGAAAATGTCTTTGTTTAATAGGCTTTGCAGAACCTGTATCTATAACATGCTCCAGAATGTGCGTTTTCCCTAATCCTTCCTTGGTAAATGACGGAAACAGACCAACTACAGTTTTCAATTGTTGTCTTTGTATTTCGGAAAGCTGAACCTGTGGTGAAATCTCATCTATCATAGAAATATTGTCAGAAGTGTAATCTTTGCTAGTCAAGCCAGGCGGAAGCAAGTTGAATAAGTTCCAAAAATCAACTCCCAAAAACAGGTCTTTATCCAAACTAGGTATAATGAAGATTGTAATGTCCTTTTCTACTCCTTTAAACGTTATTTTTGTCTCAACAAAACCTACTATTTCCTGATTATTGCCATCCGCTGTTTTGACAAACGACTTTAATTTTTTATATTTCCCTGAATCCAAATACCTTCTAGCAGCTCCGGCACCGACACAACTCAAAGAGGCTCCTGTATCCATTAACCCTAGCATCTTCTCCCCAAAGAGAATTACCTCAGCATATGGTCGAATATCGGAGGGCTTATCTAAAACAGAACATACGAATTTCTTGCTGAAACTCTTCACTTTCCTCCAGAATTCGCGAATTCTCTTGGCCGATCTAGATATTTTGGGAGTCTCGTCGAAAATCCTATTACGCGCTTCATAATACTCCCTCACTCGCACGTGTAAAGGTTTGAATAAATGAGACGTTGAGGTAGTCCTATTCGAATCCACATTATTCAAGGTTTCACTAATATTTATATTATTGACAATTTTGGGTATTTTATGATTTATTGGAATGTTAGGTCTCTTCAATAATGTTACTCCATATCCGATTTTTTTTTCGGTGCACTCGTTTGTGCACCCGATCGACAGTTTTTTTGGTTACATCTTTTGCACGTTGGTTTGTAAGTATCCGGGGCACCACAACCGTAACAAAAGATTGTCATTTCAGACAGACAATCCTGGTATCGATGTCCTTCTTGGCGACAATTCCAACAAATTAAGTTTAGTGCTGATATTTGTTCATTTTCAACAGATGGCAACTCCACGTCATCATCTACTAGCACTTCATCTATACCATAGACCTTTTTCCCAACGACGCCTTGCTTGGATAGTACACTGCCATGTTTTCGTCGAATGTCCTGAAGGAAGAATTCCCTCCTCCTACATATATCTCTGAGTTCTTGGATCGAGGCAACTTTCAAATTCAAAATCTCATGTTGGATTTCGGGTAATAAATTTCTTCTCAAAACCTCCACTAACATTCTATTCGACAAAGGCTCCTTCAATCTGTCTGTTAATTGGACAACAGAGTCATAGAAGTCATCAAAGCTTTCACCTGGTTTCTGTTTGCGGTCCCTAATTAATTCTCGAATATCAACATCCGAACGTGAATCACCATATTGCTGACGCAAGACCCTGCACAAGTCAACCCAGGACACATGTGAGACCGACCGATGGTACCGCCAAAACCAATCGGCTGCTTTCCCTTCGAAAAGTGCACTCGCGTTTCGGCAAAGTAAATCGAAATTACTTTGAAGCGTTTGCACCGTAAGGGATTCGATTCTATAAACAAAATTTTCAACGCTAAGACCACACGAATTACCAGTGAATTTTATCCTCCAATTAGATATAATGTGTAGGACTTTATCGGGTCTCGATGCCAAATCTGAAGAAGATGACTGCTGGGAACCAGTAGGTCCAAGCCGACTATTATCCAAGTGACCGTGGTTCTGTGAATTATTGGGAGAAATTCCGAACATTTCACGGAATGTGCGTTCTTCTACTGCTGCCGCTGTCTGTATTTGTCTTGGAGACGGATGCTGGTTTGCTGTTGGCATAGCAGGAGCTGGGGCACTCTGTCCATTCAAGTTTAATCTCGATAATTGCGACTCAATATTGCTTTGAACTAAACGAGAAACCTGGTTGCTTATGCTAGAAAGAAGCTGGGCTTGCTGAGCGGAAACAATTGAGCTGATCATATGCTGAAGATCACCAGGTCGAATGCTTGCACCACTATCTACAACACCAGCATTTGTTGGCATTGTTGAAGCAGAGCTAGACTGCTCTTCGATAGGCTGATTTCCAGCTGGTTGAACGGAGGCTGATCTCGCCTGAGATCTAGTGCAAGCACCGGATGAACTGGGAGTAGGAGGCTCACTATACAATCTCGTATTGCATAGGGGACAATATGGCCTAATTTTCTCGCATTTTGTTAGGCACGATTTATGAAAAGTATGCCCACAATTGGTTTTATGTAATTGGGATTTAGTCTTGATCAAAGAGGCACATGCTCCGCAGACAGGAGCCCTTTCCTCCGAATGCTCGTTAATAGTGTCTTCTTTACTGTTTTCAACCGACATGGCAAACTATTTGAGTGAATGGGCACAATGTATACTCTATAAGGCAAAAACAACCAACCAAGCAATCTATGTAAGAGGAGAACAAAATCAAATGCAAAAGCTCTCAGATACTTTCAATAACAAATCGTATCAATACTGAAGAATACTGCTATATTCCTATCGACAAAAAGTTCGAGTACCAACTGAAAGAATTCAATGCAATAATTAGGAAGTAAAAATAACAATTGGATCAGGCAATTCAGAAAATATAGGAAATACTTCTGAAAAAATCCGAGAATAGAATCAATGAATTTCACCTATATACAATCAAATCGACTTAAAAAAAAACGATTTATAAATGGTATAACATGAAATCCATGTAACAAAAGAATATTAAAAAAAAAATAAATTGTATGCAAAAGCAAAAATTTCACTACGATAACTAAACCGAAATTATATTAATTCCGGCCAAAACATAGGAAGTAACTCAAGAAAGATACGGAACAGGTTTCTAAAATTATTTCATTATTAAGTACCAATTAATACACAGGTTATTTCAATACCCAAAGATGGTCAATTGCAATAATGAAAAGCAGGAAAGCAATTAGTTCCATATTTTAAATGATAACCACATTCAGTATCTTACCTACAAGGATATTGAATGCACAATACCATCCTATATTTGGAAATAAATAAACCCGAAGTTTCCTGGGCAACTATAATTAACATAAATATCATCAAAGAAATAGTACCAAAGCATCAAACTCTTGAGTGCCAAGGATAATAACTAAATTAAAAACCAGTATATGGAAGAAATAAAAAAAAGATATAAATTTGGGATTATTCAACTAATATTTTTCCATATAATCGTACCAATCAGAAGCTGATAAAAAAGCAAGTTAATCAAGAAAACGGGATACCTGATTTCTTCTGTTAAGTTTAATCCGTTTGAGAATCCTTTTGTAGTAAAGGTTTGCTATTAAGGACGTCATTTGGCTCAATAAGAAAAAGATAGGATAGAATAGAATAATTAGGAAAAATACTCATTCTCTGGCATGGAAATTATACTCCATGTTTCCAGAAGAATAATGGTGATTATGGTTATATTGACCCAAAGTGTCATAGGGTAAGATCGAGCCAAGTCAAAGCTCAGAAGCAGAATTCCACTACAAACTTAAGTGCCAACAACGCCATAAAATGGTTGGGAGGAAAGCAATGGAAATTAATGGTCATTTAAGGATAAACATGTAACCCAATATGTATTCCAATTAATTAGCCAGTACCTTATAAGAAGAAAGAACAAAAAGTAAGATCGGATATAACATGTAGAAAATCAATCTTGAAAAGAAAAGTAAATTATAAAGGTGTTTTTGTGAACCCGAATAATTGTGACTTTCAGACAGATGGTGGTTCTGTTAAGGATACTATTAATATTCGGGCCCCACGTTGGGCGCCATTTTATATTATGTAGCGTATAACATAAAACAAATGTGGCAGGTAGTATTCAGGATTCTCATTTTTTAGGAGTGCACGTTTGGAACCGGCCTTATAGCTCGTCGGAGGGGGGGTTCGCTAACCTTGGACAATCCCATTGCCACTGAGCTACTATTTAAATATAAAAAAAATTACGTGCATTTTTCTTTGGGTGTACAAAAAAGGATCTAGCACTATAGGAGGAAACGGAAACAGCTTAGTAGAGCAAGAGCTCTGTAAGAAAAAAAGTTAACAGACTAGTAACAGAAAGGTATTTTAAATTTGGAGAAAATCGAAACATGTTGAAATAGAGGAGAAGTAAAGAGACCAAATGACGCGAGCAACATGATGTTTTGTTGCTCAAAAGAGCCCACCCAACCGTGACTGCAACATGATGTATCCAAGGAAAGTGTAAAGTGTTGTTGCAGCCCCTGTAACGTCCAAAGCAACCTTTTCCTACTTTAAAGAGAACTCAAACGGATTTGATTTAATTTATTCTGAGTTCATTTTCTTCTCTTTATTTAACAAATCAAAGATTAACATTGGATTCCAATATTATTGCTAATTTTTATTTCATTAAATAATATTATTCTATAATATTTCAAAGAACTCAATGTGGGAAAACAACTTTAGTGAATAGAATAATTTCAACATCATTAAAATAACCTTATAGAGTTTCAACGATATTCTCAATAAATTTCCACAACGAGACAAAAATATGAAAAGTTATTTGAAAGAAGAAAAAAAAATAATAAAAAAAAAAACGATATTTTTAAGGGGAAAAATATAACTAAACTATAAATAAAGATATATATATAAAAAAAATTTAGAATTAATTTTTTTATAAATACTATTAAATTTAAATTCAATTATAATTTCAGGTAAGTACCCACAATAATCAAAAGAAAAAGGAAATTATAAAGATTTGCATATTTAAATTTTTTTTCTTTCAGAAATAACCAACTTTTTGGTCATCTGCGTATGTTGGGTAACCAAACGATGTCAAATTATCACAAGGCAGTTGTGAGTTCTAAATAGGGTGACCATATAGTTCATCAAAAATTATCAATAATTTTTAAAAAGTCTATTATTAGGATCTTATCGTGCAAAACTAATGTCTTTCGGCATCAGAATTCTAAATATTTTAATTTGAACTGATTTCAATACTCAACTACTGAACAATTTTGATTAAAATTATAGTTTAAATATTGTAACAAATCATATGTGTACCTGGTCACTCTCCCCTATTCTCATTATACATTAATATCAACAAAGGCAAATAAAAGAGTGCATTGACTTACTTTGATTCTCCTTGTGTTTCTCCTTCGTAGAAAGCGCTTTCGACGTCGGCAGTGTAGTGTTGTTGTTAGCATGAATGGAGTGTAGGCAGAGAATGTGAGAGATGTTGAACGGGAGACTTTAACATTTTGCACATGATGAACACAATGTTATTACTTATGTTAGTTAACATTTGCAAGAAGGAACATCACTTAACAGAATAAAACAGCAGTAGGTTTTCAACTAAGTTAAATCGTGACATTAATGATCATTTAAGGTCATAAAAATTCCAAACAAATTATATGTATGCTCATGTGTATATTAAGTGATGTTTCTTCTGCAAAAACCAACGGGGATCAAAAATTGTTCATTTAAAAGCAAAAACTTATGTATATTTTTTTCACTTTTTCAATTATTCCTTATGAACACTTGTTTATATGTCTCTTTCTTGATCTTTTTTTTCCTTTTTCTTAGAGAGAAAATTATAATTTAGGAGAAAAATAAAATCCTTAAATATAAATTACACTAGAATATTACGATTTTAATTATTTCCAAATTACTATTGGTGATTTTTCCCTTATTATCACTTTGACCGAAATATCGAGTGAAAAAATTAGTTTTTAAACCGAAGTAGCGACTCTTGTGGTTAACTCACGTTGAAATGAACCTTCTGGCACTATATTTGGAGGCTTATTTTATACAGAACAGACTATTAGGGGTAAAATAATTTTTACTTTTGTCGTTCGTGCAAAATTCACTTGATGAAGGAGTCTTTGCGACGGTCGGAAAACGGCGTTACATTAATTAGATGATGCGTTCGTTGAGATGACAAAGAGGAACTGAATTTGCATATTCATGAGGTGTGTGAGCTCAGTGTGACAGTGGGAGAATAGCTTTTAAGCGGATAATCTCACTTAACCTCTATTCTCTAGCCTGTATAAATGATGAGGAATTCAGCCATTAAATCTTTTGAACAAAAGTTAAGAATGTTGAATAATAAAATTGGAATAAAAGCTAAAGCGGTTGAATACGGTCCAAAAGGTCAATTCTTCAGGAATAATTTGGCCAAAAAAATCCAAAAAAATGTGGCACTTAACAATGCACGCAAAGATAAAACGCAAACGTTAAGTGAAGGAAAATTTTGTTACCTTTCTTTCTTTTTTTTTAAAGAACTATTTTTAGATTAAAAAAATCACTTTCTCTTAACAATTCTTCTGAAGTTTACTATAGGAGTTTCACTTAACCAAATGGACGAGTTTCCTTCTAAGATTTTAGAAGAAACCTTGGCATTGCTTTAAGCTAACGTTTCTATTCCAAAACTATCGTTAAAAGTATAAAAAATAAACAAAGGTAGAACGTCAATTAGCTGATAGATCATTTGCACAAATTCAAACAAGTGGAAGGCAGAGGTCGCTTTGTTAAGCCGTTACAATTCGAATGCAAACAAATTAAAAAGAAAGAAGTTATATGAAACAAAATGCTGCCAGGAATGCAAGCGCCACTACAATAATAGCCAGCCAGCCAGCCGCACTTATCAAAGTGGCAATTGGGGGGAAAGAGTGCCAACTGGCTGCAGGTCACTAATTGATGACCAACAAATTTCAATGTAAAAATGTAGAATATTTTTGACTTTTATGACTGGGTGTATATAGGAAAGCTGCTTGCAAAGAATATGTCGAACTTTTCGCTATGATCCAGTTAAAATGCAGGCGTATGTGCCACTTTAGGCATTACTAGTAATGATAACTTCAAACCCTTTTATATGACTAGTATCCCAAAAATTATGACATCTAGTACCTTTTGAAACGATTTACATTCTTCCTAACTTTGTTTCCCCTATAAAATTTCACGATCACTTAAAAACATCAAATTACCAGTGGGACCCTCAGCCATATGGCTACAGAGGGTATATATTATTTGATATGACGAAAACTTATCTCACCGAAATAACGTTTAGACTCTAGGTCTTTTTGGGCCAAATCCGTTTCAGGGCATTTGATATCGATCTGGGGATGTCCGTCCGTCTACCTGGCAGATTGGCTGGTTCGCACAATAAATCTCGAAGGGAGTATCCGATGAGATCCAAACTTGCCAAATTTAGATCGAGTTCAGAGTTGGGCAATATGGGTGCACTCCCTTTGACACCAAAGGTCGAAAATATCACAACTATTTATTAAAATTGTGGGAAAAACTTTTCAAATCTTAATATTTTTATCAGTGCTAGGTCGGATGGGAAAATGACCAATATCGGCTCAATCCCCAAGGTAATCTATGTTAAAGCTCATGTCTGTACAAATGAGCCTGCTACAATTGAAGCTTTGAATGACACCGTTGAAGCATTTATTTGTGAGATGCTGACCGAAATGTTAACAAGTTAAAAAGCAGTAAGTTCGGCCGGGCCGAACTTTGATTACCCTCCACCATTTGGAACGAATTTGGAAATTTTCAAAAAATAAAATCCGTTAAAAATTCTGTTAAAATCTTGAAAATACCGAATATAGCCGTTATATTGGGGCGCATACGACATGGACCTACATAGGAATTGTTTGTTATAAGCCATTACCATATTATAAACAGTAGTAGCACCTTCAAAATACCGAATATAGGGAGGTACTGATATATGGGACCTGTACGAAGACCTGGACCTGCATAAAAATTTTGTGTACGTAATTTGAAACTACTCCGGTGAATAATGACGCTAAAATCATCAAAATACGGAATATTGGGAGGTGCTGTTATTGGGGGAGCTATACGAAGACGTGGAACTGCACAGACAATTTTCTATTATAAGGTGTAAATCCATTACGAACTTCAAATGCCAAATTTGAAACAATTCCGGTGAATAATGACGCTAAAATCATCAAAATACCGAATATGGGGAGGTACCGTTATAGGGGGGCTATACGAAGACGTGGGCCTGCACAGGCAATTTTCTGTCGTAGGCTCTAGTATCCATTTCGAACTTCAAATACCGAATTTGAAACAATTCCGGTGATAAATGACGCTAAAATCATCAAAATACCGAATATTGGAAGGTGCCGTTATATCGGAGCTATACGAAGACGTGGACCTACATGAACCATTCACGAACTTAACCTGCCTACAAAATAAACATGTGTGCTAAATTTTAGCCAATTCGTTCGACAGATAGCGTGATTACAACAGACAGACGGACAGACAGACAGACTTAGTTCTTTTTGGTAATATTTGTACAATTATAGTACACCACCCCATTATCTTATTGGCAGATATCAACAGAGAACCAACGTCAAATTTTGAGATTCTAACTCTATCTTCTCACCCAACCCCCGCTTTGACACCACTTTGTACTTTTCGAACAATTTTAGTACACAATTCCAAAACCACCTTCATATCTTAACCACATACACCGACAGTGACACCTATATTAGGACTTAAGCTATATCCCTTAATCCAATGCTTAATTTAGTAGCATTTAGTACTCTTCGTACAAATATAATACATATTTCCAAAACCATTTCCATATCTCACTTCCGCAGACGGCAACAGAGACATTCAGAGGATTCCAGCCATATTTAGTACTATTCGTACAACTATAGTATACATTTCCAACACCACCCCTTTACTTAATCCCAGATACCAACCAAGACCCTAATATCAAATGTTAAGATTCAAACTCTAGCTCTTCACCAAATACACAATTTTGTACCACTTTGTACTTTTCGTACAAATGTAGTACGTATTTACAACACCACCAACAGTGACATCTATTTCAAAATTGAGGTTCTCAGCTGTATACCTTCAGCCAATACCAAATTTGGTACTATTTAGAACCTTTCGTATAATTGTAGTACGGATTTCCAAAATCATCTACATTATCAATTTCATTATCAATTTCAGAGAGAGCAATAGTGACATTTATATCGAATTTCGGAATTCCAGCTCTATCCCTTCCAATACCAAATTTAGTACCATTCATAACTTTTCCTACAAATATAGTACACATTTCCTAAACCACCTCTATATGCCCAGGCTACACATGAATAGTATATAACAAGAATTCCAAATTTCAAGCACTATATGTTACCATATTGTACCAAATATAGTACCATTCGTACTTTTGATGCACTTGTAGTGCACGTTTCCAAAACCACCTCTTTACCATAAACCATCCTACAACACTGATCCCAAAACAGAATTTTAAAATTCCAGCTTCATCCTTTTACCCTAAACCAAATTGTTCTAAATTTTAGTTCCATTTAGTGCAGTTCGCACACTTAGTACAAATTTGCAAACCACATTTTCGCACCCTTTTAGTACGAGTTTCCAAATATTCAGCCTTATCACGTGCCTACGCACCAAGACTGACCCTCGAACAAAATTTCAAGATCCTAGCATTGAATACCTTTGATTACTCTCTTGAGGGTTAACATTTAAGATGGAAAGAATGATGATGATCTCACCATAGTCCGGAGGGAATATTAAGTTTGTCATCCCGTTTGTAACTCCTCGAAATATACATTTTAGACCCCACAAAGTATAGATATTCTTGATCAGCATAAAATTCTATGTCTATTTATCAATGTCCGTCCGTCTGTCCGTCTGTGGAAATCACTCTAGCTTCCGAACGAAATGAAGTAGGTTGATAAAATTTTACTCAAATGTGTACTATGTCTGCAGGATTTTTGGTATTGAAAATGGGCCATGTAGGTCCACGTCTTCGTATAGCCTCCATATAATGGTACCTCCCGATATTCGGTGTTTTGATGATTTTAGCGACATTATTTACCGGAATTGTTTCAAATTTGGTATTTGAAGTTTGTAATAGATATTACAGCATAATACACAAAATGGGCCATATAGATCCACGTCTTCGTATAGCCCCCATGTAATGTAACGACATTATTTACCGGAATTGTTTCAATTTTGGTATTTGAAGTTCGTAATGGATACTACATCCTAAGACAGAAAATGAGCCATGTAGGTCCACCTCTTCGTATAGCCCCCATATAACGGTACCCCCGGATATTCGGTATTTTTATGATTTTTGCGACATGTGGAACTATTTCAAACTTGGTATTTGAAGTTCGTAATGGATGTTGAAGCCTATGACATAAAATTGTCTGTGCAGGTCCACGTCTTCGTATAGCCCCCGTATAACGCCCCATATTTTGACGATTTTAGGTACAATACTCACCGAATTGTTTGAGATGTTGTATTTAAAGTTCGTAATGGATGCTACAGCCTGTGACAGAAAATTGTCTATGCAGGTCCAGGTTTTCATATAGCTCCGATAGAACGGTATCTCCCTATATACGGTATTTTTGATGCTTTTAGCTACATTATTCACAGTTTATTTCAAGTTTCGAATTTAAATATGGTAATGGCTTATGACCAATATAACGGCTATATTCTGTATTTTTAAGATTTCAGCAGAATTTTTAACGGATTTTATTTTTTGAAAATTTCCAAATTCGTTTCAAATGGTGGAGGGTATTCAAATTTGGGCCCGGACGAACTTACGGCTTTTTATCTTGTTTTGTATTGCTCCGTTTAGTACTTGCCAACTAGTTCCATGCCCACGTGGCTATGACAAACACTTACCATGCATTTTAATTTTGGAACACAAACTAATTCTGATGAATCTGGCAGAATGGGATGCCGCTAAAAAACATTAAATGCTAGCGCCAGCCGGTAGTTTATGATTTAGGTCAGAGTTTTGGTGAAATTGAAATTGTTTGTCGGCGTCCGGTTTGTGTGTGCGTGTGTGTGTCAAATGAACATAAAAACGAGTATTTGTGTGTGAGTGAGTTGCAGCACTTTTTCCCACGTTTCAAAAAAAAAAAAAAAAAAAAAAAAAAAAAAAAATTGAAGAGAACTTTTGTCAAATGCAGGTCTATTTTTGGCCGTCAACATGCTGGTCAATTTAATGCAGATTTCAATTTCAATTATTTTCTTTCTGTCCGGTGCATTTGAATGAAACATGTCGGTTCTTTCATGTCGTCAGTAGTAGGGGTTAAAGGCTTTATCCTTGCCATGTACATTCTGGTTAGGAAGGTAGTTATTTTTTCCGAAATATCGAAATAGTCAGTCGTTCATTTCTCTGACAGTTGTTTATTATTGCAAATCCATCAAATACCAACATTTCGAATATGAATTGGTGGTGTTGGGCTTTTTTTGTTGTTGCGTTGAATCCAATATTCCATGAAATGTTAACGACTGCCACAAAATCGAACGCATTGGCACTTGGAACATTTTAAATTTGTACTAATGATTTTTTAAATCGTATGGCTGTATTGAAAATGTATTGAAAATGTCAGTTGAAATTCATTGATTATGATTACACACACATACACCCACACACACATGCATGGAAATTGATGTATTTGTAATGAATTAAATATTTGTTGATTATTTATGTTCAATAAAAACAAACACCCGGTGACAAACTGTATTTGAATAAGTACATGTCGCTAAATGATGTTATCTGCAAATTATGCGAGAATGTTTGGCATTTTAAATTGAATCTCAGTTCTGTAGGGTTCTGTGATTATGGCACAATCGGATTTTTTGTTTAAAGTTTGGAAAACTGATATTGGTTTGTGATTTTATTACTATGTAAGAGACTTGCCAGATTTGGACTATATGGGTTACAGATAAAGTCGACCGAAATATTCCATTTTACACTTCATCTAATACCGATAAAAATATTGGTATGGCCAAAATTGCAAGATAATCGAACATTTATAACCAATTTTATGCAAAATCAAAAATTCCATATTCATCTCAGGTTTTTGGCAAAGAGAAATATATTAGATATAGCAAGTTGATAGATAAAAGTATGGAAAATTTTAACCCTTTGTGAGTGAGGTATCAGAAAGGGCTCACAGATATATATCATCTGCATTACAGATATTGTATTACCAAAAATGTTTATATGTGTGTAATTTGAAGAGTGTTGATTACTTATTTCGCTTTCCTTGATCATTGTGTTCTTCAAAATCTTGAACCCTATGTGGGGCAGGTAGCAAAATAAAGGGTCCTATCTCTACCATCTTTTTAAGAGATCTCGTGTTGATGGAAATATTGGGATGTACCAAGTCTTGAGTGGATTCGGATGTCAATTTCGCTTTTTATGAGATTCATGGATATTCAAAATTTTGAGCCTTTGTGGGGGAGGTACCAGAAGGAGTGGACCGATATACTCCATCTTATCACCAGATCTCGTGTTAATATAAATATTGAGACGTGTGAAATTTGAAGATAATCGGATTCTTACATCACATTTTATGGGAGTTGTAATTATTCAAAATTTTGACTAGATAGAGGTACTAGATAGAGAAGACAGATATTGTCCATTTTCACACCTGACCTAGCACTAACGCAAATATTAGAATTTGCAAAGTTGGAGCCAAATTGGATCATCGATTCTCTATCTGTGCAAAATTTATTTTTTTGAAAATTTCGACCATTTGTGGGGGTACCAGAAGCAGATATATCTTAACACCAGATCTTGGGTTAATATAAATATAAAGAATGCGTGAAATTTGAAGACAATCGTAGTCTTACATCACATTTTATAAGAGTTGTAATTATTCAAAATTTTGACCATTTGTAGGGAAGGTACTTGATGGAGTCCATTTTCACACATGACCTAGCACTGAGGTAAATATTGGGATTTTCAAAGTTGGAGAAAAATTGGATTATCGGTTCTCTTTCTGTGCAAAAAAATATTTTTTTTTTTGAAAATTTCGACCTTTTGTGTGAGAGGTACTAGAAGCAGTGGACCGATATTGCCCATCTCCGAACTCGATCTAGGTTTGACAAAAATATTACAATGCGCCAAGTTTGGCCAAATCGGATACTCCCTTCGAGAGTTATCGTGCGCACCAGCCAGACAGACGGACGGACGGACAATGCTAGATCGACTCCAAATGTTCTGAAGCGTATTTGGTCCAAAGAGACCTATGGTCTAAAACCGTTATTTCGACTAGACCTCTGTTTGACTTAGCTGCAGTTTTTTATCTCATCCTGTATGTTTAATCCGATTTTCACATTTGCAATATGCATTCGGCAACAATGATATTTGTTACCAGATTTCTTATAGAAATACCTTTGCCAAATTTTAACAGGGTCGGCTAAGATTTCAGGACATTCAGGTCGATCTAGCGATGTCCGTTCGTCCGCCTATCTACCTTTCTAGCTGATTCGATCTAAATTCGATTTGGCCTAAACTTGATACTTCGTAATATCATTAGCAAACTTAGAGCGAGTTCGGATATGGGCAATATCGACCTACTCCTTCTGATACCTTTCCAAAAACCGTCAAAATTTTCAAAAAAAAAATTTTTGTGTTTCCTGCACAAAAAAGTATAGTCTGATTTTTCTCCATCTTTGCAAATCCTAATGTTTGCGTCAGAGCTAGGTCAGTTACAATATCGGCCCCCTTCCATCAAGTGGTCAAAATTTTGAATAATAATAATATGTAGAATGTGATGTTGGAGTCCGATAGTCTTCAAATTACCCACAAAAGAATATCTTTTATTAACCGAAGGTCTGGTGTAAAGAGGGAATATATCGGATCACTTCTTCTCGATCCCTCACAGAAAGGGTCAACATTTTGAAAAATCAATGAAGCTCATAAAAAGCGAAATTAACATTCATTCATCAGACTTGGAACATCTCAATATTTCCAGCAACACAAGTTCTGTTATAAATATGGTAAAGATCGGACCATTCCATCTGGTGCCTCCCCCACCTCATGTTGAAAAACAAAGCGCTCAAATAAAGCGAAGTAGGCATCCATCTCTGTTCAGATTTCACATATAAAATTTTTGGTCACACAAGATCTGGATATATAGCCTGAGTACCTATAACCCTTTATTAACTCGATTTTGATCGAAATAATCTTCTAGATCTATATATAGTTCTTTTTGTGTTGAGAAATTGTCCCAAATGAAAACCTGAAATGCCAAATTCATGTTGATTTAATGGAAAATTGTTCTTGAAAACTTCAAAATCAAATCCAAAAAAATCGGGATGAAGAGTTGTTTAGGACTATACCTAAACGCAGATCGATAAATCCTATTTTCAATTCCAAAGTCAACTGTAACCAGATTTTTTCGGAAATTTGAAGGAAACCATTTTGACAATAAATAAAACATAGTTAAGGAACGAGTAGCGGGTAAAACTTTAGTCCATTTTCGTTTATATTATTATTTTTATACCCTCCACCATACTATGGAGGGTATATTAACTTTGTCATTCCGTTTGTAACTCCTCATGTTAGACCCAATAAAGTATATATATTCTTGATCAGCGTAAAATTCTATGTCGATTTAGCGATGTCCGTCTGTCTGTCTGTCTGTCTGTCCGTCCATCTGTCTGTTGTAATCACGCTATCTTTCGAAAGAATTGAGATAGAAGGCTAAAATTTCGCACACATGTTTATTTTTCCAGTAGGCAGGTTAAGTTCGTAGGTCCACGTTTTCATATAGCCCCCATATAATGGTACCTCCCGATATTCGGTATTTTTATGATTGTAGCGACATAATTCACCGAAATTGTTTCAAATTTGGTATTTGAAGTTCGAAATGGATACTACAGCCTAAGACAGAAAACTATCTGTGTAGGTCCACGTCTTCGTATAGCCTCCATATAACGGTACCTCCCGATACTCGGAATGTTGATGATTTTAGCGTAATTATTCACCGGAATTCTTTCAAATTACGTATTTAGAGATCGTAATGGGAACTAGAGTCTCTGACAGAAGATTGTCTATGCAGGTCCAGGTTCTCGTATAGGCCCCATATATCAGTACTCCCAATATTCAGTGTTTTGTTTAGGTACAATACCCACCGAAATTTTTTGAGATGTCGTTTTTGAAGTTCGTAGTGCATGCTACAGCCTATGACACAAAATTGTCTATGCAGGTCCAGGTCTTCGCACATCTCCGATATAACGGTACCTCCCTACATACGACGTTTTGATGATTTTAGCTACATTATTCACCGTTTATTTCACGTTTCGAATTTGAATATGGTAATGACTTATGACAAGCAATACCTATGTAGGTCCACGTCGAATAGACCCCAATATAACGGCTATATTCGGTATTTTTAAAATTTTAATAGAGTTTTTTAAGGATTTTATTTTTTGAAAATTTCCAAATTCGTTCTAAATGGTGGAGGGTATTCAGGCTCCGATAAACTTATTGCTTTTTTACTTGTTTTTTGTTGAAATCACCTCTTCTAAGTAATTTTGTTGGCTAACATATTGTCCCTTTTTCCTTTTTTAATATTCCAAATAAATTTACTCATGAGCTAATTTATGCTTCAAATACCTATTAACTTGCATTTTTAAAATACCATTTAAAGAATTTCAATGAATTTCCAAATATAAAATTCAAAGGCAGTAGAAACCACTCATCTAAAGTGAATGCTTGGAATTCCTAGAAAACTGTTTTCAATTCCATGAATGTCACAGAATTTAGTCGTTCACAACATTTTGAAAGCCATTTGAATATTTCCCAGACTTGTTTATTAATAATTTTTATTACCAACACATAGTTAGTTGCACAAACACACTCATACGCACACATCGACACATAGTTGATTTAATTATGGATTTTTATTCCATTTTTCGGTTTGTGCGGGGGCCAATAAAACCATATTTCTGGAGAAAAATGTAAATCACTTAATGGGATCAGGAGGAGGATGAGGAGGATGGAAAGCAGGGTAATTCCATATTCCAGGAACTCAATGAATTTTAGAGCCACCATTACTCTCGATGGCTTTGAACAAAGGATATGTTTTTTTTTTTGTTCGTATCGTTTAATGCCACTTCAGAGAAATGAAATGTATGAATATGCTCACCATAATCACTTTACCTTTTATGCTCACACAGACACCGACACACACAAGCACCTGTACACACACACACACCCACCCATGTGGATGTGCAAATAATACATTTTTTTTTGTTAAATTGGTTTGGTTTAATATTTTTATCCTTATATTATTATTTTTTTTATTATTATTTCAAAACGAAAGAAAATTACAATTTTCCTAATAAGAAAACACCACCACACACACATTCGGGGCTTGTGTGGACTCTAGGATTATTGTTAATAGTTTACATTAATATTATTTTTTTTGGTTTTTTTGTGGTTTGGTTGCATATTGGTTGGAGATTTTAGTTTTTATAAAATCCACACCATCATTGGTCATAACAGATACAGATTGAACGCCAGGATGATGGGAATGTGGATGACGTACGCGGTTATCTTCCGGGTGCCCTGAACGGCGGCGGGATGTTCACCTTGCAGTATGTGCACGGTCACCGATTTCGGATTGGCATTCGACGGCAGGCAGGTATACATTCCAGAGTCAGCGGAGGTGGCACGTTGTATGAGCAGGTGTGAGGTGGTTATGTCACCCTTCTCCGTTATCACCGACACCCCGCCCCGGGCCGAGTCGTAGTTAATCTCTTCGTTATTGTGCGTCCAGTGCACCGAGTGCGGAGGATCGGGCAGATGTCTAACCACACAGGTCAAATTCACTGTTGATCCCACATCGATGTACATATCGGGTCCGCCGGGTATGCTAGTGATCGGCTCCACCACGGAAAACAACATTGTGTAACCGACTGGCGGTGTCGTTGACACTTGGCATTCGTATGTCCCCGTATCCTTTAGCTGAGGGTATTTGATTTGCAGCGACCAGTCATCCGTGGCCTTGTTGAAAATCGAAGTAAAACGTTGGTCCGATGTGTAGGTGGTCTCAGCGACCGTCAGTAAATGCAGGTCCCGGTGTCGGATCCAGGAGACCGTCTTGTTGCCCAGGTTCTTGATGCGACAATTGAGATGGGCCGTTCGCCCTACCAGCGAGGTGACATTCTTTGTCGCCGAGGTATCGAAATATGGTCCCCGGTCCAGGGGTTTATTGGCTTGTTTGTACATATCGCCATTATTATTGTTGTTGTTGCTGTTGTGATTGCCATTGCTGGCATCGTACGCCAGTCCACCATTATTGTTATGGCCATTCGGCATAACAATGGCATCGTGATGTTGATGGTCGTTGTGGTTGATATTGAAATCGCTTTCCATGCTTTTGTATTGGCACTCAATTCCTTTGTACAATAATATTGCTGCTAATAGAATGCGTATGAACATCATTATAGCCAAACCGAAACTTTCGATTTTAGAAATTTAACATTTCTGCGGAAGAGTTTGTCGCGTCGTTTCTTTTTCTCGATTTTCAACGTTTTCTATTGATTTTTTCTTATTTATTTCTTTGTGCACTGGAGGTCACTGGTGTATTTTCTTTAGAAAATATTTTTTGCAAAAAATCTCTGCACTCACAAAAATATAAAAATCTACAGCCCAGAAAGAACACTTTTCTTTTTCGTATTTTTTCCAATTCTAGCGATGGACTTCCTTGCCGTTCGTTTCTTGTTGTCCCAGCCTGACTACTACTGTGTGTGTATGCGAGTGTATAATACGACTTTTTCTGGCCGGACATGCGCACTGGAGCTCGTGTCATTTTGTTGATGCCACACGATGGTTATGTTTTTTTCATTCGTTAATTATATAAAGAATCAATATTTGAGCAGATAGATGGGTGCGGAATGGCGATTGACGTAAGTGGAGTACGAACGGTGTTGCGTTACGGTTTTCAGATTGTTGTTTTATTATGGAATTTTCATAATATTAAACTTTTTTCAAAACTTGCTGAAATAGTAAAATTAAAAAAAAAAAAAACAAATTACCAAATGTATTTTATTAAAGGCTAATGGTTCTAAAGTGGAAAAATCGACTTTTGGAATCTTCAAAGCAATTAGGCTTGCGATTTCCCGCCATGCTATGTGGGGTATATTAAGATTGACATTTTGTTTGTAACTTTTCAAACTAAGCATTTTAGATCCAAGACAGCATATTCCATGTCGAAATCTTCCGCCAAATGTATTTTAGGTCCTCAAATTTTTTGGAAATGAAAATGGTTCACATAGTTCCACGTTTTGGTATAGCCCTCATATGACTGTACTTATATAGGAAATTAGATTTATATTGAACTTACTGTTTTTTAACTTGTTAATTATTATTATGTTGTTTTGTATTATGTTTTTCTTTTTTTTTTTGAAAACCCACTATTTGGAACAAATTTGGAAAATTTCAAAAAATAAAATCCGTTAAAAATTCTTTTAAAATCTTAAAAATAACAAATATAGCCTTTGGGGTCTATGCGACGTGGACCTAAATAGGCATTGTTTGTTATAAGACATTACCATATTATAAACAGGTATTATGTTGCATCTTCAAAATACCGTAACGGAGGTACCGTTATATCGGAGCTATACGAAGACTTGGATCTGTGTAGACAATTTTCTGTCACAGGCTGTATCATCTATTACGAACTTCATATACGACACCTCAAACAATTTCGGTGAGTATAGTACCTAAAATCGTCAAAATACCGAATATTGGGAGGTGCCGTTGTAGGTTGGCTATACGAAGGCTGTAGTATCCATTACGAATTTCAAATACGAAATTTGAAACAATTCCGGTGAACAGCGTCGCTAAAATCATCAAAATACCGAATATCGGAAGGTGCCGTTATAAGGGGCTATACGAAGACGTAGACCTACATGACCCATTTACGAACTTAACCTGCCTACTAGAAAAATGAACATGTGTGCAAAATTTTAGCCTTCTATCTCAATTTGTTCGAAAGATAGCGTGATTACAACAGACAGACGGACAGACAGAGAGACGGACATCGCTAAATCAACAGGGAATCCTCGTAGATTCTAAATTTTTTTGTAAGGAAATATTTAAAATACTTTAAAAAATTACGACTTTTGCCAGGAAAAGAGTCTTTTTTTCGAGCGAAAAGTCCAAAAAAAAATTACAATATTTGAAAAGGGAGGGAGAAGATTGGAATAAAATATTTTTAAAAATAATATTTTTTGAAGGAATGTCCTCGCAAAAATCTTCGACTTCAAGAAATACTTGTAAAAGTCTATAACTTTAAAATTTTCACTATTTTTTGAGGGGACAACCTTGAAAAAATTTCGTCGGGAAGATCATAGAAATGTTCTTAAAAATCCACAAAGTCCTGAGAATTATTTTGCAAAAATCTTCGACTTCAAGAAATAGTAAATTTTTATTTTAGTCAGAAGGTCCTTAAACAAGTTAAAAAGTATCAGTCGGTATTGCCGACAGATATATACCCTCAGCCTATGTTCGATTAAATAATCGAAATATATTTGACTAGTGTTTCAATTATTCAAATGTTTGACCCTCTATGGAGCCGGTTTCGAAGGAATGGGCCAATATTGTCCAGTTCGTATCAGACTCAAAAATATGATATAAATATTCCAACGTTCCTGGTATGGATTATATCGACTCACCCCTTCCTTTATATCAGATATGTAATAATTTTTAGAAAATATTAAAAAGTGCGTGTTGTACCATATAGAGTCTACCGAAATATTACATTTTTATACTTCATCTGATATTGAGCGAAATATTACAAGAAAAGTTATTTATGTCAAATTTTATGCGAAATCATAAATTCCGATAAATTTCATGTTCATATCAGGCTTCTTATTGAGAGAAATATTTGGATATAGCAAATAGTAAAGAATTGCTAAATTGTTTCGAAAGTTATGACAGATAAAATTATTGAAAATTGTGACCCTTTATATAAACTACACAACAGATTTTGTGTTAGCAAAAATATTTGTGTGTGTGAAATTTGAAAAGAGTTGGATGCTTATTTAGCTTTATTTGTGCGTTTTGTTTTTCAAAATCTTGAACTCTATGTATAGGGGAGGTACCAGAAGAAATGGTTCGATCTATACCAACTTAATAACAGATTTTATGTTGATAGAAATATTGAGATGTGTCAAGTTTAAATGGAATCGGATCTTAATTTGGCTTTTTATGAGCTTCATGGGTATTCAAAAATTTCGACACTTTGAGGGGGAGGTACCAGAAGGAGTGGACCGATACATTGCATGTTAACACCAGATCTTGGGTTTATAAAAATATTGAGATATGTGAAATTTGAAGACTATCGGGCTCATACATCACATTTTATAAGAGTTGTAATTATTCAAAATTTTGACCCTTTGTGGGGGAGGTCCCTGATGGAGTGGACCGATATTGTCCATTTTCGCACCTTACCTAGCACTGATGAAAATACTAGCACTTGCAAAGTTCGAGCAAAATCGGATTATCGTTTCTCTTTGTGTGCAAAAAATATTTTTTGAAATTTCGACCTTTTGTGGGGGAGGTACCAGAAGGAGTGGACCGATACATTCCATTTGCGCACCAAACCTTGTGCTAATTAAATTATTGCGATGTGTGAAATTTGAAGACTATCGGGCTCATACATCACATTTTATAAGAGTTGTAATTATTCAAAATTTTGACCCTTTGTGGGGGAGGTCCCTGATGGAGTGGACCGATATTGTCCATTTTCGCACCTTACCTAGCACTGATGAAAATACTAGCACTTGCAAAGTTCGAGCAAAATCGGATTATCGTTTCTCTTTGTGTGCAAAAAATATTTTTTGAAATTTCGACCTTTTGTGGGGGAGGTACCAGAAGGAGTGGACCGATACATTCCATTTGCGCACCAAACCTTGTGCTAATTAAATTATTGCGATGTGTGAAATTTGAAGACTATCGGGCTCATACATCACATTTTATAAGAGTTGTAATTATTCAAAATTTTGACCCTTTGTGGGGGAGGTCCCTGATGGAGTGGACCGATATTGTCCATTTTCGCACCTGAACTAGAACTGATGAAAATATTAGGATTCGCAAAGTTCGAGGAAAATCGGATTATCCTTTCTCTTTCTGTGCAATAAATTATTTTCTTTGAACATTTTGACATTTTGTGTGGAAGGTACCAGAAGGAGTGGACCGATATTGCCCATATCCGAACTCGATCTAAGTTTGACAAAAATATTGCGATGTACCAAGTTTGGACCAAATCGGATACTCCCTTCGAGAGTTATCGTGCGCACCAGCCAGCCAGCCAGACAGACAAACAGACGGACGGACGGACGGACATCGCTAGATCGACTCCAAATGTTCTGAAACGGATTTGGTCCAAAGAGACCTAGGGTCTAAAACCGTTATTTCGACAAGGCACGTTTTGACCGTATCAAATGATATATACCCTCTGTAGCCATATGGCTGAGGGTATAAACATCGAAAAATATCCCACGACTTATTCCTCGTCCATATTTAAACACTAAAGACAGTGATCCTAGTACTATTAATTCCAGCTCCATTCCAACACTCTATACCAAATTTCCACTCATTTCCATCCACAGTGAAGCACTTTACAGGGTGAGATACAAAAACTGCAACAAAGTCATAATTTTTACAATTTTTCTTTATAAAATTCTTTTGAATGAAAGCAAAAAATATCGGAAATAGCATTGCATTGTAGAATAAGTTTAGATTTCTTTGGTCACCTTTTACACGAATAATGGCCTTAAAACGGCCAATGACACCGTCACACGCTGCCCGAATGTTGCTCTGTGGTATTTTGGCCCATTCCCGGCGAAATGCTTGCTTTAGGTGATTGACACTTTGGTTGTTTTAGTGCCAACATTGCTTTCCAAAATACTCGAGGCAAAATAGTCCAACGGATTGGTATCGGGAGATTTTGGTGGTCATTGTGCGCTGGAAATGAAGCGATGATCTTTATTTTGTAACCATTCTTGGGTGCTGAGTCCTGTTGGAATGTCCAAGGTCTGCGCCCAAAATGTTTGTGTGTCCAAGGCTTTAATACACCCTCCAAAATATTTTCGCGATAATATTCGTCATTTATTCTGAAGCCACGGTCAATTAATATTAGCGGAGGGCGACCATCGGCTGGTGGTCAACCGAAGGTGCACATTTTCATTTTCAGTTGACCTCTTTGGCAAGTAAACACGATCATTTTGTTTGTTTACAAACTGCTGGACAACGAATGTTTTCTCATCGGAGGGGAGAAAACCAAATTCGGCTGTTCACCACTTTCGGCCAAGCGAAGCATCTCTTTAGCTCTTTTGAGTCTATTTCCAAACCAGCGCCAAATCTCAAATACAGATATCAGCAGTTTCCAATCTAGATTTTTATGGTAAACTTCAAGACTTTATGTCCATTCATTCACACAATACCAAATGGTACCATTTTAGAAGTTTAGTATCACTTTAGAGCTTTTCGTAATCTTAAAGTACGAATTTGCAGAAACCCTTTTGGTATATCTATCCTGTACTCCACCAGTGACCCTCATTCCAAATTTTAGAATTCTAGCTTACTCCACTTATCCAATACAAAGTATTCAAGTTTAAGTATATTTAAGTACTTTTCGTACCCTTTTAGGCCGATTTCTCACAAAACCTACCCAGCATTGATTCAGTTATTTAGTTAGTTCACCGTAAGTCAGATAACGATGTGGAGACAGTAATGTTGTTTTCAGTTCTGATCTTGCGTGTGTTAGGTACTAGTAGAAAGGGTCATATATTTTCATAAATGAAGAACATCTCAATGGCATTAAAAATTGAGGGTACTAATAATATTAAAAGTCATCTTTCCTGAAGGTCACTCTTGATATAGAAATGTAAAATAAGGCGTAATTCTCAAAATCCATACTTCATAAGTACAGGAAATTCTAAAAGGTACAATATTTTTGCTGAGGCAATGGAAATTGTCAGAACATTGACATTTTGTATGATGGTCAATTTTGGGGTGAAATGGCAAGAGTTTGAATAAGGCCTTGTATTATCAGATTTGACAATTCTGTCATATACCATTCAGACCGAATGAAAAATGAAAATAATATTTTTATACCCTCCACCATGTATGTAGGGTATATTAAGTTTGTCATTCCGTTTGTAACACTTCGAAATATACATTTTAGACCCCACAAAGTATGTATATTCTTATCAGCATAAAATTCTATGTCGATTTAGCGATGTCCGTTCGGCTGTCCGTCTGTGGAAATCACTCTAGCTTCCGAACGAAATTAAGTAGATTGATTCTCAAATGTATATTATTTCTGCAGGACTTTTGGTATTGAAAATGGGCCATGTAGGTCCACATTTTGGTATAGCCCCCACGTAACGATACCTATCGAAATTCGGTATTTTGATGATTTTAGCGACATTATTCTTCGGAATTTTTTCAATTTTGGAATTTGAAGTTCGTAATGTATTCTTCAGCCTAAGACAGAAAATTGTCTGAGCAGGTTCACGTCTTCATATAGCCCCCATATAATGGTACCTCCCGATATTTGGTATTTTGATGATTTTAGCGATATCATTCACCGGAATTGTTTCAAATTTGGAATTTGAAGTTCGTAATGGACACTGCAGCCTAAGACAGCAAATTGTCTGAGCAGGTCCACGTCTTCGTATAGCCCCCATATAACGGTGCCTTCCGATATTTGGGTTTTTTTTTACGATTTTAGTGACAATATCCACCGGAATTATTTCAAATTTGGGATTTGAAGTTCGAAATGGATACTACAGCCTGAGTCAGAAAATTGTCTGAGCAGCTCCCATATAACGGTACCTCCCGATATTTGGTATTTTGATGATATTATTCACCGATTTTTCTTAAGTTTCACATTTGAATATTGTAATGGCTTATGACAAAAGTTACCTATGCAGGTCCATGTCGTCGTGTAGACCCCAATATAACAGCTACATTCGGTATTTTTAAGATTTTAACAGAAAATTTATCGGATTTTATTGTTTTTGAGATTTTCAAATTCATTCCAAATGGTGGAGGGTATTCAAAGTTCGGGCCGGCCGAACTTACAGCTTTTTTACTTTTTTTTTTTTATTAAAAACATAAATTTTCATATAATTAGCTTCATTTATTAATTTGTCAAAAAATCATAACCTCCAATAGAAGTGCCAATAATTATTTCCCAATTTCAGATTTTAGCTCCGTCCGAAAAAATTCTAAATTCGTTCAAGCAAAAACACTTTTTCTTTACATGACAATGTTCTGCAATAATAATTTGCGTAACGTTAACGTGTTGCCTTACGTCATACTAATTACATGAAATGCGCTGCGAACCCTGACATTTGCAACTCTGTGCGTATAAGTAAGGATACATTCCTTTACACATTCGTACATAGCTACACTAAATAAGTGAGTGACAAAAGCATAAATATTTCTGTGGATATGTACGACGACAGTAGGAACGTTTTACGGATGTAAGCTATACACAAACATGTATAAGTAATTTGTGTGTATGTATGTATGTGTGTGTTTGCGTGTTTGAATGTGAGCAATTCACAAAATAAGCATCTCACACAACAGCAGCAGCAGCAGCGAAAAAAAAAACAAGAAAAGATGAAAACGACAACGAATGCATTCACATAAACACACACACATTCATACACAACATGGTACGCTGCTTTGAGGACAATTTAAACAAATACTGGTTGGTACACCTCCATCGATTCAACCAACCAGCCAGCCATCCATCTACCTCTGCAAACTATTGAGGCAGCCAGGCATCCAGCCAGCCAGTTAGCCTTTTATGCATACGGCCAAGTAGGTGTGTGTGTGTGTGTGCGTGTAACTGTTTGTATGTGTCGAGGATATGAGCATGAGAGTGAGGAGCCTTTGACAACTACAAAACACAAAAGCAAATGCCATACAAATGTGAATGTGAATGCGAATTGTGAAATGTGAATGTTGAATACGCCGTAGATGTTGAATGCGATTCTGAAATAAAATTCAACTAAAATTGACCTAAAACAATGGCGAAGAGTTTAAGATCTCTTCCGATGATAAAGCGAACAGACAACCAAAACAGATAAAAAAGGAAACGTTTGTTTGTTTGTTAACCTGACCTACATTTTCGGGGGGATCTCTGTTTCTTTCTCAACGTCGTCAGTATCTTCTTGGTTTTTCATTTTGTGAATTGTGGTTTCAGGATGTTTTATTAAGTTCTTGAGCTACTCAGTACTCACTTATACTGAGACATACTGAACGAACTTATTCGGGTACCGCGCTCACACCCAAACACCCACAATTTACCCAAAAGAAATAAACGACAAAAAAAGTAAAACCATACGCAGCATGTGATACTCAAGCAATGATGTTGAGTATTGATGAAAATGTAGGTGTACATACATACATACATATGTACAAATGTATGGGTAACTACATGCAGAGAGGAACATAGGATGTTATTCTATTCAAGGAAAAGGGAAAGTAGTTCGTCAATGTGAAATAGTAGACTTAACGAAGATCTTCCTAAACCTGACCTGAAGACCTGACGAAGATAGAAAACGTGACAAAGGTCTTCTAGCCATGGAAGATGTGGCGAAGGTTTGATGTACAAAAAAAAATCTGAAGAACGTCTTCATTCCATTAAAGTCTTGAAGAAGGGTTTAACTAATGGAAGACTTAACGAAGGTCATCTAGGCATTAAAGACCTGACGATGGTCCTCTAGCCCTAGGAGACCTGACGAATATTTCATTGTCATTGAAGATTGGCGAATGTTTTCTAGCCATATAAGGCCTAACGAATGTCCTCTAGTTTTAGAAGACCAGAGGAAAATCTTATATCCATAGAAGACCTGGCGAAGTTCTTTCATCCATAGAAAGCCGGACGAAGGTCTTCTAACCTTGGAAGATTTGGTGAAGGTCTTCCGAAGTTTTTCTAACCCTAGAAGACCTGACAAAGCCCTTCTAACCTCAAAAGATCTGACTTAGGTCTTTTAGCCTTAGAATACCTTACTAAGGTCTTCTACCTACAGAAGCCTTAGCCAAGGTATTCTAACCCTAGAAGACTTGACCAATTGTCTTCTAACCCTAGAAGACCTGACCAATGTCTTCTAACCTTAGCAGACTTGACGAATGTCTTCTAGCTGTAGAAGACTTCTATCTAATCCCAGTAGACCTGATGACGGTCTTCTAACCTTAAAAGGCCTGAGTAAGGTCTTCTAACCCGAGAAGACTTGACGAAGTCTTCTAACTCAAGAGGACATGACGGAGGTCTTCTAGCCATAGTAGACCTGACGAAGGTCTTCTAGCCATAGAAGACCTAACGTCCTTTTATCGTCATAGAAGATTTGACGACGGTCCACTCATGTTCATAGAAGACTAGACGAAGGTCTTCGAATCCAAAAAGGCCTAACGAACATCTACTAGCTTTAGAATACCTGACGAAAATCTTCTATTCATAGAAGACCTGATGAAGGTCTTCTGTCCATAAAGGCCTGGAGATGCTATTCTGGTCCTAGAAGATCTGACGATGTTATTGTAGCTTTAGAAGACCAAACGGAAATCTTCTATCCATAGAAGACATGACGACGTTTTTCTAACACTGGAAGATCTGACGAAGGTCTTCAGAAGGTTTTTTAACCCTAGAAGACCTGCCAAAGCTTTCTAATCTCAGAAGATATGGCGTAGGTCTTCTAGCCTTAGAATACCTTACGAAGGTCTTCCACCCACAGAAGTCCTAGCCAAGGTCTTCTAACTCTGGAAGACCTGATCAAAGTCTTTTGACCCTAAAAGACCTGACGAATGTCTTCTAGCTGTCCATAGAAGACATGACGAATATGTTCTAACCCAGGAAGACTGAAGAAGGTCTTCCGATGGTTTTCTAACCCTAGAACCTCTGACAAAGGCCTTCTCACCTCAAGAGATCTGACGTAGGTCTTCTAGCCTTAGAAGACCTGACGAATGTCTTCCAGATGTAGAAAACCTGACAAATGTTATCTAACTCCAGAAGACCTGCGTAAGATATTCTAACCCTAGAAGACTTGAAAAAGGTCTTCCAACCCCAGAACCCCTGACGAAGATCTACTAGCTCTAAAATACCCGACGGAGACGGTCTTTTAATCCTGGAAGACCTGAGAAAAGTCTTCTAACTTTAAAAAAACCGACGAAGGTCTTTCACCTACAGAAGGCTTGCCGAAGGTCTTCTAACCCTATGAGATCAGTTGTAGAGCTTCTAACCCTATGAGATCAGTCGAAAAGATCTGACTAACGTGTTCTAGCCATAGAAAACTTTTGACTAGGATTTTAGCCCAAAGACCTTTCTATGCCTAGAAGACCTGAAGTAGGTCTTCAAACCCTGGAAACCTGACGAAGGTCTCCTAAAGTTAAAAGAGCTGACGGAAGCCTTTCACCTACAGAAGGCTTGAGGAAGGGTTTTCAACACTTTGAGATCTGTTGAATGTCTTCTAATTCTAGAAGACCTGAAGAAAAATATTTAACCCTAGAAAACTTAACGATGGTTTGCTAGAAATCTTGAAGATTGACGGAGGCTTTCTATCAATAGAAGACCTGACGAAGGTGTTCTAGATATAGAATACCTGACAAAGCCACAAAAAAGCCCAGAAAAGTCTTCTGTCCATGGAAGATCAAAATCTTCAGACCATGATTTTCTATACAAAGGGGATCTCAACAAGTTCTTCCAAAAAAGTGGTCTCTCTGTATCTTCTCCTAAATCGAATCTGCAGAGTTCTTCCCGAAAACAAATACATGCAGTGCCCCATACACATTCACATATAGGCACATTTGCACATTGCCTCACTAAAACCTCCCGTTGTGGTGAAGGGGGGAGGGGTGTTTTTCCATTTTTTTCTGTGGTTGCTTAAAAATCTCTCGCCTTTTTGTCAGAAGCAAAAATCACAAGGTAGACAAATATTATCCTGGGGCGGCTGTATGTTATCATTTGTCGTCCCACAAGTGCAGAGAGAAGTTATTGACATTAGGACAACTTGAGTCTTCCTATGGAATTAAACAGAACAGAATAAAGACTTGTGTTGTGTTTTCCCTCCGGTGGCACAAAATTTGCTGTAGCCGAGAGCACGTTTGAGGATAAATCATTATGGGCGATGGGAAAACTAACTTTTTTTTGCATGACCAGTTTCCCTTTCCTTTTTGTTGGGGGTGAGGAAACAAGTTTTCGTTTTTCACAAAAACACACCCACACCCACACACCCCGACAATACAAATGAGGAAGTAATAGTGTGCCACTCAGCTGTATTGGCATTAGGGCAATGTGGGTATTTTCCTTTTGATTTTTTTTTTGGGAGCAATTTAAAAGTTTTTCCATTGTTAAGTATTTATGGTAAATATTATTTATACATAATACATATCTACATATTATTACATTAAATATGTAGATAGATGTGTTAAGGTAGTTAGTTATCTGTGTGTGGGTGTGTGTGTGTGTGTGCTCAGGGGAGTGAAAGTGTTTTTCTTCTCTCCCCTCCCCCAAAAGCAACAAGTTTTTGAAGTTCAAGTTTTTTTTTTCGAGACAACTTGACACCTTTAAATGTAGACCATTAGACGGATAATATATTTCTATTGTGGGTACCGAGGTAATCCACTGTTGAAGTTCACGACGACGGTGAGGAATGATTTATGTGGCATTATGTGTGACATATTTCGGTGTAAATCTGTTTATCCTTCGAAACGGAAATGGGTTTATTTTGTCACGTAAAGAGTGAATAATTCAGGTGGAGTTAATAGAGGAAAAGAGGTGGTGGCGGGGTATAGGATGGTTCCTCACAATAATCAATGTCAAAGGGAAATGTGTACAAGGACGATGGCGGAAACGCGAATTTTGGCAAGGTGGGGAAAATTTCAATGTTGTGAGTCATTTAACAAAAAAATGTGTTTTTGCGAAGTTAGTTTTGGATTTTTAGTGGATGTCTAAAATTTGGGTGTGTGGCCGGAAAATGTTTGGGTGAAGTGAAAAGCAACACTCGAAAAAAGTAAAATTGTTTATTACAGTCACTTCTTGCATTCTCTAAAAAAGTAACATTTTTATTCGACAGAACCTTTTTCCAAAACAGTTAGTGGCCTTTTAAAAGGTTTTTAGTCAATGGATCATCTTTAGGTGGTCTTTTATAGAAAGAAGCCTTTTAAAATTACTTCTACGAATGAAAGTGTTTCAAAACGGACTATCAAAGACAGAGGAACTTCAAACAGAAGGATAAAAGATCTCCAAAAATTTGTCTATAGGGAAAATACCTTTAAGAGATCTTGTATGGATAAAAGGCCATCAAAGAAACCAATTTAGGTTCTTCTTCCGTATTTGGGGAACTTCCAAAGTTCCTCTGTAGTTAAACAACAACAAAATTCAATACATGGAATACTCTCCATCTGGCTCCTATAGCTTGAATATCTTCTGAAAGTCTTGTATAGGGATAAGTCATTCAAATAATAATCTACGGTTAGAGACAATTAAAGAAACTTGCCGAGCTTGTAACGGTACTACAAAGCCATATAACGGCAAAAACGTGCCTCATCAAAATAACGATTTTAGACCCTATGTCTCAGGTCATTTGGAGTCGATCTAAGAGTGTCCGTACATCTGGCTGGCTGGTGCGCACTATAACTCTCGAAGAGAGTATCCTATTTGGAACAAACTTTGTACATCGTAATATAATTATCAAACTTAGATCGAGATCGAAGGTGGGCAATATTGGCAGACTGTTTCTGAGAAAATAAATTACCTAATAAGGCAAGGAAGGATCATCCAATTATGTTCAAACTTGACAAGTCTCAATATTCGTATCAGAGCTATTTTAGGTGCGAAAATAGACAATATTGGCCCACTTCAACTTGTATCTCCGCCACAAATGGTCAAGATTTTGAATAATTCTAACTCTTATAAAATGTGAAATAAGGGTAGTTTGTCTTCAAATTTCGCGAATCTCAATAGTTTTCCACAAAAGATCTGGTATGAAGATGGTAGATATTGGATCACTCCTTCTGGTACCTCCCATACAACGGGTCAAAATTGTGAATAAATATATATCTGACGAAATGCGAAAAAAACACCCGATTCTCTTTAAATTCCATACTTCCCGATATTTTTAATAAAAAACAAGTTAAAAAGCATAAAGTTCGGCCGGGCCGAACTTTGAATACCCTCCACCATTTGGAACAAGTTTAGAAATTTTCCAAAAATAAAATCCTTAAAAAATTCTGTTAAAAATTTAAAAATACGAATATAACCGTTATATTGGGGTCTATACGACGTGGACCTACATAGGCTTGGTTTGTCATAAGCCATCACCACATTCAAATTCGAAACTTGAAATAAAGGGTGAATAATGTAGCTAAAATCATAAAAATATTGTATATAGGGAGATACCGTTATGTCGGAGCTGTGCGAAGACCTGGACCAGCATAGACAATTTTATGTCACAGGCTGTAGTATCCATTACGAACTTCAAATACCAAATTTGAAACATTTCCTGTAAATAATGTGGCTAAATCATCAAAATACCGAATATCGGGAGGTACCGTTATATGGGTGCTATATGAAAACGTGGACTTTCATGGCCCATTTAAAAACTTAACCTGCCTTCTGGAAAAATAAACATGTGTGCAAAATGTTAGCCTTCTATCTCAATTCGTTCGAAAGATAGCGTAATTACAACAGACAGACAGACGACCTTCGCTAAATCTACTTAGAATTTTACGCTGATCAAGAATATATATACTTTGTTGGGTCTGACATGAGTATTCCGAGGAGATACAAACGTATTGACAAAGTTGATATATCCTTCATAGTATGGTGGAGGGTATAAAAATCTGCTGTGAAGATGGGATATATTTGTTCATTCCTACTGATAGCTGCCACACAATGGATAAAAATTTTGAACCCATCCCTTCTGGTACCACCCCATAAAGGATCACAACTTTCAGTATTTATATCTAAACAAATCAGCGATGCTTTCATTATAGACCTATAAATAATCATGAACCTCTATATCCCAAGGAAAAATACAAAAAATAAGGTAATACCCTCCACCATTTGGAAAGAACTTGAAAATCTTTAAAAAAAATAAATAAATAAATAAAAAATCAGTAAGTTCGAGTGGAAAATTTTGACATTTTCAAAAAAATAAAATTCGTTGAAAATTCTGTTAGAATCTTAAAAAAAATATAAGAAGTCAAAAAAATCCGGAGAATAGTATAGCTCATCAAAATACCATGTATAGGAAGGTATCGATATAGAGGGGGGGGGGATCTAAGATCTGGACCTGCATGCACAATTTTCTGTCACAGGCTGTAGTACCCATAACAACCTTTAAACACGAAAATTGAAACAATACGGGGGAATAATGTCGCCAAAATCATCAAAATACCGAATATAGGAAGCTATCGATATATGGGGGCTATACGAAGTCCTTGACCTGCATTGGCAATTTTCTATCATAGACACCTTTTAGTACCTTTTAGGAACTTCAAACACGAAATGTGAAACAATTCCGGTGAAAAATGTCGCTAACATCATCAGCTTACCGTATATAGGAAGGTGCCGTTATATGGGGGTCCTTCGAAGACGTGGGCCTGCATACGCCATTTTTTGTCAAAGGCTGTAGTACCCATTAGGAACTCTAAATACGAAATTTAAAACAATAATGTGAAATAATGTTAATAAATGTGAATAATGTGCCTAAAATCATTAAAATACCGAATATAGGGGGATACGGTTGTATGGGTGATATATGATATCATGGACCTGTCTACATAGGTATCCCTATTCCAGGGGATAAAGTACTCAGAAAGAACTCCTTGTGTGGATTTTCAGACATTTCCATTGAAAAATTTGGCTTCAATCATCAAAATACCGAATATCGGGGGTACCTTTATATGGGGGATATACGATATCGTGGACCGATATAGCCAATCTTTGAACTTGACCAGCCTGCAGACAAAAGAGTGATGTGTGCAAAATTTTAGTTTTTTATCTTAATTTGTTTCTACTCTATCGTAATTACAACGGGCGGATAGACAGACAGAAGGACAGGGCTAAATCGCCTTAAAATTTTACGCTGATCTAGATTATATATTCTTTGTCCTCCATACTATGTATTGTGGAGGGTATAAAAATAATGGGTTAGTAGGTTAATTTGTAAGTAGTTACATTTGACGAAAATTGTTTGAAGACCCATTATTTTATACTGGAAATTGTTGCATCGTCGATTTTGTGATCGGATATCAATATTATTTTGAATTGTAAATTTTATTGGCAATATTCAATATTTTTATACCCTACACCACAAGGTGGTCAGGGTATTATGTCTTTGTGCATTTGTTTGTAACAGGCAGAAGGAAACGAGATAGACCCATAGTTCCTTTTGATGATCTGCATAGAATCACATTCTGAGTCGATTTATGCATGTCCGTCCGTCCGTCTGTCCGTACGTCCGTCTGTCCATGTATTTTTGTAAACAAAGTACAGGTCGCATTTATTGCCCGATCCAGATGAAATTTTGCACAAATCATTTGTTTGGCCCAAGGACGAACCCTATTGAAATTGGAGATAATCGATCAAAATTTAGATATAGCTCCCATATATATCTTCGTCCGATTTGCCTTTTATTGTGCACCAAACGTGTAATATCAGACCGAATTGTATAGAATTTTGCATATACACCCAAATTAGGCCTGAAAATATGTATGCCAAATTTGATCGAAATCGGTTCAGATATAGCTGTAGCTCCCATATATATTGTTCATCCGATTTGTTATTTTTGTCCACCGCCGCCGTAATATGCACTATGGAACAACAATATTTGAGGAAATATATCAAATACAGCTCAGAAATACATTTGCTAAATTTTATCGAGATCGGTTCAGATTTGGATATAGCTCAAATATATAACTTCGTCCGATTTACCTTTTATTGTGCACCAAACGTCTAATATTTGTCCAAATGGGATGGAATTTGGCACTTACGACCGAATTGAGTCTAGAAGATAGTATGTCAAATTTGGTGAAGGTCGGTTCAGATATAGCTATAGCTTCCATATATTTTATTCATCCGATTTGTTATATTTGTTACCCACAGCCGTAATATGCACTCCGTAACAACGATATTTAGGGAAATATATCAAATAAAGCTCAGAAATATATTTTCCAAATTTTATCGAGATCGGTTCCGATTTGGATATAGTTCCCATATATATTTGTATCCGATTTCAAATTAATTGTGCACCAAATGGCCAATACAAGTCAGAATTTAAAAGATACAAATGCTTCGGCATATTTAGTCCTTTGAACTTTAAATTATAATTATAATCATAGCGTGTATGATTGAATTCTCCCATAAAAACTTTTAATTGTTATGTGGAGCTCAATTAAATTAGCAAAGTGGTGTATGGTATCATAAAGTCGGCACCACCCGACTTAAAGACTTTCTTTACTGGTTTCATCATGGAAATATCATGCTGTTGAAGTTTTAACTTGAACTATGAGTTTTAAGATAGACAAACAGAAGATAAATAACAAAGGCATTGCCATTAAATACGTACATCTGGTAATTAAACTTATATTATTTTTTTCTCTGGAATTGTTCAAGATAAATTCAAATTTCCGCTGTGCGTTTCATTAAATTGTACTTGAACAATTTTCAATGGAGAAATAGTTGTCGACAGCAATGAGATACAAATTTCATGGAAATATTGACTGACTGGCATCTTCTTCTGTAGAATTGCATGTGCCTTAATGTTTCATCAGAAAAATATTTTTAAATTTTTCTTCCTCCTTGAATGGGAATTTATTTTTTATATCATTTGAAGGAAGATGGATATTATTGTTATTTTTCTTCTCAGTAAGGAATGGCGATAGCTGGGACACTGTATAAAACCGTAGAATCGTACAAAAATCTGAGAGTATTTTTTGTGCGAAAGGAAAATAACCAATATCGACATTTTTGTTATTTTGGGCCCAAAAATAAAAAAAAAACATTCCAATATTTATATCGACGTTCATATCGACGACTTTGGTTTTCTCATTGAATGTCGAGAGTTTCGCCGAAACATACATCGGTCAATTATTAAGGAAAACATTCACAGGGAAAGCACAGCTGAAAAATATTGGGAAACTGTCTATGGGGAAATAGGAAGCCTGTTGATGACAAAAAGGATTAACATGATATATGTGAGAGATTATATCAGTAGAGAGGTGATAATTCAATCGACTCATGCCAGGTGTGGGTAAAACTTTATTGGCAAAACCAAAGCTGTATTTTGTCACCAAGCAGGTCAAGTTCGAAAAATGGGTATACGATATCAAATATTCTGTTATTTTGTTATATTTAACTACAAATCATGAGGTTGCAAATTCAATACCAGCAGTGGACTAAATAAAAAGTGGAAATTGAACTTTTTAAAATAAAACAATTACTTTTTATACCCTCCACAAAACATAGCATAAAGGGTGTATTAAGTTCGTCGTTCCGTTTGTAACTCATCGAAATAATAACAATTTTAGTAAAGTCAAAACTATTTACGACAGGAAGCTAAAATTTTGCACAGATCAGTGTTTTGTGTGCAGGCAGGTCAAGTTTGAAGATGGGCCATATCGGTCCACGATATCATATAGCTCCCGATATTCGGTATTTTGATGATTTTAGCCACATTTTTCAATAGAATTGTCTAAAATTCTACACAAGGATTTCTTTGTGAGTACCTTATTTCCTGGAATTGCCGATATAGGTCCACGATATTGTATATCCCCCATATAACGGTACCTCCCTTTATTTGAGTTTTGATGATACTAGCAACATTATTCAACGGAATTGTTTCAAATTTCGTATTTCAATTTCGAAATCGGTACTGCAGCCTTTGACAAAAATTGTCTATGCAGGACCAGGTCTTCGTTTAGCCCGCATATAACGGTTTTCCTTTAAACGGTATATTCCAGTGGATTTTTTGGAATAATGTCTCAAGTTCCTTCAATATGGCTCAAGGTATTAAAAGTTCGGCCTGCTTTTTTACTTGTTATATACAACAGAGTTGTGAGTTAACTGACTGGTTCACTGAGAATGAACGCCCAGACCCAACGTATGAAGCTTGAATCGAGGGTCAGTCTTGGTGCATGCACATATGTTAAGGCTGTGTCTTTGGGAATTTTATATTAAAATGGTACTTATTGTGTATCAACAACAAATTTATGACTTTGGACACAAGGAAAGAGCTTAGAAATTTCGAATGGAGAGTCACTAATGGAGTCCAGAATAAATGTATGAAAGAGTTTTTGTGAATTTGAACTTTAGAGTCAGGAAATTTTCTAAAATGGTACTAAACTTCTTAAATGGTACTATTTCGTATTATGTGAATGGATAGAGCTAAAAATTAGAAATTTGGTATGACAATCAAAGTAAGATTGATATATGAAGATATATGAAGATAGTTTTGGAAATGTGTACTAAGTGCGCGATTTGTACTAAATGGTACTACATTTGGAACGTTGGATTAGGATGAACGGATGGAGGTGGCATTTCGGAGTTTTGGTATTGGGGTCCCTGCTGGTAGTAGGTTTGTGATAAAGAGGTGGTTTTAGAATTGGGGGCTACAAGTACAAGAAAAGTACTAAATAGTACAATATTTGATACAATATGGTATTGGGTGAACAAAAAGTGCTTGAAATGTGATATAAGGGTAGCTGTTTGGTATTAAGTGAAGGGATAGAGATAGATATATATAGATTCTGAAATTTGATATTTAGATTACTCATAATATCTGTGTTTCAGATTTGACGATGATTTGGAAATACAGCCATTATTTGTACAAAATGTACAAAATGGTACTGTATTTGTTATTGGTATCTGGAGGTGAATTTAAGAATGTGTACTAATAATTGTATGGAAATTTCTAAGTAGTACTAAATTTTTGTATTGGGTGAGGAATTAGGGCTGAAATCCTGAAATTTGATATTTTGGTCTCTATTTGTATCTCGAATTGAGATATGGATGTAGTTTTGGAAATGTGTACTATAATTGTACGAAAAGTTCTAAATTTGGTATTAGCTGAAGGAATACAACTGAAATCCAGAAAATTGATGTAGATGCCACTGTTGGTGTCTGTGGTTAAGATATGGAAGTGGTTTCGTAAATGGGTACCATAAGTTATTAATAGTACTGAATGGCAAAGGAATAAAGCTGAAATCTTGAAATTTGATATAGATGCCAGTGTTGGAGCCTATGGTTAACATATGGAGGTAGTTTTGGAAATCTGTACTATGATTGTACAAAAAGTACTAAATAGTTATAAATCTGGTATTAGGTGGTGGAATACAGCCGAAATCCTGAAATTCGACATTGATGTCGGCTGGGAGTGAGATATGGAGATATTTTGGAAGTGCGTACTGTACTTGTACGAAAAGTAGAGCTGAAATTAGATATTGATTTCTGCTGGCATATGAGAGTGAGATATGGAGGTATTTTGGAAATGCGTTCTAAATTGTACGAAAAGTACTAAAAAGTTCTAAATATGATATTGAGTGAATGTAAAGTGCCGAAATCCTGAACATTTATATCGATGTCGTTGATGGTGTCTGTGATTAAGACATGGAGGTGGTTACGGAAATGTGTATAGTGAGGGAAGGAATAAAGCTGGAATCTCGAAATTTAATACAGATGTCACTGTTGGTGTCTGTGGTTGAGAGAGAGAGAGAGAGCTGGTTTTAGAGAAGTGTACTATAATTGTTTTAAATGTTACTAAAGTTGGTAATGGAGGAAATCAATAAGCTGAAATCCTATATTTTGTATATTAAGGTCACTCTTAGTATCTGACGTTGAGATATGGAGATTGTTTTGAAAATGCGTGTTATAGTTGTTCGAAAAGAACTATATGCTTCTAATTTTAATATTGGTTGAAGGAATAGAACCGAAACTATGAAATTTTATATTTTGACAACGTACTACTAAAAAAGTACTAAAATTATACGAAAAGTACTAAATGTTGCTAAATTTGGTATTGCGGGAAATTTGGTGTCTTTTGGAGGTCTCTGTGTTGTGATCTAGGGGTGGTTCGTTCGAAAAGTACTAAATTGTATTAATATCTAGGATGGAGAGATTTACATTGTTTTGGATATGCTTATTAAATGTTAATAAATTCGGTATTTGGTAAAGAGATTGAGCTGAAATTCTGAACTTTGATATTGAGATTAAAAATATGTTGAGGTGTAAAAGGTAAACATTTCCCTATTATTCGTTAGCTAAAAAGAAAAAAAAAAAACACTTAAATAATTTATAAAACTCTGGAAGTCGGAAAAATTAGTACGATGTATGAAGTTTTTATTAAACAATTTTGTCAAACTGAACAAATTGTGCATTTCGAGTACTAAAATATTTCGAGATGTTACAAACTTTTTGAACCAATCAACCTCAAATTCCCCTTCACATTGGGTTGTAGAACTTTAGTATTTACTCTTTTGAAAAATATTTTTTTTTTTCAATTTTGTGTGAATAACAAAAAGTAGTAATAACTGATACTTTGAAAATAGTTTCCTTTTTGTTAATAATAACACTAAAATTGTGTTAAAACAATTGCGTTATGTTTTCACTGTACTATATAATTATTACTAATTTACAACAGCTAAGGATTTCCTGATGTATATGATCCGGATGTAGATTTCCTGGTATTTTAAGTATTTGTTACCGTTACCTTTACTTTGGCTAATTTATCCTCATTCCCACCCTAATGGCTATAATTATGAATCATTTGCCTATTGTAATTGCAGGGTCGTTGTTTAATTCAACAGCAAAATGGGAGGATGTCGCCCACGACAATATCAACCATAGCCATATTTCGAAGTAAATAGTTGATAAGCCAGAAATGTTATACATTGCTGGAAATTGTAATACAGTGATTTGCCTACGGCAATTAGGATGCCATGTTTCGAAATGAATTTCTACGAATTTTAATTCATTGAGAGTAAGTTGTAGTAAGGGAGGTGTTGTTAGGTACAATCATACTAAATTATTCACAGTGCTCAAATTATATTATTCAATATTCTCATCATTTCCTTCTTAGGTTTAAAGAATTTAAGAATTCTGATGTTTACAACGAATTTACCTTAGAAAACTAATTTTTATTTTTTTAATACCCTCAGCCATAGAGGGTATATATCATTTGATACGGGAAAAACGTGCCTTATTGAAATAACGGTTTCAGACCCTAGGTCTCTTTGGACCAAATCCGTTTCAGGACATTTAGAGTGGATCTAGCTATGTCCGTCCATCCGTCCGCCCGTCTGTCTGGGTGGTGTGCACGATATCTCGCGAAGTGAGTATCCGATTTAGTACAAATTGGTACAGCGCAATATTTTTGTCAAACTTAGATCGATTTCGGAAATTGGCAATATCGGTCCATTCTTCTGATACCACCCACACAAAAAGTCGACATTTTCAAAAAAAAAAAAAAATATATATATATATTACTGCACATAAAGGGAAAGGATAATTTGTATTGGCTTCAACTTTGCAAATGCTAATTTTTGCATCACTGTTAGGTCAGGTGTGAATACGGACAACATCGGCTCACTCCATCAGGTACCTCCGCCACAATTAGTCAAATTTTTTCAAAAATCTTATAAAATGTGATGTAAGATTTCGATTGTCTTCAAACTACACACATCCCAATAAGTTTATTTATCCAAGGTCTGGTGTGAAGGTCAAATATATCGGTCCACTCCTTCGGGTACCTCCCCCACAAAGAGTCAAAATGTTGAATATCCATATCATAAAACTCGAAGTTAACATCCGATTCCATTCAGACATCTCTATACTTCTATCAGCACAAGATCTGTTATAAAGATGGTAGAGATCGGGCCATTCCTTCTGGTACCTCCTACACAAAGGGTCAACGTTTTGAATAACCAAAACAATCATAAAATTCAAAATAGGCATCTGGTTCTCTTCAAATTTCACATATCACAATGTTTTTTATTAACCCAAGGTCTTGTGTGAATGTGGAATATATCGAGCCACACCTTCCGGTACCTCGCCCACAAAGGCAAAAAAATTTGAGTATCCATGAAACTCATAAAATACGAAATTAATATCCGATGCCATTCAGACTTGGCATCTCTTAATATTTCCATTAACAAAAGATCTGTTATAAAGATGGTAGAGGGTCTGGTACCTCCCCCACAAAGGCTAAAAAAATTGAATATCCATGAAGCTCATAAACCGCGAATTGAACATTAGATTCCTTTCAGACTTAGTACTTCTCAATATTTCCATCAACACACGATCTGTTATAAGGATGGTAGAGATCGGACCATTCCCTCAGGTAACTCCCCCACAAAGGGTCAAAATTTTTAATAACCAAAACGATTATAGAAACCGAAATAAGCATCAGGTTTTCTTTATATTTCACACATCCTATTATTTCTTATAACATAAGATCTGCTGTGAAGATGGGATACCTTCTGGTACCTTACCCACAAGGGATCAAAAATTTTAATATCCAAGAAGCTCATAAAACGCCAAATTAAGATTCGATTGCAGACTTGGTACATCTCAAAATTTCCTTCAACACAAGATCGGTAGAGATCGGACAATGTCTTCTCCTCCACATAGGGTTTACGAATTAGAAAAGCACAATGCTCAAAGAAAACGAAATAAGCATCCAACGTTCTTCAGATTTTAGACACACAAAGATTTTTGCTAACGCAAGATCTTTTGTTAAGATTATATATATCAGCAAACTTCTTCTGGTACCTCACCCTCAAAGGGTCACAATTTTTAATTCTTTTATCTGCCATAACTTGCGAAACAAGTAAGCGAATCTTTACAACTTACGGTGTCTGTGTACGGGTTATTGGATATAAATGTTCGATTTTCATGTAATTTTATCCATACAACTATTTGTATCTGTATTAGAAGAAGTATGAAAATGTAATATTTCTGTCGACTATATATATTGTACCTCACGAACATTTTAACAATTTACACATATTACATATTTCATACAAAGTAAAGGAAGTAACCAATATAGTCCAAACCTGGCACGTGTCAATGTTTATATCATATTTATTTATGTCCGATACGAAATGGACAATACTGGTCCATTCCTTCGGAATCTACTCCATAGAGTTTCAAAGATTTGAATAATCATAAAATACGTCAAAATATATTTAAATACTCGAACATTAGTCGAAACCGACAGATTTTTTTTTTACTTTTTTTAATTTTTATAACATTTTTATTTTATTGTTTTATGTTTTTTTTTTTAATAAATATTGAAAAAAATGTGCAATTGATATATTTCTTTGGCATTAATTTATTTTCGACAGTATCTGAAAACAGGTTCCTCTTTAAAAAAAAAGTTATTCAAAATAATTTTCTAAATTATTTTCTAATTTTTAAAGAAAAAAAGTCTACTGCAACAATTTTCATCAATTGCCATTTTAATGCATACTAAAAAGAAATGCATGAATTTAATAAGGAATACCATCAGATACCACCAGAAAACGAAAAAAAAAAAAAACAAAAACAATAATCCTCTTAAGTTATGAAAATATATTTCCTATAAGAATAAAAGGAAAATCCACCAGCATACCAGCCAGGCGAGTTCTTTCAGTATTTTGAGAGTAAATAAGACAAATACTCTGCTGTGCACATGTGAGCGACTGCTGGTTTCTCATTTTCTTTTAAAGCGAACGTTTGGATTTAAGTGAAACAAAACGTATATATGCCCATTCATAAGCAAACAACAATAAAGTGGGGGAAGAGACTCAAGAAAAAAAAACTGAAAAATAACGCCAGCAATAAAACGAAAACAATCAAGAAATCAAAAAGAAACCACTTGACGAATACGACCACAGAGTTATTTAAATAGGATAAAGGAAGAAAAGTGATTTAAAACATCACATAAATCAATCTTATTTTAGTCTTGAATATTTTTGAAAATAATAATCCCGTTTTGACGTTTTAAAGAAATATTTAAATAAAGTCCCTTATGTGGTATACGATGAGGTAAATTTTATTTAAAGCAGGAATCTTGTGTGTGATTTAGGCTCGTGTTCATTGTCAATTTAATATGTCCTTCATCTTAGAATAAAGGCTCATAAGGTATGGTATTCTGTTTGCAACAAGTCAAGAGACGAATCAGGAGATATTGTCTCATATTCTCAGAAAATCTGGAAGCTTAAAAATTTGCGGGACGGAACTATTGATATTTTCCACCATGATTTAAATCCAGTAGATCTGTTCAGTACGAATCTACTTTTCAGCAAGAGAGTTAAATAAAAGATAAATTAAATCGCCATTAAGAACTTAAAATACGGGTTGAAACATTTGGTTGTGGCTTAAATAGAGAGATTACATTGGAAAAATTGACCAAATTCGGCAAGAAAATATAATACTTTGTTGCAGTTTTTTTATCTCACCCTGTATATATCAATTTGGACAAAATTTACCAAAAGAAATCGCAAAGAGAAGCCTCAACAAGTAAAAAACATTAAGTTCGGCCGGGACAAACTTTTAATACCCTCCACCTAAGGGTAAGGGAAATATTAGAAGAAATGTGGCAAAAACCATTAAAATGCCGAATATCGGGAGGTACCGTTATATGGAGGCTATACCAAATCGTGGACCTACACATGCAATGTTTGTTACAATGACTCGCCACACGAACTGTGACCCATTATGATCTACAACTACCAATTTTCAGACAAATTCTTGAAAAAATGTGTCAAAAATCATCAAAATACCGAATATTGGGAGATATCGTTCATTGGGGGCTATACCAAATCATGGACCCATGCAATGTTTCGCCACCGCAATGCAATGTTTCGTCATCGGAGCTGGAACCCATTATGACCAACAAATAGCAATTTTTAGACAAATCCTTGAAAAAAACGTGGAAAAAAAATTAAATACCGAATATCGGGAGGTACTATTATATAGGGGCTGTACCAAAACGTAGACCTATGCATGCAATGTTTTGCCACACGCACAGGGACCCGTTATGACCTACAAATACCAATTTTCAGACAAATCCGTGAAAAAATGTGGCATAAATCATCAAAATACCGAATATCGGGAGGTACCGTTATATGGGGACTATACCAGAACGTGGACCGATATATCTCATTTTCAATACCAACCATCCTAGACACAATACAAATTGCTCTGCTATATAATGTGGGCTGTATCGTGATTTCAACAGACAGACAGACGGACAGACAGAAAGACAGACAGATGGACATCGTTAAATCGACTTAGAATTTTATGCTGATTATGAATATATATACTTTATGGGGTCTACGACGAATATTTAAGGATGTTACAAACGGAATGACAACGTTAATATATCCTCCTTTCCAAGGTGGAGGGTAGAAAATGATAAAAATCTACTCAAAAATCTATTGCTGAATATTTCAGTAACATTTAATCGATAAAAATCAGTGAAATCAGCCGGCAGATTTATATCCTCACCCAATGTTGGATTATTTACATATATTTTGACTTCTGTTATGATTATTCAAATTGTCGACCCTTCATGGAGTAGGTTCCGAAAGAATAAGTCAATGTTGCCCATTTTTTTTGTCGGACCTAAATAAATCTATAGCTATATAAGAGGAAAATATTTGTACGTTTGATTGTTTGTTTGTAATCTATAGACTCAAAATCTGCTAACCAGATTTTCTTGAAAATTTTCTCATATAATACAGCACCGCCTCAAAGTAACATAGTCTATATAAACTTTTTAAATTCCACTTAAAAATATGAGATAAAGCATCAGAATCGAGGGTACCTGCAGAAAATTTTGTTTTTTTTTTACGCACATATCTATTGATCGGTTATAGATACAGTCTTGAAATTTAGAATGTGTAACGGAAATCGGTACAAAAATAATTTTATTAAATTATATTGAAATCGGTTCAGATTTGTATGTAGCTCTCATATAATTTTTTGGCCGATTTCACATATTTGAGGCACCAAATACGATATATATGTCCGATTCCAATAAAATTTGGAATGAGTGACTCAATTTGGTACACAAATAAATTTGCCAAATTATATTGAAATCGGTTCAGATTTGTATGTAGCTCTCATATATATTTTCGATCGATTTCGTTTATTTGATGCACCAAGCATGCTATGTATGTTCGATTCCAATGAAATTTGGAATGTGTGGCGGGATTTGATCAGGAAATAAAGTTGTCAAACTACATTGAAATCGGTTCAGATTTGGATATAGCTCCCATATATATTTTCGGCCGATCTCACATATTTGAGGCACCAAGCACGATATATATGTCCGATTCCAATAAAATTCGGAATGAGTGACGAAATTTGGAAAAAAAAAATAAATGGTAAAAAAGTATTGAAATCGGATTTTCTTATTAACCATGTTATACTGAAATCGGTTCAGATTTCTGGAAGGAATGACGGAATTTGGAAAAAAAACAAATTATAAAAAATTACTGAAATCGGATTTTCTTATTAACCATATTATATTGAAAACAGTTCAGATTTTTGGAAGGAGTGACGGAATTTGGAAAAAAATAAATTATAAAAAAATATCAGCTAAACCTGGCATATTTTTAAAACAATTCCGAAAGAATAGGAATTCCGTTGAATAAGACTTGGGCCTGTTGAATAAGACGTAGCAATTTTCTGTCATAGGTTGTAGTACTTATTACGAGCTTAAAACTTTCAATACGAAATTTGATACACTTCCGGTGAAAAAATACCGAATATCGGGAGGTGTCGTTATATGGGGACTATACGAAGACGTGGACCTGCATGAGCATTTTTTTTTTGTCATTTTTTTGTCATTGCCTGCAGTAACTTCAAATCCCAAATTTAAAACATTTCCGCTAAAAAATGTGACGGAAATCGTCAAAATACCGAATGTAGGGAGGAACTTTTATGTGGGGGCTATATAAAAAACGTAGATCAATATGGTCCATATACAATACCAAAAGTCCTGTAGTAGGAAACTAGAGTAATTTCAGCAAAAGGACAGACAAAACGTCTACAAATATCATTCGGATTCCCAATTCGGATTCCCCCTCCCCTCATTTTCGGTACTTGAACATTTTAACAATAAGCGTTTCCTGGTTGGCTGGTTCGCAAGATAACTTTGAAGGGAGTATTCGATTTGGTCCAAACTTGGCACATCGTAATATTATTATTAAAACTTAGATCGAGTTCGGAAATGGTCAATATTGGTCCACTCCTTCTGGTACCTCCCCCTCAGAAAGATGAAATTTGAAAAAAAAAAAAAATATTTTAATGCACAGAAAGAGGAAGGATAATCCGACTGTGCTCCAACTTTGCACATCCTAATATTTGCATCAGTGCTACATCAGGTGCGAAAATGGACAATACTTAATCAAGTACCTCCCCCACAAAGGGTCAAAATTTTGAAAAATTGTAACTCTTATAAAATGTGATATAAGAGTCTGATTATCTTCAAACTACACACATCACAATCCGTGAAGATGGAATATATCGGTCAACTCCTTCTAGTGCCTCCCCCACAAAAGGTAAAAATTTTGAATATCCATGAAGCTCATAAGACTCGAAATTAAAATCCGGTTCAATTCTGACTTGACACGTCTCAATATTTCTATCAGCACAAGATCTGTTATAAAGATGTTAGAAATCGGACCATTCGTTCTGGAACCTCCCACCATAAAGGGTCAAATTTTGAATAACCAAAACGATTATAAAATCCGAAATAAACATACCGTTTTCTCCATATTTTATACATCCCATTATTTCTACTTACACAAGATCTGCTGTGAAGATGGAATATATCGGTCCACTCTCTCTGGAACCTCCCCCACAAAGGACCAACATTCGGAATGGCCATGAAGCTTGTAAAACGCGAAATGAACATCAAATAACTTAGCATATCCCAGTATTTTTATCAACGAAAAATCTGTTATGAAGATGGTAGATATCGGCCTACTCCTTCTGGTACTTCCCCACAAAGAGTCGAAATTTTTCTGATTTCAATTCTCCTAAAATTTCACACATCTCAATATTTCTATTGAAACAAGATCTAATGTGAAAATGGAATATATATGACCACTCCTTCCTGCGCTTTCTCCACAAAGGTTCAAAATTTGAAATAAGATGTGAAATATCTCTTCCAACCAAATATCTGATATGAATATAGAGTCAATCGGCCGATTTATTACATCAAACTTATGTCAGATACCAAATTAACAATATTGGCCCACTCCTTCGAAACCCTCCCATAGAGGGTCAATAGTTTGAGCAATAACGCAAGGTTGAGGATATACATCTGTCTTTTAACTTGTTTAATTGTTGCTCATAATTCGTCAGATTTGATAGTCATATTTTGGGGATGTGATAAGTTCAAATCTCTATCGCGTATGAAAATTCTATTCTCCCTTTTCCCCATATTATGGTACAAATTAAAGCCAACCCATTTTAGTGCACCACTCTCTGGGCGAAACATGCATGCGGAAAAAAACAGCCAACATTCTTCTTCGGTTAACGTCATAAAACAAAAATTTCTTCTTCTTCTGCTGCTGTTGCTACTTCTTCTTCTTCCACTTTTGAAGCCGCCAACATCGAGCCATGGAATGCTTCAAAGAAAATCTAAGAGCCCTCTTCTATTTCTGCACCGACTTTAAGCCAAAGAAAATCTTTATAAATGTTGATAACTTCTGCGCTTCGTTTCACACTTAAACGGTACGTGGTCGAGGAACGTTTCCCCGAGTCTAACTTTGAGTCCAACCGAGTTTGAGTTGTGCTGCGTTGCGTTGCGAGTTGTGGTAGAGTGTTGGTGGCATCATCAGCATTTGTGGATGGTTGGAAAATAACGCCAACACCTAATACGTCGACCAAAGAAATAAAATAAAAATTAAAACACAACAACAAACTCCAGCAAAAGAAACGGTTCAAAAAATTAGAAGAAACAAAAAACAAAAAAACCTTAACACAACAACAACAAAGTGTTGCACAGAAATTACATAATAGCTCATTCGTACTAATGGCAAAGATATCCACCAACCAAAGCAACAACAACAGTAATCGTAACAACTGCAACACCAAAAATATAGTGGTAACCGTTTAAACCGTTAACAAGTGTGGTCGATTCTTAGTTAGCATTTTTTCGGTTGTTATTTTTATTTATTTTTTGGCTGTTGGATGTTGTTGTTATTGTCTGGTTTGTTTGATCGTTGATTCGTTTGTTTTCCATGCTGTCTATGTGTGTGTGTGAGAGTCTGTTTTTTTTTTTTGGAAATTTGCACTTGACTGATTTTCCAAAAAACAAAAAGGAGTGAGCAAACTGGAAAAAAAAAATCGCAAAGAAGACTCCCCAGAAAAGTTTATGAAAAGTGTTTTCCCAAAAGATTTTTTAAATAACCCCCAAAAAAAACGTATTGACACCCAAATACAAATATCCTGAAAATTTATTGCCGCGATATTCGAACATATTTGCAAATCTGCGACTCATTAATGCGACCGCATGTTAAGCGGATTTTGGTAATTCGGGTGAATAACAATTTCGCGGTTGTTAATTTTCACAGCAATTAAACTCATTTAACCACCATCGCCATTGAAGGTTAATTATTTCGCAAGTGCAGTCCACCAAAAAAAAAAAAAAGAAGAAATAAAAGAAACATCGAACAAACAAACAAAAAGACCTGAATACCCGAAAACAAATTGGCAACAGAAAGAAACTGTGAAAAGAATTTCGCAATAATGCTTTTGTTATGATCCAGTAAAAATTTGCATATGCTGTGGCGCAAATTGTAACGCCGTAAAGCTGTAGCTTCAATAAATTCCCTTTTAACGGTAAGTTCGTAAAATAAACTTTAAATATCATGTATATTGTTTTTGAAAAAATCTGAAGAAGGATCTCAAAAAATTGAGGGATATTGAGCTTTAAAGGGGATGGAGAAGAGAAAGAGTCAAGACCTTTAGAATTCTTTCAAAGGCGTTACTATTAGAATTGTGTTCAAATGATATACGCCACGAAACAAACGGTCGGAGCTACATTTGTGTTTTCCTAATTTTTGAATTGAATAACATACATAACTAGAATTGATGTTTTACTTTCACATTATTTTTCCTTCGACATACATAAGTTCATTTAGTATATTTGTCCTTTCAAAATGATTAAAAAATAAAAAAATTGGAAATCATGAAACTACTTCCAAAAATTCAAGATTGTTGTAACTAGGGTTTACAAATGCTTAAAAAATGAACGATATTTGAAAATATTTGAAAAAAGTGATTAAACTGAAAAAAAAAACAAGTAAAAAAGTATTGGTCGGTTTTGCCGACAGATGTATACCCTCAGCCCTCTTGACCTTCTGTGGAGTAGGTTTTTAAAGAATGGGTTAATATTGTTCATTTCGTATGACAGATAAAATCATTGAAAATTGTGTCTTTTGTAGGTGAAGTAACAGAAGGGGTTCACAGATATATAGCATCTTCACAACAGATCTTGTGTTAACAAAAATGTTTGAATGTGTGAAATTTGAAAAGAGTTGGATGTTAATTTCGCTTTCTTTGGGCGTTTTGTTTTTCAAAATCTTGAACCCTATGTGGAGCAGGTAGATGGAAATATTGAGATGTACCAAGTCTGGAATGGAATCGGATGTTGATTTCGCTTTTAACGAACTTCATAGATATTCAAAATTTTGAGCGTTTGTGGGGGAGGTACCAAAAGGAGTGGAGCGATAAGTGAAATTTGAAGACAATCGGATTCTTACATCAAATTTTATAAAAGTTGTATATATTCAAAATTTTTACCATTTGTGGTGGAGGTACTTGATGGATTCGACCGATATTGTGCATTTTCGCACCTGACCTAGCACTATAGGAAATATTTGGATTTTCAAAGTTGGAGCAAAATCGGATTATAGTTCCCATCTTTGTGCAGAAAATATATTTTTTGAAAATTTCGGCCTTCTGTGGGGGTGGTACAAGAAGGAGTGGACCGATATATTCCATCTTAACACCAGACCTTGAGTTAATAAAAATATTGGGATGTGTGAATTTGAAGACAATCGGACTCTTACATCACATTTGTGGGGTAGGTACTTGATAAAGTGGACCGATATTGTCCATTTTCGTACCTGACCTAGCATTGAAGTAAATATTAGGATTGACAAAGTTGGAGCAAAATCGGATTATCGTTTCTGTTTCTATGCAGAAAATATATTTTTTGAAAATTTCGACCTTCTGTGAGGTAGGTACTAGAAGGAGTGTACCAATATTGCCCATCTCCGAACTCGAGCTAATTTTCACAAAAATATTACGATGTACAAAGTTTGGACCAAATCGGATACTCCCTTCGAGTGTTATCCAGCCAGACAGACAGACAGACGGACGGACATCTCTAGATCGACTCCAAATGTCCTGAACCGGATTTGATCCAAAGAGACCTGTGGTCTAAAACCGTTATTTCGACTAAGCACGTTTGACCGTATCCAAATGATATATATCCTCTCTAGCCACATTGCTGAGGGTATAATTAAAATTCACGCTTTCTGGCTAGAAATCATGGGCTTACAAATGTATAAAAAATGAACGATATTCCCAATATTTAAAGAAAGTGATTAAACTGAAAAAAAAAATATTTTTTAATCCACAATATATTGGAATATTAGTTTTTTACCATCCGCCATGTATGTTATGGAGAGTATATTTAGTTCGTCATTACGTTTCTAACTGACCGAAATAATAATTGTAGACATAACAAACTTTTTATATTCTTGATCAGTATAAAATTCTAAGACGATTTAGCCCAGTCAGTCCATTGTAATCCCGCTAGAGTCAGAACAAAAAAAATAGTAAGCTAAAATTTTGTACAGGTCGAAAACTTTGCATTAGCAAATGGGCTATATCGGTCCACGATATCTTATAGATCCCATATAACGGTACCCCCCGTATATTCTGTATTTTGATGATTTTTGCTATATTTTTCAATGGAATTGTCTAAAAATCCATACTAGAAGTTCTTTCTAAGCATTTTACGCCCTGTAAGAGAAATGTCTATATACGTAAACGATAACGTATTGCCCACATACAACGGTACCTCCCGATATTCGATATTTTGACGATTTATTTAAATTTCGTATCTAGAATTCGTAATGGGTACTACAGCCTATAACAAAAAATTTCGTATGCAGGCTCATGTCTTCGCATAGTTTCCATATAACGGTACAACGCAATATTCGGTATTTTGATGATTTTAGCGACATTATTCACCGGACATTTTTTTCAAGTTTCGTATTTGAATATTGTAATTACTTTCCAAAATGCACCAGACATTGTGCGCTGGAAATGAAGCGAGGAACCTCATTTTGCAACCATTCTTGGTGCAACCATTGAGGGTGAGTCCTGTTGGAATGTCCAAGGTCTGCGGCCAAAATGTTTGCGTGCCCAAAGCTTTAATACACCCTCCAGAATATGTTCGCGTCGATTAATACGATCGGAGAGCGACCATCGGCTGTTATGGGGGCCCACACCATCACCAGGACCGGCGCTGGAATTCTGATGGCCAACCGAAGGTGCAAATTTTCAGCTGACCTCTTTGGCAAATAAACACGATCATCTTGTTTGTTTACAAACTGCTGGACAACGAATGTTTTCTCATCGGGGCACTTTTTGAAATTTAATGGCTCCTTTTTCCAAATTTTTGCCGAATGGAATATTGCGATTTGTTCAGCTCACGAACCATTTTTCGGCCATTGCGACGCGCGTACCATTTCTGCTGATGTTTCTGTTTTCTTTCGACCACTCCCTTGACGTCGGGCTACGTTACCAGTATCACTGTAACGAGCGATGGTACGAGACACAAAAGATTTATTCACATTTAAATGCTGGAGCGCTCTAACGATAACCACGATAAGCCAAATATAAAGAAATCACACTATCACGCTTGAATTCCATCACGAATAACTTTTTGTCTGGAAAATTCTCACCAAAATGGTTTTGTACGCTTGCAAACAATATAATGATCTGTCACTGGAATAATTTTAACAGCTGTCGGAGGAGTGGCTTAGAAATGACAGCAGTCTAAACTTGGCTGCAGTTTTTTTCATCTCACCCTGTATATATTTATACAGAACTATTGACCATCGATTTGTAAAATATAATGGAATACGAAATAAAAACATTTTCAAAGCAAGTAAGTAAAGGCTATAGACGAGCGGATACCCTACAGCATTATAATAAATTGGAAAGTACTTATGCCAATTTGCCTTTCATATACGTCCTCAGGTGCACGGATGGACACACATAGTTAAATCGACTCAGGTCGGCGAGATAGGAAGATATGACATCGTGTTACAAACTATTTCTTTCAGTAAAACTTAAAACACATCGTATATTTATACCCGTCCGTCCGTCTGTCCATGTTAATTTGTAATCAAGATACAGGTCGCAATTATGAACCGATCCTCATGAAATTGAAAATGTAGGTGGGGTTAAGGTCAGAATAGAAGCCTATTGTTTTTGGAGATAATTTCACGATATTTAGGGTTTGAAATGGACCAAAAACAGAAAATTTTCTTGATTTTACAGTTGCTCTACGCGAAAATTTACATGGAGTTAGAGTTTAGGACTGGGCGCAAACCTATTTGGGCGGCCATCGGACAATAATTAGCGGCTAAAATAGACCCTCAGTTTTATGTAAGAAAATATAAAAATTTTCCACTAAACCGCGAATATTATTAATCCCAGCCAAATCACAAATACATTAAAAGATCACTTCTGACCATTACAGTTATGCTAATAGCCAAGAAATCGGATACGTATATACCAAAATAGGTACAATATATATGTAAAGGAATTGAACTTATTTATTCTGCTTATAAATCAAGAACCACTAGTCCGGTTTTCACAATAAAAAATATACCAATAAAAAGTGAATATCTTTTGTTTTATTTTTTTTTTTAAATGTTTGTCACATTTTTTATCGCATGCCATTTTTATACCCTACACCACATAGTGGTAAGGGTATTATGTCTTTGTGCATTTGTTTGTAACATGGAGAAGGAAACGAGATAGACCCATAGTTACTTTTGAGAACCTTCATAGAATCACTTTCTGAGTCGATTTATGCATGACAGTCCGTCTGTCCGTCCGTCCGTCCGTCCGTCTGTCCATGTATTCTTGTGAACAAAATGCAGGTCGCATTTATTATCCGATTGAGATGAAATTTTCCAAACAATATTTTTTTGGCCCAAGGACGAACCCTATTGAAATTGGTGAGAATCGGATCAAATTTAGATATAGCTCCCATATATATCTTCATCCGATTTCGGGTTAACTGTGCACCAAATGTCCACTATCAGTCCAAATTACCTGAATTTTGGCACACCCAACCGAGTTCGGCCTAGAAGCAAGTATATCAAATTTGGAGAAAATCGGTTCAGATATAGCTATAGCTCCCATATATATCTTTCATCCGATTTGATCTTTAAGTCCCTAACATTCCTACTATGCACTCCACAACCATGATATTTGGTACCAGGTATTAGATGGAGCACAGAAATAGCTGTTTTAAATTTTATCGAAATCGGTTCAGATTTGGATATAGCTCCCATATATATCTTCATCCGATTTCGGGTTAATTAACCACCAAATGGCCAATATCAGCCCAAATGGCCCGAATTTTGGCACATGTGACCGATATTAGCCTTAAAGCAAATACAACAAATTTGGAGAAAATCGGTTCAGAAACAGCTATAGCTCCCATATATATATTCATCCGATTTCGGGTTAAATGTGCACCAAATGTCCACTATCAGTCCAAATTACCTGAATTTTGGCACACCCAACCGAGTTCGGCCTAGAAGCAAGTATATCAAATTTGGAGAAAATCGGTTCAGATATAGATATAGCAACCATATATATTTTTCATCCGATTTAGAGTTTTAGTCCCATACATTCGTAATATTCAGTCCACAACCGTGATATTTGGTACCAGGTATTAGATGGAGCACAGGAATAGCTGTTTTAAATTTTATATATATCTTCATCCGATATCGGGTTAAATGTGCACTAAATGGTCAATATCAGCCCAAATCACCAGTCTAGAAGATAATACGTAAAATTTGGAGAAACCCGGTTCAGAGATAGCTATAGTTCGTAAAATGCACGATAGAATTAGATAGATTTTGATTTTGTACCAAATATCTCATAGAGCTCTGAAATGCCCTGTATAAACCTTTTTACGAGAGCTCTACTAAATATGCATAGTGGTGTAGGGTATCATATAGTCCGCCCCGCCCGACTTTTGAGCTTTCCTTACTGGTTTCAATTTGACTTACATTTTTCAATTGTAAATTTTCTAAATTTTTACACCCCCAACACTACTTTTTGAGGGTTTTATATGCATGTCGCAATTATCATCCGATCCTCACGAAATTTTGCATGGGGGTAGGGTTTGGGTCAGAATTAAAGCCTACTGTTCTTAAGACGTAAATTTAGAGGTGCAAATGGACTAAAAAAATAAATTTTTCTAACTTTGTAGGCCATAATTGAAAACTAATCGACACGGAATTTCGCATCAGAAGAGAGTTAAGGACAGGGAAGAAGGGAAGCATTTCGGATGACCATTGGATTATATTAAGCTGTAAAATGGACCACAATTTTCGTGTGAAATTGATTTGAATACTTAAAATCACTACGGAGTGCGTAAATATATGGGCAAATTCTCCGGGACAAAAACGTAAGGGTTAGAAAATACCCCCTCAGGGCTCTTTGACATTATTTCAAAAACGAAATCTTCAAAAATGGATTTGGATATAAGGGGACTTATTGTATTGTAGTGTTGTAGGGTATCACATGATCGGCCCCGCACGACTATAGCCTTTGCTTACTTGTTTTCTATTATATTTCACATAAATTGTAGTTTTATAAAATTATTTATATTTAACTTTGTTACTTAGAAATTGGAGCTAAGGGGCTTTCCACAGGGCAGGGTACCCCACATCTACAGCCTTTGCTTACATGCTTTCAAAATGTTTTTATTACGAATTCCATCAATATTTTAGAAATCGATGGGCAATAGGAACTTGGTTCTGATTCGTATATTCTTCGAATTTTTTCTTCCGCCAAAAAATAACGGTCCATCGCTGATATAGCAAAACTGTCTCAATCAGATGGTGCTGATATCGATACAACCTTTTGACCTTAAATCAGAGTTAAATATATTTATGTTATTTAATTCCCTTAGTAAGCCAATTCACTTATCTTAAAATAAAGAAGATTTTGCAATAAATTATTTTGAAAAAGGTCTATACCAAGAAGACCCACAACACATACAACAACAACAATTTGCCATTTATGATATATAGATATTGGGTTGCTGCCGTCGCCGCAGCTGCTGCCTTGATATGCGATTAAGATGTTCTTGACAAAAACCAGCAACCACATTTTCTTGGTTTTGGTTTTCGTTTTCGTTTTTTAAAAGGGAAATGTTTTACATTTTTGCCTCGGGGGAACAATAAGTCTGCTCGAACAACGTCTGACTATGTCTTACACAACTGCTATCAGGCCAAAATGATTGTAACAGCTAAAACAAAACAATGAGAATGAGATGGAGATGGAGATGGAACAAACAAAAAAGCATCTAAGAATTTAAGCCAAAAGATAAACACCGGTTGAAATACACAAATATGTATATATAAATATATGTATGTATGCATGTGGGGATTTTTTGTGGTAAGTATGTGTGGCCATAAAAATACATATCTCGTACAAACATAGATGTGTGATGTGTGCATACATCAATGTTGGCACATGGATCTTTACTGCTTTTTTATACACTTCACCATTCTATGGAGGTTTTATTAACTTTGTCATTCCGTTTGTTACTCCTCTAAATATTTCTATTAGACCCTACAAAGTATGTATATTCTGGATCAGCGTAAAATTCGAAGAAGATCTAGCGATGTCCGTTTGTCTGTTTTAATCACGCTATCTTTCGAACGAATTGAGATAGAAGGCTAAAATTTTGCAAACTATGCATGTTTACCAGTAAGCAGGTTAAGTTCGTAAATGGGCCATGTCGGTCCACGTTTTCTAATAGACCCCATATAACGGTACCTCCCGATATTCGGTATTTTCATGATTGTAGCGACAGTATTCACCGGAATTATTTCAAATTTCTACTACAGCCCCCATATAACGTTACCTCCCGATATTCAAAATTTTCAGGATTTCAGGGACATTATTTACCGGAATTATTTTAAATTTCATATTTGAAGTTCGTAATGGGTACTACAGCCTATGGGGGCTTCGTATAGCCCCCATAAAACGGTACCTCCCGATATTCGGTATTTTCAGGATTTCAGAGACATTATTAAACGGAATTGTTCTAAATTCGAATTTGAAGTTCGTAATGGGTACTACAGCTTATGGGGGGCTTCGTATAGACCCCATATAACGGTACCACCCGATATTCAGTATTTTCATGATTTCAGCAACATTATTTACCGGAATTATTTCAAATTTCGTATTTTTAAGTTCGTAATAGGTACTACTGCCCATGGGTGGCTTCTATAGCCCCCATGTAACGTTACCTCCCGATATTCGGAATTTTAATTATTTCAGCGACATTATTTTAAATTTCATATTTGAAGTTCGTAATGGGTACTACAGCCTATGGGGGGGCTTCGTATAGCCCCCATATAACGTTACCTCCAGATATTCAGAATTTTCAAGATTTCAGCGACATTATTTACTGGAATTATTTCAAATTTCATATTTGAAGTTCGTAATGGGTACTACAGCCTATGGGATGCTTCGTATAGCCCCCATATAATGGTACCACCCGATATTCGGTATTTTCAGGATTTCAGCGACATTATTTGCCGGAATTATTTTTTTCGTATTTGAAGTTCGTAATGGGTACTACAGCCTATGGGGGCTTCGTATAGCCCCCATACAACGTTACCTCCCGATATTCGGAATTTTAAGGATTTTAGCGACATTATTTACTGGAATTATTTCAGATTTCGTATTTGAAGTTCTTAATGGGTGCTACAGCCTATGACAAAATTTTTTGTATGCAGGTCCACGTCTTTGTATAGCCCCCATATGACGGTACCTCCCGATACTCGGTATTTTTATGATTTGTGCGACATTATTTAACGGAATTTTAGCAAATTTCGTATTTTAAGCTACAGCTTATGACAAAAAAAAAAAAAAAAACGTATGTAGGTTCACGTGTTCGTATATACCCCATATAGCGGTACATCCCGATATTCGGTATTTTTTCGGCGGGCGGGAGGAGGAGGGTATTTAAAGTTCGGCCCTACCGAACTTAGCTGCTTTTTTGCAGTCCCCAAACCCAAACTAAGGCAACTACTTTTAAGTCACTCAAGCATATTGTTGTTGTTGCTGCTGCTGCTGTTATTGCTGTTCGTAAAACAAGGAAATTTGTTGTAAATTTTTAAATGAATTGTAGCTGTGACCTTAAGATGATTTTTTTCCATTCCATTCAGCTTACAAGTAATGTTTTCGTTTTGTTTTCCAAGGGAGTGGGTGGCGAGAGAAGGGGAGGGGTTGGGTATCACTTAATTTAAATAAATGATTTTCCAAAAAGCATTGAATTAAAATAAAAAAAAAAACAACAAATGTAAAACATGTGTGTGCGTCGGTGGCAAGGAAAAGCTTTTAACATTAACATACTATATGCTTTGTACCTTAAAATGTATGGTCATATGTGTGTGGGTATTTGTGTGCGTGTGCGTGTGATGGTCATTTTGATAGAGGGCATGTATAATTTCCTACATTGTTAGGGATTGGTCTTGGATGCCTTGAGTGCCACTCAATATTTAAACCTTGAATTAAATCTTCAAAATACTAAAGAGGGTATTGTGGTGGCCGACATAGAAATGAATACAAATCCAAATTATCATAATAAATATGTATTTTTTTTTAAATCTCGATTACATTGAATTCCGACATATTTGGGAGGTGTGTGATTGATAACAAAGTGTAACATTAGAAAACAACTGTATCAGATTGTTATTATGATAAAGCTGAAGGCTAGAAATTCAATTTAAATTCGGCAGAAAGATGTTCGTTTCATTTTTTTTATTGAAAAATCTGAAAGATACAACATTTGAGAATTTACAAATGACTACAGGGAGAGTGTACCATAATGACTGAAGAGGTAATAATACAATGAAGAAGGGGCAATAGTAGGACCGGCCAACTCTATGATACCCTGCACAAGTCTGTAAACTGATAATTAAGGGGTAAAAAATATTTTTGAAAAGGTATAGACATAATGAGAATATGGAAAACCCCCAAAAGATCAAACTCCTCGAAATAACTAGAATCGGGGGTATTCTTATATAAAGGCAATATCAAAAAAAAAAAAAAAAAAAAAAAAACTTTGCAAAATTAGATGGAAAATATGATTCAAATATAAAATCACCTGAAATCGGGGATTACTCTCAATTAGTGAATATTAATTTTGATTTTTTAAGAGCTATAGGAAAGTTATGCAAGTTAAAAAGTATCAGTCGGCTTAGCCGACAGATATATACCCTCAGCCAATTTTCGATTATATAAATATATTTTGAATCACATGGAATAGGTTCCGAATGGGCCACTATTGGCCATTTCGCGTCGGACCTAAATAAATATGATATAAATATTGCGACGTGCTAGGTTTGGACTATATTGGTAACACCCTTCAATTTATATGAGATATGTGATAATTTTTAGAAAATGTTAAATTGTGCTTGAGGTGTCAGATATAGGCGACCGAAGTATTCCATTTTCAGATAAAAATACTGGTATGGCCAGAATTACAAGAAAATCGAACATTTAGATCCAATTTTATGCGAAATCATAAATCCCATATTCATCTCAGATAAAGCATGTTGTAAAGGATCACCGACTTGTTTCGCAAGTTATTGCAGATAAAGGTATGGGAAATTGTGACCCTTTGTGGGAGAGGTACTAGATGAAAGTATTGAGATGTACCATGTATGAATCGGATGTTAATTTGGCGTTTTATGAGCTTCATGGATATTCAAAATTTTGTTGGGGAGGTACCAGAAGGAGTGGACCGATACATTCCACCTTCGCATCAGATCTAGTTTTAGTAGAAATAATGGAATGTGTGAAATATGAAGAGAACCGGATGATTATTTCGGATTTTATAATCGTTTGGTTTTGAGGTACCAGAAGAAATGGTCCGATCTCTACCATCTTTATAACAGACTTGGAGTTGATAGAAATATTGAGATGCGCCAAGTGGAATCGGATGTTAATTTGGGGTTTTATGAGCTTCATGGATATTCAAAATTTTGACCCTTTGTGGGGATGCTACCAGAAGGAGTTGACCGATATATTCCATATTCACACCAGACCTTGGGTTAATAAAAAAATATTGTGATGTGTGTAATTTGAAGGCAATCAGATTCTTATATCACATTTTATAAAAATTAGAATTATTTATAATTTTGACCCTTTGTGGGGGAGGTACTGGAGTGAACCAATTCTGTCCATTTTCACACCTGACTTAGCACTGATGCAAATATTAGGATTCGCAAAGTTGAGCAAAATCGGATTATCCTTTCTTTCTGTGCAGTAAAATATATATATTTTTTTTTAATTTCGACCTTTTGTGGGGACGTGTCAGAAGGAGTGGACTGATATATTCAATTTTAACACCAGACTTTGTAAAAATATTAGGATGTGTGAAATTTGAAGAGAATCGGAATCTTACATCACAATTTATAAGCGTTTTAATTTTTCAAAATTTTGACCCATTGTGGGGGAGTTACTTGATGGAGTGGACCGATAATGTCCATTTTCGCACCTGACCTAGCACTGATGCAAATATTAGGATTCGCAAAGTTGGAGCAAAATCGAAATATAATTTCTCTTCCTGTGCAGAAAAATATTTTTTTTTTTTTAATTTCGACCTTTTGTGGTTTAGGTACCAGAAGGATTGGATCTATATTGCTCATTTCCGAACTCGATCTAAGTTTGATAAGAATATTACGATGTACCAAGTTTGAACCAATTCGGATACTCTCTTCGAGAGTTATCGTGCGTACCAGTCAGATATGCGGGCAGACAGACGGACGGACATCAATCCATTGAGGCGGGATCGTCTGTATAGACATTGGCTTTAACATAGACCTACGAAAACAGTCTAAAAGCGTTAAATCGCACTATATAGAAGCTCAATTGATTGCCTCTTAATATGTGCGAACTATGTGGCATCTGACACCACATGTCATTCAAGTCAAGTATTTGCATTTGTCCAAATAATAAAGTTGGATATTATCTCACTGTAGTGCTTACCATCACAGTTACGCTACGATCAGCACAAAATGTATGTATATATATATTCTCGGTCAGCGTAAAATTCCAGACGATTTAGCCCTGTCCATCCGTCTGTTGTAATCACACTAGAGTCAAAACGAAAAAAAGATAGGAAACTAAAATTTGTCACCGATCTGTCTTTTATCTGCAGGCAGCTCAAGTTCGAAGATGGGTCATATCGGTCCATGATACCGTATAGCCATGTAACGGTACCTCCGATATTCGGTATTTTGATGATTTTAGCCACATTTTTAATGGTGAGTACTTTACCCCCTGGAAGATAATTGTCTGCCCCACAATATCGTATAGCGCCCATATAACGGTTCGGTATTTTGATGATTTTAGTCACATTTTTTAAAGGAATAGTCTGAAGTTCTACACACGAAGTTCTCTGTGCGTACTTTACTCGTATGGCTCCCATACAATAGTACCACCCGATATTCGCTATTTTTATGATTTTAGCCACATATTTCAATGCAATTGTCTGAAAATCCACACAAGGAGTTCCCTCTGAGTACTTTAAACGCTGGAAGAGAATTGTCTATATAGGTCCACGTTTTTAGCTCCTGTATAACGGTATCTCCAGATATTCGGTATTTGCATGATTTTAGCGACATTAGTCACCGGAATTATTTCAAATTTCATAATTGAAGTTCTACTGGGTACGGACAATTGTCTAAGAAGGTCCACACCTTTGTTCGGTATTTTGATCATATTAGCGTCATTATTCACCGGAATTGTTGCAAATTTCGTATTCCGAATCGTTACTACAGTCTAAGACAAAAATTACTTATGCAGCACCACATCTTCATATAGCTCCCATATAAAGGGTTTCATCTGAGCGGAGTTATAAAAAGTTCGGCCCAGCCGAACTTAGCTACTTTTTTAACTTGTTAGCTCTCATCGTTTTCCCGATGTTTCATCCAGTTCCCCCAAAAGATTTTGTAACACTCATTACAATTCGAACTTCGCATGAATGACCAAAGCCACGCACCCCTTTAACTGAAGCGGACATAAATACTTTAATTCATTTCTTAAAACTTTTGTAACCTTGGCTTTCAAGCATTAATGATTTATAATGTCTGAAGCATATGTGGTCAGAAATTTTTAACACATCTTTTTTTTCGGAAAATTTGTTAACGTATGAATTGTATTAAAACATTAATACGCATTAAACTAAATATTATGTTTAATATAATTTTTCGACCAGCATGGCTTAATAGCTCTTGTTAAGTATTTTTTGTTTACAAAACTTCCGTTTCCGTTCCACGTCCATGTCAATTCGGAAATAAAATAGCAATAATTAAGAAAAACCCAAACACTTCATTGTTTATGGATCTGAGCATCGCTGTCATCTAAACTTGATTTCATCCCAACATTGTCGCTCCCTCCGTTGTTCTTGGCCATAATTCTTGTAGGCTGTTGTAGCGGTTGTATTTGATTGCCACTTGTGTGTCATAAACATAACATATGTATGTTTGTACATTTGTGCATCATGTATGTATTTATGCAACATTTGAATTGTGGTCGTCGCATGACTTGACGCTTGATTTCTTCGTTGTGGCCCACACCACGACGCACATCGCTGGTAAGTGATATTTTAATCGCTCTTTTATAATCTTTAGTATTTTTTTCTCGCTTCTTGTGGTCAACTTGAAGACATGTGTCCGGGGATGTGTTATCGATGCCATTATTATTGGCACACTTTCGTGGTCACACTGAAGGTCTCCGCTTCGGCGGTGGTGCTAGTGGCGGTGGTGTTGAAGTGCGTATTCTCTTGCCAATCACATTGAAGGCTGTGATATTGACTTTATTGTCATGGCAGCTTTTCCCCGGAATATTATTATTGTTATTTCATTTCGATGGATGGAAGTAACAAATGATGTGAAACTTCAAGTTTAAGGTTATATTAAACAATGGAAAATATTTTTATATTTTCGAAAAAATTATTTTATGATGTACTAGAACTACCAACATTTTTCAAAATTTGTTTGTTACCTTTTTCTAGAAAATTTGTATGGTTTATTGTTGTTATAATCATGGGGTTGTATAATATTATCTAAGAAGACATTTAAAACTATTATTGTGAATATCAAAATATGTTTCTTGAATTTTTTATGTGAAATCATAATTACGGATTACGGCTACAATGGTGAGTTTTATACCCTCAGCCATATGGCTACAGAGGGTATATATCATTTGATACGTTCGAAAGGTGCCTAGTCGAAATAAAGGTTTAAGACCCCATGTGTCTTTGGACCAAATGTCAACATTTTGAAAAATTACCACTCCCATAAAATGTGATTTAAGAGTCCGATTGTCTTCAAATTTCACAGTTCCCAATATTTATATTAACCCAAGGTATGGTGTTAAGATGGAATATATGGGTCCACTCCTTTTGGTACCTCCCCCACAAATGGTCGAAATTTTAAAAAAAAATACATATTTTTTGCACAGAAAGAAAAACGATAATCCGATTTTGCTCCAACTTTGCATATCCTAATATTTTCGTCAATGCTAGGGCTGGTGCGAAAATTTACAATATCGGTCTGCTCCTTCTGGGACCTCCCCCACAAATGCTAAAAATTTTGAATATCCGTGAAGCTCATAAAAAGCGAAATCAACATCCGATTCCATTCCAGATCTGTTATAAAGACGGTAGAGATCGGACTATTTCTTATGCTACCTGCCCCACTAAGAGTTCAAAATTTTGAAAAACATAAAGTTCAAAGAAAGCGAAATAAGCATTCAACTATCTTCAAATTTCACACATAAAAACATTTTTTCTAACACAATATATGTTGTGAAGATGCTATATATCTGCGAAACCCTTCTGGTACCTCACATACAAAGAGACAAAATTTTTAATACTTTTGTCTGTCATAAATTGCGAAACAACTTAGCGATTCTTTACAACTTGCTATATCTAAATATATGTCTCTCAACCAGAAACCTGATGGAATTTAAGCTTTCACATAAATTGGATAAAAATGTTCGATTTTCTTATATATTTATAATAATATTTATATCATATTCATTTAGATCCGATGTGATATTGACCCATTCTTTCAAAATCCACTCCATAGAGGGCCAAGAGTTTGAAAATTCATAAGAGATGTCAAAATATTTTTTAAATAATCGAACATTGGCTGAGGGTATACATCTGTCGGCAGAACCGATTGCTGCGGGTTTTCTGCAATTATGGAAAATAAATTAAATTTTGAAATCAATCATCTAAAATAGGAAGGGTATATATCCTTCCAAAAATTCCAAAAAATTCTGTCGAAAACTGGGGGTTAGACATGGTCCTGCAGACTTCCTTTTTTTTGTCATAATTATTACTCTATGCGAACTTTAATTCCGAAATTTAAAACAATATCTATAAGAATATCGCTAATATTGTCAAAATACCGAATAAAGGTAGGTGCCTTTATATGTGGGTTATATAAAGACGTGGACCTATATAGACAATGTTTCGTCATACGTTGTAGTACTCAAATTCAACATTTGAAACAATTCCGGTACAAAATGTCGCTAAAATCATTAAAATACCCAATATCAGGGTGGTACCATTGTATGAGAGCAATACGATATCGTGGACCTATATAGACAATTCCCTTCCAGTGGGTAAAGTATTCAGAGGGAACTTCTTGTGTGGATTTTCAGACAATTCCATTGAAGAATGTGGCAATCATCAAAATACCGAATATCGGAGAGTACCGTTATGTCTGGCTGCAGTCATATCGGAGTGCCTGCAGACAAAATACTGATCTGTGCATAATTTTAGCTTCCTATTTTAATTCGTTTTGATAAAATAGTTTCTCTAATCAAGAATATATATACTTTGTTAGGTCTAAAATTATTATTTCGATGAGTTACGGAACCACGAATTTAATATACCCAGGAGAGATCCCGTTATATGAAGGCAATACAAAAAAGTGACATTTTTTGGAAGAAGTAACATTGGTTGGAAATGAAGGCTAGAACTTCCAAAATGCCGAAAATAATGAGATACCGTTGAATGAGGGCCATACCGAAACGTAGACTGATACATTCCATGTTCATTACAAACAAGTAAGCAAAGGCTATAGTCGTGCGGGGCCGACTATGTAATACCCTACAACACTACAATATATTAGAAGCTCCATTATGTCCAAATCCCTTTCGCTTTTGAAATTGTGTCGCGGAGCACTGTCCAGATATAACCCTTAGAAATTTGACCAGGGAAATTTTCCCAATATCTATGCACTCCGTCGTGTTGTTAGTTGTTTTAATCCATCTTACAACTAAATATAATCCAATGGTCATCCAGAATGCTCGACTTCTTCGCTGTCCTTAACTCCCTTCTCAGGAGTGTCGATTGGCTTAAATGGTGTGATGAGGAACTTTTTTCTGTTTTTGGTTCTTGCACCCCTTACTATTTTGCGATCATCTCCAAAAGCAAAAGTCCCATCTGTATCTTGTATTTGCTTATCTACAATATTTGGCTCTATTCGTCAACGAAATCAGCATAAAAAAGCCAGAAGTTCGCCTTTTGTGTATTTCAGAAAATATCGCCTTGGATTGGTTTCTATTTATGACCTTTATAACGGCTGCAAAATCAGAAACATTTTTAATTGTTGGTCCATTTCAAACCCTAAATATATTGCGGGTATCTTTGAAAACAATAGGCCTAGCACTTCTGAGCCTAACCCTACCCTCGTGAAAATTTTCGTGAGGATCGGACGATAATTGCAATCTGTATATAATAATAACCCCAACCTGTGTTGTAAGCTGAAAAAATATTACAAAATATACTCTTCAATATTATAAGTCAAATTAAAAAAAATCGCATGCGATAAAAAATATGAAAAATATGAAATATGAAAAAAATGTCACAAAATACTACAAAATCTATATTAACACCATTATTGGCATCTTTTTACGCGATTTTCTTAGGTTTATTTCTTTTATGCCAATAGGGCATTCTGAATTGACAAAATTTGTCAAAATCGGTCCAGCCATTTTTGAGATATAAGCATTCTAACTAACATCCCCTTCCTTTGTATATGCACATTGTATATATTTCGCTATATATAACCGATATATTTACTATCGGCATCTACGTAACGGTCAGAATTGACCTGTTCGTCTGTTTGTGATTTCGCCGGGATTAAAAATATTCGCGGTTTAATGGAAAAATTGACTTTTATTTAATACAAATGTTGTGGCCTATTTCACCCACTAAATATTACCCGATGACCATCAAAATTGGAAGGCTTCTGCCCAGCCCTAAGCCCTAGTCCCATGCTAACTTCCGCTCTGATTGGTCTATAATTGCGACCTGTAGAGCAACTGCAAAATCAGGAAATTTTTCAGTTTTTGGTCCATTTCAACCCCTAAATATCATGCAATCATCTCCAAAAGAAATAGGGTTCCATTCTGACCCTAGCCCGACCTCCATTCTAAATTGCGTGAAGATTGGACCATAATTGCGACCTGTAGAGTGATTACAAATTAACATGGACAGACGGACAGACGGACAGACGGACATACATAGCTAGATCGACTCAGCTCGGCGAGCTAGGAAGATCCATATATACTTTCCTATGTGGGAAACCAATATTTCGTGGTGTTACATAATTTTTGGCCCAATCAAACTTATAATACCCCCAACACATAGTGTTGTAGGGTATAAAAAGTCTAGAAATAAAACCAATGTCTGTGCGGATATGGTTTGCAAAATCCTCGAGTAAAATCCTTATTTCTACCCGGTTTGGAGGGAAATAATTAGATATGTTTTCAAGAGACAACATTTATCCCTTATTAGTTTAAAGGTATTTTTGTAATTATGGTTTCTGAGCTTGTGTCATGGATTTTCACCGAATTTCAATTATGCTTTATAGTACTGGCTAAAGACGTTTGGGTTCTCTTAAATCATTTTTTCAAATCTTCAATTACAAAAATGTATTTTTAAGGACCATTGGTGATTTAATGAAAAATAACAAATTATTCTTTAAAATTAATAAAATGCTGCCGTTAACATTCTCTGGAAAGCTCCTTCTCGCTCAGGGCAATGTTTGTCCAAAAGCTTTGGCTTGGCCTTTGATTTTTAAGATTTTAATTCATCAACTAATTTGAAAGGACCCCCAACGGCGAGGCGGAAGAGGAGGTGGAGGAACGTCTTCTTTTGTTATGTTTAATGCATGTAATATTTCATTTCGGGAATGAAAATGTAACAACATTAAAAATTAATACCTTAAATCAACAGGCTAAAAATCGTGGGCTCTTGCCCCACATATAGTAGTAGTAGTAGTAGCAGTGGTACTACTCTCTATGCATTGGCCTTTTTGCAAAGAGAAAAAACACAAACAGAAAAAAAATCACTCAACGATTACATTTTGTTCACTTCTAACAATGAAAACTTTTTGTGACCTTGATTTATATTTACACACTCCTTGTGCTTGTCGTTTGGCTGAGCTCTATGCCATACATTTGCAACGGTATTTGGGGGAGGGAGAGAGGAGGGGGTGTGTGTGTGGGGGAGTGTTTTGTGCCGATGGTAAATTCTTGCAAATTTGTGTAACTAAATTTGTCTACGTCGTACTAACTGCTGCCTGTCATACTTCATAGATGTACATGGATGGTACACGGATACGTTCATACATACATACATACATACACATAACCATACCTAACGACATACTTATGTACGTACATAAATTTGTATGTATGGGACGGCTTACGTTCAAGTGGTAATTGGTGTGCGGCACACAAACACCACATGTTGTTCGCGCACAAATTGAAATAATTTCGTACAGGTTGGTTGAACTTGTTGTTGTTGCTGTTGCTGCTGTTGTTGTACATAAATAATTTATATGTGCCTGTGTTAGTATGCGTTTTTGGTAAGTTTAACGGTTTATTTGATATGGTTTCGTGCTCATTTTCACATTGCCAAAGGGTGTTAATGGATTTCCCTGATGGAGAATAATGAACGTGAACCAAAATCATTGGGTGACTGTTAGCCAGAAATATCGTTGAGTGGTTACACCCTACATCATGGTGTGTGGTCAAGGGTATTATGGACTTGTGGATTTGTGTGAAATGTGTAAAGGTGGGAAATTCGGTATTGAGGCCTACCGAAATTTGATATTGAGGCTTCTGATGATATCTGAGTTTGAAATATGGAGATGGAGGTTTTGGGAATGTGTACTAAAATTGTACGAAACTTACTAAATAGTACTAAATTTGGTATCTGGTGAATGTATAGAGCTGGAATCCCGAAATTTGATATTGAAGCATCTGTTGGTATATGGGACTGAGATATGGAGGTGGTTTTGAAAATGTGATGGAGAATAATGAACGTGAACAAAATCATTGAGTGACTGTTAGCCAGAAATATCGTTGAGTGGTTACACCCTACAGCATGGTGTGTGGTCAAGGGTATTATGGATTTGTGTGAAATGTGTAAAAATGGGAAATTTGATATTGAGGCCTCCCGAAATTTGATACTGAGGCCTCTATTGGTATCTGGGATTGAGATATGGAGGTCGACGTTTTGGGAATGTGTACTAAAATTGTACGAAAATTACTAAATAGTACTAAATTTGGTATCTGGTGAATGTATAGAGCTGGAATCCCGAAATTTGATATTGAGGCCTCTGTTGGTATCTGGAATTGAGATATGGAGGTGGTTTTGAGAATGAGTACCATAATAGTACGAAATATACTAAATAGTACCACATTTTGTATTGCGTGAAGGGATAGGGCTGTAATTCTCGAATTTGACATTGAAGTTTCAGTTGGTATTTGAAATTGAGATATAGAGGTGGTTTCGGATATCTGTGCTATAATTATATGAAAAATGCTAAATAGTACTAAATTTGGTATTGGGTGAAGAGAAACAGATTCTGAAATTTCTTATTTAGATTTCCAATGGTATCTGTGATTTGGCAGTGGTATGGAAATGCATTCTATATTTGTACGAATAGTACTAACTTGGTTATTTAGGGGAAGGGATAGGGCTGTATTTCTCAAAGTTGATATCGAGGCTTTGGTTAGTATCTGGAACTGAGATATGGAGCTAGATTTGGAAATGCGTCCTATATTTGTACGAGTAGTACTAAATGCATAAATTTGGAACTGGGTAAAGGGCTGTAATTTTTATACCCTCCACCATACTATGGTCATTCCATTTGTAACTCCTCGAAATACTCATGTCAGACCCAACCGAAGTATATATATTCTTGATCAGCGTAAAATTCTGTCTGTCCGTCTGTCCGTCTGTCCGTCTGTCTGTTGCAATCACGCTATCTTTCGAACGAATTGAGATAGAAGACTAAAATTTTGCACACATATTTATTTTTCCAGTAGGCAGGTTAAGTTCGTAAATGGGCCATGTAGGTCCACGTTTTCATATAGCCCACATATAACGGTACCTCCCGATATTCGGTATTTTGATGATTTTAGCGACATTATTCACCGGAATTGTTTCAAATTTTGAATTTGAAGTTCGTAATGGGTACTACAGCTTATGAAAAACATTTTTGTATGCGGGTCCACGTCTTCATATAGCCCTCATATAACGGTGCAACCCAATATTCGGTATGTTGATGATTTTAGCGTCATTATTCACCGGAATAGTTTCAAATTTGGTATTTGAAGTTCGTAAAGGATACTATAGCCTATGACAAAAAATTTCGTAAGCAGGCTCACGTCTTCGTATAGTCTCCATATAACAGTTTTCATTCAAGTGGAATTTTCGGGAAGTTTTTTTTTTTTTTTTTTGGAATTTTTCAAGTTCTTTCCAAATGGTGGAGGGTTTAAAGAAAAAACTTAGCTGCTTTTTGACTTGTTATATCATTTGCTATGGGCCAAATGTGGACTACCGAAATAACGGATTTAGACCCTAGGTCTAAATCTTGAAAAATATTTTTCTAAAAAACCCTGTTTCAGATATTTTATTATTGAAACAAGTTAAAAAGCAGTAGGTTCGGCCGGGCCGAACTTTGAATACCCTCCACCATTTGGAACTAATTTGGAAATTTTCAAAAAATAAAATCCTTAAAAAATTCTGTTAAAATTTTGAAAATACCGAATATAGCCGTTATATTGGGGTCTATACGACGTGGGCCTACGTAGGCCTTGTTTGTCATAAGCCATTACCATATTCAAATTCGGAACTTAAAATAAACGGTGAATAATGTAGATAAAATCGTACGTAATTTGAAACAATTCCGGTAAATAATGACGCTAAAATCATCAAAATACCGAATTTTTGGAGGAACCGTTATATGGACCTGCACATGAGTATTTCTGACATGAGTATTTCGAGGAGTCACAAACGGAATGACAAAGATAATATACCCTCCATAGTATGGTGGAGCGTAAAAAAATCAATATTGCAGAGGATTTTGAAAGGTATTTTTAGAAGATTGAAGGTTTAGAGAATATTGATATTTTAAATTCTCGCCTTAGAAAATTTTAAAATATATTTTTAAAGATCAATATTTGAAAGGATTTTGACAAATATTTTTCTAAAACTCCAAGTTTCGAAGAATTCCTCAAGAAATATATATATGGCGAATATATCACACATTTTATATCGCTTGACATCAACAAGATTTTTGTTGAGAGATAAGGTAATTTACAAATCACTTGCAAATGTCATTTACAAATTCTATCACGCCAACGACTGCAAAATTGAAGACTCCCAACAACTCGCTCATTTTCGCTTCTTTTGTTTTCATTTATTAAGTCATTTGGTAAAATATTCTTTATATAGCTTTACTAATTAATGTAATATTCAATTTGATGATTTCTAATTACTCGAACAGAATTTTTACGAAGAATTTTTGGTTTTTGTTGTTGTGTTTTTTCGTTTTATCGTTCTTGCTGCTACTTGGCTTATTGTTCGTTCGTGTATCCAATTACCAACATTTAATTAGTTAATTTTAACCTTTACATTCGCCAAATAAAACAAAAATAACAGCAGAGGAGAAAAAAAAAAACAAACAAATTGTGTTAATTGCCTGCAACTGCTTCTGTTGCAGAATACATCCTGGATATAAACTGTAATAAAATAAAATTAATTATTGTTCTTCTTGTTGTTTCTTCTCCATTTCAGCTTGATTCAATTGAATTTCGTACCAAAAGAAAAAAGTTCAAGTACAATGTTAACAAAATTCATGTACAAAATGTTTGGATTTCAACGAATTCGTTTCAATGACAGAAAAAGTGCAATGCCGGTGCTGGTGCTGGCATTACAGGTAAGTAGCTATGATGTTACATGTGTGTGTGTATATATGTATGTATGTGTTTGATATGATAGCTGTAGTTGTAACATTTAATTTTGTCAAGATATTTAGATGGAATGCAATGCAAATGAGAAGCTCTGAGGGACTGTGTTTTTTTTTTTTTCAAAAAAATCTTGGGAGTAAGAACTTCTTTTGTTTCCATTCTACTCATTTTATTACAAACGCATTAAATTTAAAGCGAAATAATTGCAATGAAGTTATAAATGAATATTTACGACATACTGAGATATACACATATAGGAACTTGTAGACATACGATAACAAATAAATAAGAAATTTTAATTTAAATTCTTTCCAAAAAAAAAGTAATACTAAATATTAAGTAAATTATAAATACCAATTAAATTGTCAGTTTGATAATTTTGGGGACTATTACGGGGAAGTATCTTGCTACCTCGAATCCACTAATTGCAAAAGAAATGCCACTCATCTTCAAAAGATTACAGTTTCCTGCACGTTTGGCATTTGCTACTAAAGGAAGGACTAAATTTGGCATGATCCTGCTTTTCTCATGGTCAGCTGTTTGTGGCATGGTCACGCGATGTTACAACGAGCAATTTGTTTGTTTACGCATTAATGTATTCCAAAAACCAGTAAAGAAAGTCTTAAAGTCGGGCGGGCCGACTTTATGATACCCTACACCACTTTGCTAATTTAGTAGAGCTCCACATAACAATTAAAAGTTTTTATAGGAGAATTCAATCATACACGCTATGATTATAATTAAATATAATTTAAAGCTCAAAAGACTAAATATGCCGAAGCATTTGTATATTTTAAATTCGGACTTGTATTGCCCATTTGATGTTTGGTGCACAATAAAAGGCAAATCGGACGAAGATATATGTGGGAGCTATATCTAAATTTTGACCGATTATCTCCAATTTCAATAGTGTCGTCCTTGGGCCAAACAAATGATTTGTGCAAAATTTCATCTGGATCGGGCAATAAATGCGAACTGTACTTTGTTCACAAAAATACATGGACAGACGGACGGACGGATATGCATAAATCGACTCAGAATGAGATTCTATGCAGATCATCTAAAGGAACTATGGGTCTAACTCGTTTCCTTTACAAACAAATGCACAAAGACATAATACCCTGACCACCTTGTGGTGTAGGGTATAATAGGTTTTTTAAATTCTTGAATTTGTTTTATTATTACTTTTAAACCATAAAATATCCGTATATAAATTTTTGAATGCATATGAAATCAAATGGGTAGCGAAGCGCACCGGGTTCAGGTAGTCTGATATAAATATTGCGAATGGTTTCGACTGTATCGGGTACTTCCCTCACTTTATATGAGATATGTGATAATTTTTAGAAAATGTTAAAATAAGAGTGAGTTATCAGATATAGACGATCGAAGTATTCCATTTTCCTAATTCATCTAGTACAGATAAAAATATTGGTATGGGCAAAATTACAAAAAAAAAAAAAAAATCTAAGATTTATATTCAATTTTATGTAAAATCTTAAATTCCATATTCATCTCAAGTTTCTAGTTGAGAGAAATATTTAGATATAGCAAGTTGTAAAGAATTGCCGACTTGTTTCGCAAGTTATGAAAGATAAAAGTACTGAAAATTGTTACCCTTTGTGGGTGAAGTACCAGAGGGGATTCGCAGATATTATTCATCTTCACAACTAATGAGTGTTAGTTTTGGTCATTCAAAATTTGACAATTTGTGGGGGAGGTATCAGAAGGAATGGTCCGATCTCTGTCATGATAGAAAAATTGAGCTGTACCAAGTCTGAATGGAATCGGATGTTAATTTGGCGTTTTGTGAGCTTCATGGATATTCAAAATTTCGACCCATTTTGGGGGAGGTACCAGAAGAAGTGGACAAATACATTCCATCTCTATACCTTGGGTTAATAAAAATATTGTGACTTGTATAATTTGAAGACAATCGGACTCTTATATAACATTTTATAAGAGTAATAATTATTTAAAATGTGGAACCTTTGTGGGGAAGGTACTTGATGGAGGGGACTGTTATTGTCCATTTTCCCACCTGACCTAGCATCGCTAGATCGACTCCAAATGTCCTGAAACGGATTTGGTCTAAAGATACCAAGGCTTTAGACCCTTATTTCGACTAGGCACGTTTTGACCGCATAGCCATCTCTAGCCATATGGCTGAGGTTATAAAAATCCAGACTAATTTTATATATTTTCATATTTCGTCCGACAGCTGTTAAAATGATTCCAGTTTCAGTTCATTATATTGTTTAAAAGCGTACAACAGCATTTTGCTGAGAATTTTCCAGAAAAAATTTTTTTCATGATGTAATTCAAGCGTGATACTGTTATCTCTTTATACAGGGTGAGATAAAAAAACTGCAACAATGTCAAACGCCATTAGTTCTGCACTTTTTTTTAATTTTATTGAATGAAAGTAAAATATGTCGGAAATAGCATTAAATTTTAGAATACGTTTAGATTTGTTCGAATTGAATGCACGCTGCCGAATGTTGCTCTGCGGTATTTTGACCCATTCCCAGCGAAACGCTTGCTTGAGGTGGTCAACACTTTGGTATTTTTTAGTGCCAACCTTGTTTTCCAAAATACTCCAGACACAGTAGTCCAACGGATTGGTATCCGGAGATTTTGGTGGCCATTGTGCGCTGGAAATGAAGTGAGGAACCTCATTTTGTAACCATTCTTGAGTGGTGCGTGCTGAGTGCAATGGCTGCAAAGACTTTAATACACTCTCCATTATATTTTCGCGATAATATTCGGCATTTATTCTGATGCCACGGTCGATAAATACGAGCGTGGAGCGACCATCGGCTGTTATGGGGGCCATCACCATGGCCGGGGTTTGAGTTCTGGTGGCTAAAAGTGCACATTTTGAGCTGACCTATATGGCAAGCAAACACGATCAGTTTGTTTGTTTACGAACTGCTGGACAACGAATGTTTTCTCATCGGAGAAAACCAAATTCGGCAGTTCAACACTTTCGGCCAAGCGAAGCAACTCTTTAACTCTTTTCAGTCTATTTTTCGATGAAGTCGCTTCTTTACCTTTCGAACCATTTCTGCTGATGTTGCTGTTTTCTTCCGTCCACTTCCTTGACGTTGGGCTACGCTACCAGTATCGCGGTAATGAGCGATGGTAACGAGACACAAATGATTTATTCAAATTTAAATGCTGGAGTGTTCTAACCATAGCCACTTGTGGTTTTCCAGCCAAATATAAAAAATCACACTATCACGCTTGAATTCCATCACGAATAATTTTTTTCTAGAAAATTCTCACCAAAATGCTTTTGTACGCTTGTTAACAATATAATGAGCTGTCACTGGAATTCATTTAAAAAAATGTGGAAGAAGAGGGAATCTACCCCCTATTTAGGTTACTTTGATAATTTAATTTGGAATCTACTAAGCGTTTTCTGTAATTATGGAAAAAGTCCAATTTGTAGCACAGTGAAATCGTTGTCCAAAATGACGCACATTGTAATTTACTCTTATCTAGGAGATATCATGCTGATTTTCTTGGAATGCCTGAATCAATTTAAAACTATACATATGTCCGATTTCAATGAAATTCAGAATGTGTGGCGGAGTTTCTTAAACAAATTAATTTATGGAATTATATTAAAATCGGTTCAGATTTGGATATAGCTCCCATATATATTTTATATATATTATATTATATATACGAAAACGTGGACCGATATGGCCCATTTACGAACTTAACCTGCATACTGGTAAACTATGCATGTATGCCTTCTAGCTCAATTCGTTCGAAAGATAGCGTTATTACAGCACAAAGACAGACAGCCAGAAGACAGACGGACATCGCTAGAATGTTTCGCTGATCCAGTATATATATATATACTTTGTAGGGTCTATTATAAATATCTCGAAGAGTTACAAACGGAATGACAAAAGTTAATATAAACTCCATAGAATGATGGAGGGTTTCAAACAACTACACAACAACAAGGCTACGATTATTACGGGGAAGTATGTAAGTCGATGTGTGTTGCTACCTAGAATCCCTCCGATTGCTACAAAAATGCCGTTTAACTTGGTTGACATTTGCTATGCCAATTAATGAATCCCAAAGACAAACTCTACATGCTTGCGGACTAGATTTAGTATGTTCCTGCTTATCTCTAGGTCAGCTGTATGTAGGTGTATGAGGGTAAAAATTACTTTACGCTCCTGAAGAAAAAAGAATATTGTATATCCTAAATCATTTGAAAAATACGATTTTCAAATTTTTGAATATGTTTTAAGTAATTATGGAAAAATTGCACTTTTTTCGCACTGTGAAATCGTTGTCCAAAAATGACTCATTGCATAATTTACTCTTATCTCCGAGATGTCATGTTTTTTCTTGGGATACGTGACTCAGCTCACAACTATAGAGCCACCATCATTTTGTTTGTTGCACACTCTCCGGCTAAGAAAAGTTATAATACCCTTCCACGCAATGGTGTAGGGCATAAAAAATACCAAAATCATTTTCAGATTTTTATACCCTACAACACTATGTGTTGGGGGTATTATAAGTTTGATTGGGCCAGAATTTATGTAACACCTCGAAATATTCGTTTCCCATATAGGAAAGTATATATGGATCTTCCTAGCTCGCCGAGCTGAGTCGATCTAGCTATGTATGTCCGTCCGTCCGTCTGTCCGTCTGTCCGTCTGTCCATGTTAATTTGTAATCACTCTACAGGTCGCAATTATGGCCCGATCCTTACGAAATTTTGCACGAAGGTGGGGTAAGGGTCAGAATAGAAGCCGGGGAAGAAGCCTACCAATTTGTGTGGTCATCGGATAATATTTAGCGGGTAAAATAGACCATATCTTTTGTGTTCAAAAAATTCAACATTTTTCATTAAACCGCGAATATTTTAAATCCCGGCGAAATCACAAAGCCATGACAAGGTTACTTCTGATCTTTACATTGATGTTAACATCCAACAAAACGGATATATAGCAAAATATGTGCGATATATATGTTTATCAAAGAAGATATGCTTGGAAAATCTCTTATATGTCGAGAACAGCTGAACTGATTTCGACAGTTATCATTAATTCAGAATGGCCTCCTGGCAGGAAAGAAAAAACGTCTAAAAAAATCGCATAAAAATATCTCTCTAAAGATGAAAATATTGATTTTCTAACATTTTCTCATATTTTTTCAATTTTGTCATATTTTTGGCATATTTTCATTTTGAATTAAACATTTGGTAATATTTCCACAGCTAACAAAACTAAGTAGTTAGGATATCAGGATATCATATACAGATCGCATTTATGGCCCGATTCTTACGAAATTTTGCATGGGGATAAGATGAGGGTCAGAATAGAAGCCTACTCTTTTTGGAGATGATCGCCATATATTTAGGGGTTGAAATGGACCAAAAAGTGCAAAATTGTCAGCAGGTCGTAATTATCGCCAGATCTACACGCGCATTTGAATGGAGTTACCGGACATTGCAAAAACCAAATAGTTTTGGATGGCCATCCAAAAATATTCAATGTGGAAAATAGTTTGCCAACTTTTGTAGACAAAATACGAAAATGTCCATTCCAGTAACTTTTTGGAGAATTCACAAATACAGGAAAGACGCACTTCTGACTATTTCGTTAACGCTGATTTCGTTGAAGAATATAGTCAAATGGCTGTATATCATAAAGATGCGTTTCAATCAAAAACCAATAATAAATGTTAATATTTTGCCACTTCTTAGAGATTATAGGTCCTTGGGAAATATTGGTTCCAGATCTAGGAAGACCATTTACGTGCAACATCTACCAATAAATTGGAAATGAGCAAATTAGTTTAAGTTGCTATTATTCGAAAATTAGAGAACAAAACCTGATGGTTTTCTTTTATTATTTGTCACAATATCTTGTGGAATTCTTCCGAGTATCTCGCCTATATAAACTCTATCGTTTATTATAGTGTTGTAGGGTATTCAACGGTCGGCCCCGCTCGACTGTAGCCTTTGCTTACTTGTTAATTATGGAGAAACTATTTTTGGATTTAACCCTTTGCCCCCACAAAAATATGTTCGTTAATATGTGAGAGGAAGATGGCATAAAAAATTCGTAGCGTTCCTCATTAAACATAAATTGAGCAATGTGATGATTAATCGAAAAAACGGCAGAGAACACACAATGTTGTTAACAGTTATGCTGTCATAGGATGCACTTCGGATGCATTTTAAATGCCAAAATAAAACGTTGTTATTCAGAACTTCAACAATTCTCTGGGTTCAAAGCAAAGCAATTTGAGTCAGAGTGACTGGCGAACATCATAATTTTGGTATGGGGCATATTAACATCTTCATTTTTTGTTGTTGTCTGTGGAAGATAAGGTACAAACCAAACTCAACTCTTTTATGGTCTTTGGCATGTCTGTGTGTCTGTCTGTCAGCCTGCCCAGCCGTTGGCTGATCCATTGGTCAGGTTAGGTTAGGTTACATGAACCGTAACCAATATTGACCAATCTCCAGTGATTCTATTTTGTTTTGCTTGATTTTTGCTTTTCATTTCCAGCCCCATTCATGCAGTCAGTCTGCCAGCCAGCCAGCCAGTCATTCCCTCACGTCGTCGTTGTTCCTCTATGTCTAACGGAAGTTAATATTGCGTATGTCCAGCTCACCAGAGTTGTATTCGAATTCAAATTTAGTTTACAACATTTTCATTCAAAAGACGCTGGAGAGGTAAAAAAAATATGTTTTCTTCAATTCACAATTGAAACGATTCGAAGCGATCGCCTAGTGATGTTGGTATGCATTCATGTCCAGTTCATCTGATTTTTACGTGATATTGTTTTGAAGCGCTTCTGCCATGTTTTTTTTTCAACTCTACGCAAGAAGAGAATTATTAAAATCTCTATGCCATTCATTACCGTAGTTCGGTGCTGTGCTGAGTTCAATCGTAACGAATTCCAACATTCGTCTCATTCATTATCAGGCACGTTCTTTTCCGTAAGAATATCGGTGTCTAGTTAACTGAATACCATTTTTGAGATTTTTCCATATTTATGTATGAGCGTATTTCGAAATTTGTTTATGCTTGTATTGGCGTATAATTTGGTTGGTTATACGCATCCAACGGAAACCCACATTTTCCGCTTGATAATAATGAAACTCATATCAACGCATTGTCTCGTTAATATTTGTATCTTGAATATGCTAAATTTGGGCCAATTAATAATTTTAGTATATACAGGTTGAGAATAAACAAGTTAAAAAGCTGTAAGTTCGGCCGGGCCGAACTTTTAATACCCTCCACCATTTGGTACCAATTTGGCAATTTCCAAACAAAAAAATAAAATAATAAATAAATAAATAATAATAATAAAATCCGTTGAAAATTCTCTTAAAATCTTAAAAATACCGAATGCTTATACGACGACGTAGACCTGCGTAGGCAACTTTTGTCATAAGTTATTACAATATTTAAATGCGAAACTTGAAGAAAAATTAGTTTATAATGTAGCTAAAATCATCAAAATACCGAATATAGGGGGTACCGTCATATGGGGGCTATATGAAGACGTGGACCTGCACAGACAATTATCTGGCATGGGCTGAAGTATCCATTACGAACTTCACATGCGAAATTTGGAACAATCCCGGTAAATAATGTCACTAAAATCATCATAATACCGAATATCGGGGGGTACGGTATATGGGGGCTATACGAAGACGTGGACCTACATGACCCATTTTCAAATACCAAATTTGGAACGATTTCGTTAAATAATGTCGCTAAAATCATCAAAATACCGAATATCGGGGGGTACCGCTATATGGGGGCTATATGATAACTTGGACCTACATGGCCCATTTACGAACTTAACCTGCCTACTTGCAAAATATACATGTGTGCAAAAGTTTAGCCTTCTATCTCAATTTGTTCGAAAGATAGCGTGATTACAACAGACAGACAGACGGACAGACAGACACACAGACATACATGGCTAAATCGTCTTAGAATTTTACGCTGATCAAGAATATATATACTTTGTTGGGTCTGACATGAGTATTTCGAGGAGTTACAAACGGAATGACAAAATTAATATACCCTCCATAGTATGGTGGAGGGTATAAAAACTGCAACCAACTTCAGACTGCTGTCATATCTAAGCCACTCGTCCGACAGCTGTTAAAATTATTCCAGTGACAGCTCATTATATTGCTTACAAGCGTACACAAATATTTTGGTGAGAATTTTTCAGAAAAAAAAGTTATTCGCGATGGAATTTAAGCGTGATAGTGTGATTTCTTTATATTAGAGCACTCCAGTACTTAAATGTGAATAAATCTTTTGTGTCTCTTACCATCGCTCGTTACCGTGATACTGGTAGCGTAGCCCGACGACGTCAAGGAAGTGGACGGAAGTGACAGCAACATCAGCAGAAATGGTTCGAAAAGTAAAGAAGCGACTTGATCGAAACCTACGTCGCAGTGGCCGACAAATGGCTCTTGAGCTGAACATATCGCATTATTCCATTCGGCAAATATTGAAAAATGAGCTCGGGGTAAGGCCATTGAAATTCCAAAAATGCAAGAACTTACACCGCAACAGAAATTCAAAAGAGGTAAAGAGTTGCTTCTCTTGGCTTTAAGTGGTGAACTGCCGAATTTGGTTTCTCCACTCCGATGAGAAATCATTCGTTGTCCAGCAGTTTGTAAACAAACAATATGATCGTATTTACTTGCCAAAAAGAGGTCAGCTTCAAATGTGGTTCATCGCTTCATTTCCAGCGCACAATGGCCACCAAAATCTCCGGATACCAATCCGTTGGACTATTGTGTCTAGAGTATTTTGGAAAGCAAGTTTGGCACTAAAAAATACCAAAGTGTCGATCACCTCAAGCAAGCGCTTCACCGGGAATAGGCCAAAAAACCACAGAGCAACATTAGGGCAGCGTGTGACGGTTTTAGTGGCCGTTTGAAGGCCATAATTCGCGCCAAAGGTGACCAATTCGAACAAATCTAAATTTATTCTAAAATTTGATGTTATTTCCGACATTTTTTGCCTTTTAACAAGTAAAAAAGCAGTAAGTTCGGCCGGGCCGAACTTTGAATACCGAACGAATTAGAAAATTTTCAAAAAAAAAATAAAATCCATTAAAAATTCTTTTAAAATCTTAAAAAAATAAATCTTTAAAAAAAGGTGCCGATACGATATTGTGGACCTATAAAGACAATCTGCGTGTAAAGTACTCACAAAGAACTCCTTGTGTGGATTTTCAAAATACCGAATATCGCGGGGTATCGTTATATGGGAGCTATACGTTATCGTTAACCTACATACAGAATTCTCTGTCCATTGAAAAATATGACTAAAAACATGAAACTACCGAATATCGGGGGTACCGTTATATGAGGACTATACGATATCGTGGACCTATATAGATAATTCTCTGCCGAGGTATAAAGTATCCACAAGGAACTCCTTGTGTGGATTTTCAGACAATTCCGATGAAAAAATGTGGGTAAAATCATCAAAATACCGAATACCGTGGGGGTACCGTTATACGGGGGATATACGATATCGTGGACCTGTATAGACAATTCTCTCTCAGGGGGTAAATTACTCACAAGGAACTACTGGTGTGGATTTTAAGACAATTCCATTGAAAAATGTGGCTAAAATCATCAAAATCCCGAATATCGGGGGGTACAGTTATATGGGGGATATACGATATCGTGGACCTATATAGACAATTCTTTTTGAGGGGGTAAAATGTCCACAAGGGACTCCTTTTGTGGAATTTCAGACAATTCCATTGAAAAATGTGGATAAAATAATCAAAATACCGAATACCGTGGGGGTACCGTATATACCGTTATATACAACAGACGGACGGACGGACAGACGGACAGGACTAAATCATCTTAGAATTTTACGCTGATCAAGAATATACATACTTTGTTGGGTCTAAAATGATTATTTCGATGAGTTACAAACGGAATGACGAACTTAATATACCCTCTATACTTTTTTTGGTGGAGGGTATAAAAAATGTAAGATTTATGGCGTTTGACTTTGTTGCAGTTTTTATACCCTCCACCATACTATGGAGGGTATATTAATTTTGTCATTCCGTTTGTAACTCCTCGAAATACTCATGTCAGACCCAACAAAGTATATATATTCTTGATCAGCGTAAAATTCTAAGACGATTTAGCCGTGGCCGTCTGTCTGTCTGTCTGTTGTAATCACGCTATCTTTCGAACAAATTGAGATAGAAGGCTAAAATTTTGCACACATGTATATTTTGCAAGTAGGCAGGTTAAGTTCGTAAATGGGCCATGTAGGTCCAAGTTATCATATAGCTCCCATATAACGGTACCTCCCGATATTCGGTATTTTGATGATTTTAGCGACATTATTCAACGGAATTGTTTCAAATTTGGCATTTGAAGTTCGTAATAGATACTACAGCCTAAGACAGAAAATTATCTGTGCAGGTCCACGTCTTCGTGTAGCCCCCATATATTCGATATTCGGTATTTTGATGATTTTAGCGACATTATTTACCGGATCGTTTCAAATTTGGTATTTGAAGTTCGTAATGAATACTACATCCTAAGTTAAAAAATGAGCCATGTAGGTCCACGTCTTCATATAGCCCCCATATAGCGGCACCCCCGATATTCGGTATTTTAATGATTTTAGCGACATTATTTAACGGAATCGTTCCAAATTTAGTATTTGAAGTTCGTAATAGATACTTCAGCCCATGCCAGTTAATTGTCTGTGCAGGTCCACGTCTTCGTATAGCCCCCATATAACGGTACCCCCTATATTCAGTATTTTGATGATTTTAGCTACATTATAAACAGATTTTTCTTCAAATTTCGCATTTAAATATTGTAATAACTTATGACAAAAGTTGCCTATGCAGGTCTACGTCGTCGTATAAGCATTCGGTATTTTTAAGATTTTAAGAGAATTTTCAACGGATTTTATTATTATTACTATTATTTTTTTTTTTTTTGTTTGGAAATTGCCAAATTGGTACCAAATGGTGGAGGGTATTAAAAGTTCGTCCCGGCAGAACTTACAGCTTTTTTACTTGTTTTATCTCACCCTGTATAACTAACTTGGACGTTAGAATAATAGAAAATTATGCACAGATGTGGAAGAATGGAGGGGTGAGAGAGGGAGTCACACAAGAGAGAGAGAAAGAGTATCTCAACAGACGAGCAAGAGAGGAAGAGTCTCAATACGGACGAGAGAAAGACTCTCTCCATACGAGCCTCTTTATAGACGAGGCGGTGGTCATCTCTACAGACGGAGGTCGCTTCTATAGATGAGCCGGTAGCCCGTCTTTATCGACGAGCTGTAGGTCGCCTTTATAGACGAGCCGGAGGTCGTCTTTATAGACGAGCTTTAGGTCGTCTTCATACACGAGTTTTAGGTCGCCTTTATAGATGAGCGTTAGGTCGCCTTTATAGACGAGCTCTAAGTCGTCTTTATATACAATTTTTAAGTCGTCTTTATAGACGAGGTCGTCTCTATGGACGAGTTCTAGGTCGTCTTTTTAGACGAGCTCTAGGTCGTCTTTATAGACGAGCTCTAGGTCGTCTTTATAGACGAGCTCTAGGTCGTCTTTATAGACGAGCTCTAGGTCGTCTTTATAGACGAGCTTGAGGTCGTATATTATAGACGAGCTTGAGGTCGTCTATTATAGACGAGCTTGAGGTCGTCTATTATAGACGAGCTTGAGGTCGTCTATTATAGACGAGCTTGAGGTCGTCTATTATAGACGAGCTTGAGGTCGTCTATTATAGACGAGCTAAATCTCTTCTCTTACAGACGAGCTGAAGCCCGTCTCTTATTGACGAGCTGAAGCCCGTCTCTTATTGACGAGCTGAAGCCCGTCTCTTATAGACGAGCTGAAGCCCGTCTCTATAATAGACGAGCCGGAGGTCGTCTCTATTATAGACTAGCCCGAGGTCGTCTCTATTATAGACGAGACGGAGGTCGTCTCTATTATAGACGAGCCGGAGGTCGTCTCTATTATAGACGAGCCGGAGGTCGTCTCTATTATAGACGAGCCGGAGGTCGTCTCTATTATAGACGAGCCGGAGGTCGTCTCTATTATAGACGAGCCGGAGGTCGTCTCTATTATAGACGAGCCGGAGGTCGTCTCTATTATAGACGAGCCGGAGGTCGTCTCTATTATAGACGAGCCGGAGGTCGTTTCTATTATAGACAAACCAGAGGTCGTCCCTATTATAGACGAGGCGGATGTCGTCTCTATTGTAGACGAGTCGGAGTTCGTCTCTATTATATACGAGTCGGAGTTCGTCTCTATTATATACGAGTCGGAGTTCGTCTCTATTATATACGAGTCGGAGTTCGTCTCTATTATAGACGAGCCGGTTGTCTCTATTATATTTGGAACTGCATGACGGAATTAATACTTCTTAAAACTCATTCGATATTAAAACAAGTAAGCAAAGGCTATAGTCGTGCGGGCCGACCATGTGATACCCTACAACACTACAATATGTTAGAAGCCCCTTTATGTCCAAGTCTATTTTGGATGATTTCGCTTTTGAAATTATGTGATAGAGCACTGCCCACATATTACCCTAAGCAATTTGACCAGGGACATTTGCCCAATATTTCCGCACTCCAAGAACATTTTTAGTTGTTGGACCATTTCAACTCCTAAAAATATTGATCCTAACTATATATTCTCATCCTGTGGAATGATTACAAATTGAAATGGACGGACATACATAGCTGGGTCAACTCAGCTCGATGAGATAGGTAGATCCATATATACCTTCCTATGTGGGAAACCAATATTTCGTGGTGTTGCATAATTTTTGTCCCAATTAAACTTATAATACCCCAACACATAGTGTTGTAGGGTATAAAAATTAAAAACCTTAATTTCCGAAATAATATTCCCGCATCTACCAATAACGTTCGACACAATTCCACTTACTTCTATTAACCCAATTAGTTTACATCACGAAGCGTTTTGTGTCATCGAATAAACACTTGATACAAAACACCAAAGACTTAAGCAACATACACTAACTTGTTGTTGTTATTGTTGTATTTTGTTGTTGTTGATGTTGTTAATCATAACAATTACCCTAAAATTTTCCAAATCATTTCCATTTTCCATTTCATCATTTTCAAATGAAGAATAGCACCCAAGTCAAGTAATCATCTGCGTATGAAAATGAAATTCTTTAATGCGTATTGCGGTTGCACAAAAATAGCTGCAGCAACAATAACAACAACAACACTACAAACGCAATAAGAAAACCCATTAACAGGCAATCACAAAAAGCTAATGAGCCATTGTTTTCACAACTGGATTACAGGCCGACAGCAGTCGACTGACTGAATAGGCAGGCGGCAGACTTAAGCAACAGTTTGATAATGACTTCTTTAGAGCGAAAGAAAAAAGCACAGGGGGGGAATTGCATTGAATATGGGGACCATGCGGAACTATTATGGCACATCGAAAATAAAGCGTGAAAGAAACCGTTGGGAAAAAGAAAAAAAAAAAACACCTCAATAGGCAACAAGGCTTAATCTTAAATAATAACAATTGTATGAGAATTAAAAAAAAGGAGAATTCTTCTCTGTGTTGCATCACCAGCTTGTTAATGTCAATTGTTTTCTTTTTTTTGCGGTTACATCATTTCTTTTGCAGCTCATTCTAATGCTGTGTCTAATCGAAATCCAGCCAGCTGAAGCGGTATCCACGAGCATAGATTTAACCACCACATATACACCAATTAGCAAGCCAACATCACGCAATCCGAAAACAAAGCTACTGCGACAACCAGCATCCACGGCAACTGCCGGTGGACAAAAACAACAACAGAAACAACAACAACAACATCACGAGGCTTTAGTCTCCGCCAATGATGACATCAATTTGGTGGTGCTACCATCCAAATCGTACATAACACAACCTACCACCCCCTCCACAAAACAAACAAAACGTTCAGGTCAAACGGCTGAATTGAAACAGAGGAAACCCTTAAAGGAGATACGCAATCGTACCCTGGAAACTGAGAGGTCATCTAAATTACAGGCAGCCGAAGTGGTGAGATGGAAAATGGAGGGAGGCTTTACTATTTTTATGCAATTAATTTTTTTCTTTTTAGGCTGATCATTTACCCCAATCTTCGGGCCATATTCCCTATCGCATAGGCCGTCCCCATTTGCCGCCTCCTTCGGCGGGAGACTATGACAGTACCGGTTCGGGATCACCTACCTCCACGGGCAGTGCGGCCTATCATGCCGGTCCTCCCTATGAAGCAGAGAAATATCATGCCGAATACTGGGAACGGGATTATGACAAACATTTTGGTTACAACAATACGAGAGTTAAACGTGAGTACCGATAAAATTAGAGATCTGTATTAAAAGTAAAGAGAATGGAGAGATAGAAAAAATTTCCACGGCTTCCAAATGTCAGAAAACCTTCAAGTCTGTATGGGGTAGTTGAAGGAAGTCTTTATAGACGAGCCGAGGACAATCAAAGACGAACCGAAGGGGCTCTTTAAATATGACCGAAAAGGAGTCTCTACAGCCGAACGAAAGGTAGTCTCTATGGACGAGCGAAAAGAAGCCTCTATAGATACCAGTTTCCAAATTTTATCAAATTTCCGAATTTTATCTCAATCCTTTTAACCTATACCAAATTTAGTACCATCTAGTACTTTTAGTACGAAAATAGGATGAATTTCCAAACCACCCTCAAATCTCAAACTGAGATGCAATCAGTAGTATAAATATTAAAATTCAGAATTGTATCTCTATTCCTTCACCCAACAGCAAATGAAGTACATTTCAGTACTTTTCGTACAATTACAGCGGTTCTAATACAAAATTTCCGATTTCAAATATTATAAAGAGTGAGATGAAAAAACTGCAACCAACTTCAGACTACTGTCAATTCTAAGCCACTCGTTCGACAGCTGTTAAAATTATTCCAGTGACAGCTCATTATATTGTTTATAAGCGTATAAAAGCATTTTGGTAAGAATTTTCCAGAAAAAGTTATTCGTGATGGAATTGAAGCGCGATAGTGTGATTTCTTTATATTTGGCTGGAAAACCACAAGTGGCTATCGTTAGAGCACTCCAGCATTTAAATGTGAATAAATCTTTTGTGTCTCGTATCATCGCTCGTTACCGCGATACTGGTAGCGTAGCCCGATGTCAAGGAAGTGGGCGGACGAAAACTGCAACATCAGCAGAAATGGTTCGAAAGTAAAGAAGCGACTTGATCGAAACCCGAGTCGCAGTGGCCGAAAAATGGATCGTGAGCTGAACTTATTCCATTCGGCAAATATTCAAAAATGAGCTGGGGTAAAGGCATTGAAATTCCAAAAAGTTCAAAAACTTACACCGCTACAGAAAGAAAATAGACTAAAAAGATCTAAAGAGCTGCTTCGCTCCGATGAGAAAACATTCGTTTGGTCCTTGAAAAAACATTTTTTAAAAAATCCCTGTTTACTTTTGGTTCTTGAAAAATATTTTATCAAAAATCTACGTTTTCGAGGACCTTAAACAATATATTTTTTAAATCCACGTTAATTTTTGGTCCTTGTAAAATATTTTTTTAAAAAACCCCGTTTTCGAGATCCTTGAAAAATATTCTCTTAACAAAACCCATTTTCGAGGTCCTTGAAAAATTTTTTAAGGTCCTTGAATAATATTCTTTAAAAAATCTACGTTTTTTAAACCATCCAAATTTACTGTCTTAAAAAAATCCTCTGTTACTTAAAAAATCCACGTTTTCGAGGTCCCTAAATAATATTTTTTAAAACATGCACTATTCCTACGTCCTTAAAATAAATATTCTTTAAAAATATCCACATTAATTGTTGGTCCCTGAATACGATTTTTTAAAAAAAATCCACGTTTTCAAGGTCCTTGATATTCTTTTAAAACATCCACGTTTTCAAGATCCTTGAAAAAACATTATTTAAAAACCCCAACCTTTTGTAGGCCCTTGAAAAAAATATTTTTTAATAAATCCAAGTTTCCAAGGTCCGTGAAAAAAATATTTTTTAATAAATCCAAGTTTCCAAGGTCCGTGAAAAAAACATAATTTAATACTCCACGTTTTCGAGGTCCTTAAAACATTTTTTAAAAAATCCACGTTTTCGAGGTCTTTCACGATTCGTCCTTTAAAACATATTTTCTAACCCGTTTCTTTTCCCCTTTTTAAAAAATCTCCCCCACTGTCCCTTGGTTCACAGGCGTTCATTGCTTTACTGGTAGCGACCACCTCTTTTAGGACATCCGTTTGTTGTGTGTCGCGGCCTTCGTTTCCCATTGTGTAAGACAGGGCTCAGGAAGCCAGGGGAGCTTAAAATGCAAAAATTGTTGGCACACAAGGAATTGTGGTGCTTTCGAAGTTACTTCCTTTGAGGATTTTTTTCTCAGCCCTGGGGGGAGATTGATAATTTTTGGAATATTTTGAGTTTAAGAAAAAACCCGTTTTCCAGATATTATTATCCAATAAATATAATAGTGTGTACACTGGTGCGTATTAATATTGAAAACACTTATACGCACTGGGTGCCTACTTTATTTATAATAATTCTTGAAAACATTATCAAGGACCATCCAAAAAAATGTGTTTATTTAGAGAACATATTTTAAAGGATCACAGGGCCAAGAAGCTAAGATCTTCTTCGAGGACATCAGAACAAAAAAATAAGATTTTTCAAGGACCATCTGGTTAAGAAGACTTGGATTTTTTAAGAATTAGGACCATGGGTCCAGGAAAACTTAGATTTATAAATCATATATTTTTGATAGCATCCTGACCAAAAAGCGTGGATTGAAAAAATTAAGAACCCCTGGACCAAGGAAACGTGGATTTTTGAAGAACATTCTTCCAAGGACTCTGGACCAATTTTGACCCAGTAATACCTTTCAATACTAATCATCCTACACACAGTACAAATTGTACTGCTAAATTTCGGAGCTCTACGTCAAATAATGTGGGCTGTATCGTGTTTCAACAGACAGACAGACGGACATCTTTAAATCGACTTAGAATTTTATATTTTATACTTTATGGGGTCTACGACGAATAAAAAGTTTGTAAACAAACAAAATGATCATGTTTACTTGCCTAAGAGATCAGCGGAAAATGTGCACCTTCGGTTGGCCACCAGAACTCAAGCGCCGGCCATGGTGATGGTGTGGGCCGCCATAACAGCCGATGGTTGCTCTCCGCACGTATTAATCGACCGTGGCATCAGAATAAATGCCGAATATTATCGCGAAAATATTCTGGAGGGTTCTTGGGCACGCAAACATTTTGGCCGCAGACCTTGGACATTCCAACAGGACTCAGCACCATCGCACTTGGCACGCGCCACCTAAGAATGGTTACAAAACGAGGTTCCTCGCTTCATTTCCAGCGCACAATGGCCACCAAAATCTCCGGATACCAATCCGTTGGACTATTGTTTCGGGAGTATTTTCGAAAGCAAGATTGGCACTAAAAAATACCAAAGTGTCGATCACCTCAAGCAAGCGCTTCGCCGGGAATGGGCCAAAATACCACAGAGCAACATTTGTGCAGCGTGTATGCATATTTTTAAAAAGGACCGAAATGACCTCTTTAAGCTTTAATTTTTTCATTGTTAAACGAAATTATTTCAAATTATTATAGCTCACATATAACGATTTTCATTTAAGCAGTATTTTTTGTCGAAGTTTTTGTTTGAAATTATTCAAGTTCCTTCCAAATGGCGGAGGGTGTCAAAAGTTCGGCTCGCCGAACTTTGCTGCTTTTTTTACTTCTTAAGTTCTATTTTTATAATCTGTTGAATATTGCCCGTAGTTTTTTTGTGTTCCACAGTGTAACTCTTCTGCCACCTGCCTCAAAATTTTCAATAAAAAAACTCAAGCTATTATATTATAGCTATGTATATAAACATAAGATGGTTTCTGTCCATAGGATATCTTTAGAGGACATTTAAAAGACCTATAGAACGTCAATTTCTGTAAAAGGTGTTAAATCTTTGGGTAACCTTCTGAAGGTCTAATATCACAAATAAACACTTTGAGGCCTTCCGCCTATTGAAGAACTTGAGGGTATTATGTATTTTTAATTAATTTTTTGTTGTTGCAGATATTGAAGCTGAATGTCAAGATGATTATATGAAAATTCGTATTGGATTTAATGGCTCTTTTAGTGGCTTGGTTTATTCGGCGGGATATGCCTATGATCCGGATTGTATGTATATCAATGGATCTGGACGGGATTACTATGAGTTCTATATACAACTAAATCGTTGTGGTACATTGGGCAAGAATGCCTTACACGATGATAATCGGAAAAATCCAACTGTAAGTGGCGCCCAATTGCTAAAGAGAATAAAATAATAATTTACTATTTATTTTAGAATTTCATGTGGAATACAGTGACCGTACAATACAACCCATTGATCGAAGAGGAGTACGACGAGCACTTTAAGGTGACCTGTGAATATGGCTATGATTTCTGGAAGACGGTTACCTTTCCGTTTTTGGATGTGGAGTGAGTATATAAAGTTGAATTTGCATGTGCATGCTTGGGATTAGAAATCATAAATTTACATATAGAAATTTAAATGACTTTGATTCACAACGTAGGGTGGCTACCGGAAATCCTGTGGTCTTTACACTGAGTCCGCCGGAATGTTATATGGAAATACAGAATGGCTATGGCATTGGTGGTCCGCGGGTAACGGGTCCAGTGCGGGTGGGAGACCCGCTAACATTGATTATCTATATGAGAAGCAAATATGGTGATAACAGTTTATTTTGGATTTCTCTCAATGAATATAAGTTTGATCGAATTTTTTTTTTGTTCTCCAGATGGCTTTGATATTGTGGTCAATGATTGCTTTGCCCATAATGGGGCCAACAAACGCATACAGCTAATTGATCAGTATGGCTGCCCGGTGGATGATAAACTGATATCACGTTTTCGGGGTTCTTGGTCGGATTCGGGGGTATTTGAGACCCAGGTCTATGCTTATATGAAAACGTTTCGATTTACAGGCTCCCCGGCCTTGTACATTGAGTGTGATGTTCGAATGTGTCATGGACGGTGTCCGGTAAGAGATGGAAATGGAAATATCAAATAGAAATGTAATTGTTTAATTTGTTGTTGTTTTTTTTAGAGCCAACCCTGCCACTGGCGTAATTTGAAAGCGGTTACCAAGCGTGATGTTTCCAACATAACTTTGGAGACGGCCGTAACCGATCAAATCCCCAATGACCTGCTAATGGATACAACGGAAAAGCCGGAAACATCTCTTTCCGAAAATGTTAATCTTTTCCAATCGTTACGTGTCCTCCAGGAAGGGGAGCCCGACGATGATGGCTTGTATGGCACAGCCAGACGTTTTGAGCCGAACATCAATCAAACCTGTCTCAAGACTAGTACCTTTTCGGCCATGACAGCAACATTTTCGGTAATGCTTTGCATTCTATCGGCCGCCCTTATGATTGCCTGCTCCCGTTTGAAACAGCGGAAGAAACAATCATCGCTCTACGATTCTTATGTAACGCACAAGGGACAAATCGATTGATTGATGGATTGATTTTAGGCCAAACGGTAGAGGAGGAGTTTTGCAGATGGAGAAGAAATTTATTTAAGCATTTCAATTTCTTGTAAATATCGATTTTAATTTTAAGATTTTTTTTTGCTCTAACCCATACATATGTAACTTTTTCCGATTAGTGTTAAGTGGATGTTAGTGTGCTAATGAAAAATAAGTATTTCTTTATTGATAATTAAGCTAGGTGTAAGCTTTGTTTTTCTTAATTTTCGTAACCGATTAAATTTAAAATAGAATAAAGTTTTGATACCATCAACTTAGAACATTATTTCTAGTTCGTATTTTATTTACAACCAGTAAGGAAAGTCAAAAGTCGGGCGGGGTCGACTATGTGATACCCTACACCACTATGCATATTTAGTAGAGCTCTCGTAACAAAAGGATTTATTTCAAGTAGATCATTTAGAGCAGTTATAGAGTACTTTGAATACCCTCCACCGTTTGGAACGAATTTGGAAGTTTTCAAAAAAAAAAAAAAAAAAAAAAAATAATAATAATAATAATATAAATAAAATTCGGTAAAAATTCTGTTAAAATCTCAAAAATACCGAATATAGCCCTTATATTGGGACCTATACCAAGACGTGGACCTGCATATGCAACTTTTGTCATAATCCATTACAATCTGCAAATATGAAACTTGCAAAAAATCCTGTAAATAATGTACCTAAAATCATCAAAATACCGAATATAGGGAGTTACCGTTGTAACGGGGCTATACGAAGACCTGGATCTGCATAGACAATTTTCTGTCTCAGGATGTAGTACCTATTGGGAACTTCAAATATGAAATCTCAAACAATTTCGGTGTGTATAGTACATAAAATCGTAAAAATACCAAATATAGGAAAATACTGATATATGGGGCCTATACGAACTGACCTAGGCCTGCATAGAAAATTTTCTGTCATAGACTTTACTTTACGAACTCTAAACACGAAATTTGATACAACTCCGGTGAGTAATGTCCCTAAAATCATCAAAATACCGAATATCAGGGGGTACCGTTTTATGTGGGCAATACGATATTGTGGACCGATTCCAGGTGATAAACTTCTCACAATTCCATTGAAAAATGTGGCTAAAATTATCTAAATACCGAATATCGTAAGGTGCCGTTATATGGGGGATATACGATATCGTAGTCCTATATAGACAATTCTCTGTTAGGGGGTAAAGTGCTTATAAAGAACAATGAGGATTTTCAGACAATTCGATTGAAAAATGTGGTTAAAATCATCTAAATACCGAATATCGGAAGGTGCAGTTATATGGAGGCTATGCGATATCGTGGATCCATATAGACAAGTCTCTGTTAGGGCGTAAAGTGCTCATAAGGAACTCCTTGTGTAGAATTTCAGACAATTCCATTGAAAAATGTGGGTAAAATCATCTAAATACCGAATATCGGAAGGTACCTTTATATGGAGGCTATACGATATCGTGGACCCATATAGCCCATCTTCGAACTTGACCTTGACCGTGCAGACAGAAGACAGATCTGTGCAAAATCTTAGCTTCCTATCTTAAGTCGATTTGACTGTAGCGTGACGGACAGAGCTAGATCGTCTTAGAATTTTACGCTGATCAAGAAAATATAAACTTTGTTGGATCTAAAATTATTATTTCGATAAGTTACAAATGGAATGACGAATTATATAACCTGCATAGTATGTGTAGGGTATATAAATATAAAATATGGTAGGGGAGGGTATAAAAATATATATCGGAACCGAGTTGCACAAAATGGAAACGTATGTTCCGAAATTCACTCCATTTGAGCTCATATTAGCCATTATTTGCACAATTAGGATTGCACGTTTAGGATATATATGGAAGCTATATCCAAATCTTAGCCGTTCTCGATAAAATTTGGCAGAGGTACTTCCGAGCTTTATAAGATATCTAGTACCAAATATCATTGTTGTCGAATGCATATTACGGATGTGAGGGACTTAAAACCAAATCGGATGAAACCTATATATAGGTGTTTTAGTTAAGTAAGATGCGGATTTGCATAGGCAATTTTCTGCCATAGTAGTAGTAGTATCCATTACAAACTTCAAATACCAAATTTGAAACAATTTCCGTGAAAGGTATTATTAAATTGGCGTATACCGAAACAAAGAACTATTTGAATATGGCATGCTGCGAAGACATCAAAATACTTTACATTTTCCAGTGGACCTGTGGAAATGTGAACCCATTTTCAATTCCAAAAATTGTATGAGCCTTTTATACGTTAGGAAAGACAGACAAAAGGTTGGTCTGACTAAATCGACATAGAATTTTATGCTGATCAAGAATATATGTACTTGTAGGGTCTGTTTCGAGGGTCGGATTAACAAAGAACATATACCCTCCGCACTGTGGTGGAGTTTTTGAAACATGAATTAATGTTTTTAAAAGTCGAATCGGCTGATATCGGCCTAAATGCGCAAACAATTATATCGCCCTCTAGAAGAGAAAAACAACACTATTTTTTCATTTAGTCGTTTTCTTTAGCGTAGTGGCGTTGCCAACTCTTTTAAATCATTTCTCTGTCTTTGTCTGTACTAAAGAAATACATGCATAGCGTAAAGCATATTTTTAGGAGCAAAATATTCTTACAAAGGCAACCCAGCATGACATTTGTTGTGACAAAATTGGAACATGCGTAGTAGAAAAATTACGTTTTGAGGGTGGATTCCATGAAAATATGACAACAAAAATCAGCTGTTTGTATGAAAAACGTGCTTCGACGATGTAAACAAATTGAATGTTTACAAACTTTTCCACATGTTTTAAAGAGAACCCTTGTACTACTCATGCGCCAAAAATGAACTCAAAGAGAGCGGGAGAGACAGAGCCACAGATACAGCATCTCCAATTTCGATATCCAGAATCCTGGCTACAGGACATACATTTTTTCACAACCAGTTATCGCATCCGCACCCAAGAATGAACATCTCAAACTCAAAGTAATCCGAGGAAAAGAAGAAATTAGAATTGTAGAAGAAAAAATGTGTATATAGAGAAAAAATTTAGAGGTAATGAAAAATTTCTTAAAATTGAAAAATAAGTTCAATGAAAAAGTGTAATTATTTGAAAACAAAGTGTAAAACATAATGAAAAAATATATGTATATATGGTTATTTTGTAATTTCAATTTTCTTTAAAATAAGGTCATTTATAACCAAAAAAGAAGAAGAAGAAGAAAGAAAAATCAAGGCGTAGTCTCGGCTGTGCAAAAAAAAAAGTAAAAAATTTATGGGAAAAATCAATTGCATTGCAATGAAAAACTAAATTTTAATAATGGAAATTCAGCTTTGAGTTGGAGGTAGAAAATTTCCACAGCTGCAGCTGCTGCTTGTAAGTAAGGGGATTATCAGGGCCACTGCTTTACCAATATGGATTACCTAAAGTCTCCCTTTGGCCTGGGCGTAACCCTGGCTATTGCCCTCTTGACCTGTTCCCTGTTACAAGGTATGTATGGCAGTAGTCATATAATAATCGATTTGTTAATATTATTTAGTTGATTTCAATTATGCCTTTTGGATAAAAAAGCCAATAATGTTTTGTTTTATGATTTTGAGTTTTTTTTTCTGTGGAAATTTTTCTTTCCCAATTTTTGGTTTTTTCTTCTTTGGTTTTGAAAATTCCTTAATCCCCACAAAACTAATTGATTTAGCGAGTTATGTAACAGCTTCCCAAAAAATAAAACGAATATACAGTAAAACTAATGAATACTCAGAAACGACAGAAACAAAAACAACCAGGATGCTAGAGGAAAAAGAAAAATACAGGAAAGGAACACAAAGTAATCAATAAGCGAAACAATGATTTGATTTTTTTCTAAAGTTTTACAAGAAAAACTATTTAAAAAAGAAAACTTTGACAATTTTTTAAAATTTCCACCACCACGTCGACCTTTATCCAGGGGAAAAAACTACAACAACTATGGAACATCAGATCTACACACGCACACATAATCACAACATATTACATTTTCAATATAAATAATAAAAAAAAAACAAAACCAATACATTCACACAGAGTTGTATAGAGACGGCAGGATGTCAAGACAGTTGTTAAGAATAGGAATTTTAAAATTTGCCAAAGTTTTCTGTAAAGCATTCAACTCCTCACAAATGACCTTCGTAATAAACAGCCTTAACCCCCCGCCTCTAACCAAGCCTGCCTATCTGAAGTCGACAAAAATTTTCCTGCATTGATAGTATTTTTTTTTTCTCTTAACTTGCTTGATAAACGAATTAGAGTCAAAACTGAAACTAAACACTTTTTTCACTAAATAAATTTTATTTTTAATTCAATAATATTTTAAATCTCCAGAGATTTCAGCTATAAAGTATATATACAGTTTTTTTTTCAAATTAAAGAAATACCTACACACATATAGTCTTATCCATATATATACTAATACAACAACAATAAAATATAGTATTGTAATCAAGCAAAGTATTTATAGCTTTCTCCCTCCAAAGAAAAAAACATTTTCTGTTTCAAATGCCTTCTTCCCCTAACTCTCTGCCAATAAGCGAAATGAAATGAACAAAACAAAACAACAACGTTAATGCCAAGAACAAGTAAAACATACAAACGCAAACCTTAAGACAAACCAAGAAAAACAAAAATCAAAAAAAAAAAAAAATATGAAAAGAAACTAATCCCAATAATAAGGGTTGCGTTCCGCATACATGGGTATTTACACAACGGTGTAAACTGTGTGTGAGACATGTTTAATAACAATTGAACATATCGTAACAAAAATAACAAAAAAATAAATCTAATGATGTTTTATGCCAAACTTCCATTAGTGATGATGTTAAAATCAGATTTCTGTATCAACAGCCGAATCTTAATTCATACTCCTTCTGATGCCAATCAATAATCATCGTTAAAATGGTTAAAAAAAAAACAAAGATTTCTTTCGTCACAAGGGAATGCAACGTCACAAAAGAAACAAACAAACATGACAAATATAAACTGCTATGTTTTACAACTACATTTACAATTGAACACATTACCTAGAGAATATGCCAAAAATAAACAAAAAAAAAACTCCACTTTAAGCACATTGAATTCACAAAACAGCACAGAATAGGAGTACCACCCCCAACAAAAAAAAAGAAATAATCATAATATTTCCTGCTTGAAACATCAAACAAAACGTTGCCTTTCATTGTACCCTGTTTCAAGTGAAAACCTCCAACCATGACTACAAAGTACAAATTTTCTCCCCGTGTAGATGTAATTCTGCCTCAACCCCTAAAGTATGCTTTGTTTTTAATGTCATCTCCACTACTATCATCGAACGACACATTTTCGTTTATCTAACTCTGAACTACGTTAATATTTTGCTATTTATCACAACTACTACTCCTCTCTATCTCTACTTTGATAAATGCTCTCTCTCACACACTCACACACATATTTAACCTCCCCTGCCACTTTTGAAGGCAATTTAAGTCAAGCTCTCCAAAAAAAAAAAAACCATTAACTCTTCTTGTTATTAATATAGGCGGCACGCACACACACTCACACTCATCTTCCACTTCATTCAACCACCCCCCCACAACACCCCTCCCACTTAACACTACAGCTTTTACAATTGTTTAATAGGAACACTCACAAAACACATTGCATTGTTTACATTTGACTTACACCATTTCTCTTTCCATGCAAACTTTTTTACACACCTACACACACATAAACTTTCTTTTTCTTAATCTCTTTCTCTCTCTCTATGAATGCGGTTTTTTGATAATAATTTCAATTATTCTCTTTCTGTCTCTCGCTCTCTCTCTCTCGTTTACGATTCACGGTCATCGTGTTATTTTTGGGACACTTTTTGCTCTAACATTTTAGTTTAGTTCTCTCATTTATTTCCCAAACTCTTTTAGTATTTCTCTTTCTCTCACTCTGTTGTTGTTGTTGAAGTTACAAAATGTCATTATTAAATGCTAGCAAGTTGTGATAACTTGTTATAGTGTCTTATTTTATGCGGTCTGTTTAAACTGCCAGGTGCACTTTGAACATTGTCATCATTGTTGTTGTTCCACATAACTGTAAAAAACGAAACAAGCCATTTAACCTTCTCTCATTAATAAAAATATAAAAATATTTAATTCATAAAACAGGCACACAACCCATTTATGATTGATCAGGACCTGTATATACTTAGGCTCTCCAACACGATAAATTGCATTGTCATTATTTATTTGACACATGTATAATATGTAAACGTTTATAACAAAAGAACGTTTTCCTAACATAGAAAACCTTCTGCCTAAGAGTAAGGGATCTGATAAAAAAAGGATTTTTAATTTATCATAGGAATATATTAATAAATTTATTGTCCCTCAAAGTAATCCCTCTCAAATGCAATACATTTATAGCAGCGGTTTTTCTCAAATACTCGAGAGAGGTGTCTTCAGGTTTGGGAGAGTAAAAAATTAGCGAGGACCAAGGCCGGTAAATACGGTAGCCGAAAACTCAAAAAACTAAAATATACACATAATACTTGCAATTGCAATTCATGGTTGATTTTTTATAATTCTAATCGAAGTGCTTCGCGCAAACGGCACATAACTTCCAGGAGGTAGTCCTTATTGAACGTACAAGTTTGTGGCAAATACACGTCATGGATCACTCCATTGCAAACGAAGAAAACATTGAACGGTGTTCGCTTTTCTGGACACTTACATAGGAATGACTGAGCCTTGGTTTTAATGTCGTAATCATAAACCCATGATTCGTTACCACTTATGGCCTTGTAGTCGTTTACCATGTTCAATAGCTCTCGAGCGATGTCCATGCGATTTAGGAACTACGTTCGCTGCAACAAATTTTTCGCCTAAACATCCGTACCAAATGCCAAAATCTTCACCAACCTCTCTAATAGTGATTCGACGATTATCCAAAATCATTTTCTTCATTGCTTTAATGGTTTTATCCGTTGGTGGCGTGCTCAGGTGATCAGGAAGAGCAATATCATTGTCATCTTCTCTGCTTTCCCCAACCGAGCATTGAAACTATATTCTGCTCACATTAGGCTCGCCAAATTCTACAGTAAACATTTCAAATGATATTCTACTTTAAATATAAAATTACACAAAATATAATACAGTTTCTTTGATAAATTTCTTCCGAATAGTAAAAAATGAAGTCCACGCCTTTTTATCTGTAAAAAACAAACTGAGAATCCGAAATGGCTAATATTATATTATAACATATAAAAAATAAAATTCAAAATTCGAACATAAGCAACTAACCAGACTACGTATTTTATGGCAAAAATATCTTTCAAAGAAAATGTCAAATGAAAGTGCTGTCATCTCTTGTGATGTGTTTCACAAATTTCAAATTCAAATTTACAAAATTTCAAATATTATAACAAATACTTTTTGAACTCAAAACAGCACAAATTCTTTCCGACAGATCTCTCCATGGCCAGTCTTGATTGCTAATAATTGTTTCTACGGTTGATTTTCGAAAATAATTGAATGAGGCGTGTCAACCAAATAGTTTCAGGGTTTAGAGTAAAAATACCCAATTCACTTAACCCTGTTATCCCAGTTACAAAGAAAGAAAAAAAAAACATTTGATATTACAAAAAATATCCACAAAGCGGAATCATGGTATGAAGAAGGATTCTATCGTTAAAAAAATCAAAATTGAAAAATCGAAGAAGTCCCGACAATGAAGCCGACTTTTTACAATATGAATCTTATTAAAAGAACTCCAAAAAATAATTTAGCAATTTAACGACGGACTGCTTCTAAATTCAGTCAATAAATATATTTTAGTGTGAAATATTCAACGACGAAACATAATCTTTCTAAGTCCAGTTGACACATGCAAAGGGATAAAATTAGAAATCTTATTCAATATGCTGATTTAAGAAATACGTACTACCCAGCTCATTAAAGTTTATAATTACCTAGGTAATATAAATGAAAATATTTTTCATTTTAATATTTTCGAAATTAGCTAGAATGGCGCCCAACTTGGGTACTAAAATAATATTCTCTTTGGAGCCATATTGCAGCAAATGGGGAAGTAAATCAAACAATGAAAAATTAGTACTGCAGTGAGTTAACATCACCGTGGATCAAATCGAATGCTCCCTTTGAAAGGTGGTTCCGATTTATGGTGCCCTATCGTTGAAAGTAGAATATATAGAGTGTTTCGATTGAAATAAGTAAAATACGATTTTGAAAAATGATTGAAAAAAAAAAAAAAAAACACTCTGAATCCAATTTTTCAAATTTCGAAAATGTGTTTTAGAGAAGGAAGCGTAGTTCCTTTTAATCTGCCAAATTTTATCAGATGGGTTCAGATTTGGATATGTCTCCCATATATATACATATTTTCGCGATTTCAAGTTTATTCTGCACCAAATGATTAATATAAGTCCGAATTGATTGATTGATTTTGGCACATATGAACGAATTCAGCCTGAAAGACAATTATATATAGCTAATATATAGCTATAGGTTGCATATATATGTTTTATCCGAGTTTGTATTTGAGTACCTCACACGCGTAAAATGCACTCCACAAAAACGATATATTATCTAAGCTACATCATTGAAATAAGTCTTCTAAATTCTATAGAGATCGTTTCAGATTTGAACATAGCTCTTATATATATTTTCATCCGATTTCATGTTTATTGTGCCTAAAAAGTTTAATATCATATCAGCTCAAATAGCAACGATTTTAATGAATATCGGTTGAGATTCGGATAATATACCTCTCATTTAATAGTTCTTTTCGGTTTTCAATTACATATAACTAAATTAAATTATAATACGCATTCCAAAACGATCATAATTCGTATGATATAATTTTCATACTATCCCCATAAAGACGTTTATTTATGCACTGCGGTGTAGGGCATCATAAAGTCGGCCCGTCCGATTTTAGGCATTTCTTTACTGGTTAAGAGTAGAACAGTGCCAACGTTTATATTTTTAGAGGCCTGCGTAAGCATGTGAAATATTCTCGACACTATATGAAATGTTGATTTTTAATTTTAAAAACTGTTAATAATATTTTATAATGGGTTCAATTAAAAACTCGCCTGGAAATAAACTCTCCACTTTGAAGACTAAAGTATTCAGAATACAAAATTATATCATTCATAGATATTAAAGAGATTGAGGCACTAACATTTAGGCACATCTTTGATTTGTAGAAACCCGATTAAGGATGCAAATATGTATATTCTTTTATATAAATCTAGAAACAAAAAAAAAAAAAAAGCCTGGCGGTAACTAGAATCGGCACAAAGTTTTGTTTGAGAAAAAAAGTTTCCGCACTATTAGCTCACATCATCAGGGCACATTTTACCTAGAGGGCACCAATTTATGTTCGTTATTACGTACATTCAGTCAAATGGCTCTGAAAATATTACAGAATATTATCCATCCAATTTTGGAAACAATTTTCATATAATGAGTTTTAACATGTATTTCCAATGTTATGAATATACAATACAGGGAAATATCAAATTGCTGCTAATATTTAAAGATAAAAATGTCAACATATTGCATTGAATATGTTCTAACATTTAATAGTTAAGAACATAATACTTTTGGACATGGCATAATAATATAAGGTAACCTCATGAGAATTTTTTCAGATTTTGTAAAAAATCAATGCCACTATTAACTTTAAGTTCCGCAAGAGTAATTTAATGACTTTAAACAGGAGGCGAAATTACCTCATGGTCTTTCCTTGCTCTCAAAAGTTTTTCTGTGTGTATTCTATCATCTTTTACATTTCAATATTGAACAAGTATTTTTCTTAAAATAGGAATATGTTTAATATAAAAGTTTTATTCTGCAAAAAATTTAATGAAATAATCTTTAAATGTATTTTTAAATCATATCTGAGCCACAAATAAAAAAAGAAATATCATCGGAGATTTATTAAATGAGGCTACCTTCCGTAATTATGCCATGCTCCTACAAGACAAATAAATCTATAATAGACTTATTAATAACTAAACATTTTTTATTGATTTCAATTGCGTAATTAAAGACTTCGAAACATAGTTTCTTGTCTGAAAATCACAAATACATTCTCGTCTATTCAACGAACCGAAATTAGTAACGTCTTTCTTACTCTCCATGTTCTCAATTCGTGTATAAACACGTGATTAACAAATAAATTTATTTTAAACAAATATCTCTATTTTCAAATCTAAACTTTAACCAAAAAAATAATACTCATTACTATATCTCACTGCGAAATCATAACTCCATAACCCTTGAACACCCTATCCTCCTTTATCATTACCGAGAATTCAAATATAAAAATCCTTATTTTGTTTTAAGTTTCCTTTGATTTGCCCCATTATTACGAAAAAAAAGAAAATCTCATTTGAAATAGAAACAAAAACTAGACAGAAAAGAAAACAACAAAAAATTCTTCCTTTTTGCATCTATATATTATTTTTTTATTCTGTGTACTCTTTTTTTACGTTCAAAAATAAAACCAAAAACAATAAAAAACAAAAACTCTCCATTACCAATCCAATTCTATGATACATACAACGTCGCTTCCAAAAAAACAAACAAACGTAGTAAATGCATCCGAAGATGAAGAGCGTCTGGTACGTGACCTCTTTCGAGGGTACAATAAACTCATACGACCCGTACAAAATATGACACAAAAAGTTGGAGTAAGATTTGGTTTGGCGTTCGTACAGCTAATCAATGTCGTAAGTGTTTGTCAATTACAAAAATTACAAAACTAACAAAAAACAGAAAAAATAACAAAAAAAAATCAAACTCAAAATAAGTACTTGTACTAAAAAGAACCATGCCAATATGTACTAATACTTATTATCACTAATATAATCAAAAACAAAAAACTGCAACACTTTATGCGTTCCAAAACCAAAAGGAATGGAACTTATTTCTTTGTGTTTGTTCGTGAATTTGTTTGTTACGTTTTCCCTGTTTAGCGCAAGAATATACCTAACCCCAAATATTTAGCAAATCAGTAGTAGTGCGAGAATAGTTTTTTGTTCGACATGGTTTTTCTTTGTTTCCTTTGTAAAATATTAGATTTTTAGCTGAATTTAAGTTTTGTTTTTTTTTTTTTGTATAGAATAAAATGTAAATAATACAATATAACTTACTAACATTTAGAGTAGCATTAATAAATATTGAATATTTCTGCTTATGTAAATAAATGAATAAATTAGAAAAAATATTTATTCAAAACAGAATCCTTAATAATATTAAATATATTTTCCGCTTTTGTATAATGAACGTTTTAACTGAAGATGTTTTTTTTTACTGGGAGAAGGTATGGAACTAAAAGGTCAATATACCAGAAAAAGACAGTATCCACCTAATTCTATGCTTGGAATTGGTTAACACAGTTTATCATCGATAATGACCTGTTTATGGGCGAAAATCTCTCCATTGGCATTAATCTCATAAATGTCGCCTCACACCTTTTTATACCCTACACCAGGGTATTAGGTCTTAATGCATTTGTTTGTAACAGGCAAAAGGAAACGAGTTAGACCCTTTGATGATCTTCATAGAATCACATTCTGAGTCAATTTATGCATATCCGTCCGTCTGACCATGTATTTTTATAAACAAAGTACAGTTCGCATTATTGCCCGATCCAGATGAAATTTTGCACAAATCATGTGTTTGGCCCAAGGACGAACCCTATTGAAATTGGAGATAATCGGTAAAAATTTAGATATAGCTCTAATATATATATTCGTCAGATTTGCCTTTTATTGTGCATCAAACATGTAGTATCGGCCCAAACAGTATGAAATTTTGCACATACAACCAAATCAGGCCTGCAAATAAGTATGCCAAATTTGATCGAAATCGCTTTAGATATAGCTATAGCTCCTATATATATTTGTTATTTTTGTCCTCCGCGGCCGTAATATACACTCTATAACAACAATATTTGGGGAAATATATCAAATGCAGCTCAGAAATACCTTTGCTAAATTTTATCGAGATCGGTTCAGGTTTGGATATAGCTCCCATATATAACTTCATCCGATTTATTTTTTATTGTACACCAAACGTCTAATATTTGTCCAAATCGGATGGAATTTGGTACTTAAGACCGAATTGAGTCTAGAAGCTAGTATGCCAAATTTGGGGAAGATAGGTTCAGATATAGCTATAGCTCCCATATCTATTGTTAATCCGATTTGTTATATTTGTTGCCCACAGCCGTAATATGCACTCTGTACAAAATACTTTGTACATACTTTTGAGTGCGGTTAAGGCGCTGGGAAAAAACTAGCAATAAACAATCAATATTCAAAAATTACATATTTCCCAGCCGCCATAAAATACCACATGTGAACAATTCGGTGATCTTGTGCGCTGACGCATACGATAATGTGTCAGATAATAAAGGTTATGACCCACACGCACAGATATCGATGCGCTCAGTAGATGCACAAGACCACTAGAATGAAATGACAAGCAGCCCTGCAATGTTCTCCATTCAATATTAGAATAGATAAGAACAATTGTGTGGCTGCGACTAGGTTAAGATTAGTTTCAGTAGTACGTAAGGAACAAATATTTTAAATAAAAACAGAATTGAATCAACAGCCATACCGTTCGGTTGCTTTCTCTTCTCATTCACACTCCGTAACAAGGATATTCAGGGAAATATATCAAATACAGCTCCAAAATATCTTTGCCAAATTTTAGCGAGATCGGTTCAGATTTGGATATAGCTCCCATATATATCTTTATCCGATTTCAAATTAATTGTGCATAAAATTTTATGTGGAGCTTTACAAAATTAGCAAAGTGGTGTAGGGTATCATAAAGTCGGACCCGACCGACTTTAAGACTTTTTTTACTGGTTTTTGTATCAAAATGAGATTATTATAAGTTTTTTGGTTGCGAACAGTCATGTGAATGTTCCGGGAATATACCAAACAGAATAAAATAAAACTGTCATTATTTGAAAATATCTATTTAATTGTGTAGTGGGAGTTCGGTAATTGTTGCTGTTTAAGTTATAAACAAGTAAAAAAGCTGTAAGTTCGGCCGGACGAATTTGGCAATTCTCAAAAACAAAAAAAAATCCGTTAAAAATTCTGTTAAAATCTTAAAAATACCGAATGTAGCTATTATATTAGGATCTATACGACGACATGAACCTGCGTAGGTAACATTTGTCATAAGCCATTACAATATTCGAATGCGAAACTTAAAAAAAAATCGGAGAATAATGTAGCTAAAATCATCAAAACACCGAATATTGCGAGGTACCGTTATATGGGGGCTTTACGAAGAGGTCGACCTGCACAGACAATTTTCTGTCGTAGGCTGTAGTATCCATTACGAACTTTAAATACCAAATATGAAACAATTCCTGTAAATAATGTCGCTAAAATCATCAAAATACCGAATATCGGGAGGTAGCGTTATATGGGGGCTATACGAAGACATGGACCTGCACAGACAGTTTTCTGTCTTCGGCGATACTATCCATTTTGAACTTCAAATACCTAATTTGAAACAATTCCGGTGAATAATGTCGCCAAAATCATCAAAATACCGAATATCGGGAGGTACCGTTATGTAGGGACTAAATGAAAACGTGGACCTACATGGCCCATTTACAAACTTAACATACCTACTTAACCTACTGGCGAAATAAACATGTGTGCAAAATTTTAGCTTTCTATCTCAATTCGTTCGAAAGATAGCGTGATTACAACAGACAGACGGACATCGCTTTTAGAATTGTACGCTGATCAAGAATATATACACTTTGTTGGGTCTGACATGAGTATTTCGAGGAGTTACAAACGGAATGACATAGTATGGTGGAGGGTATGAAAATAAATGCTTAAGTCTGGAGTAAAAAGAAATGTTTCCTTCCAATAACTATTGAGGAAGTGACTTCCACGATTCTCAGAAGTAATGCTGTATGCTCTATTTAGTCATGCTTAAAAATATCGCGGGCGTGGTTCATCTCTTCCTGAAGGATGCTCCTTCCGGGGTGAAAAGAGATATCAAACGCGATGATTTCTACGACTTCTAAGTGATTTGCGAGATATTTTTTGGGTAGGACTCTACAGCTGGGTAGGACTCTACAGGGTTGCCCATATTCGACGGACCCATGTTTTTTTCGGCCATTTCGATGAGTCTTTGGGCCGAGGCTTGTCCGCAGGGAGCAAATGCAAATCAATGCGAATAATCCGTTGTAAAGTGGACCGATGTTCTTGGGGACCTCTCAACACTGGCTCGTACGGCAGCGATATTCTCGGCCGATCGCCTTGGTCGACTTTTATATGGCCTCTTTGGATTAGAAAGAGCCTTACCAGTCGAACATTTTTCGTATAAACGCTTAATGGTGTTCTTAGAAGGCGCACTTCTCACATTTTAAAAGCACGTTGAGTTTTAACAATTGACTTCTTCTGTTGAATGTAAATTTCAACTATTTCAGAGAGCTCGCGTGGCGTGTATTGGTTCATTGTAAAAAATCTGCTTGGACTGACGCTTCAAACGCGGTATGTCATTAAGCGATGTGAAATCTCTGTCAAAAGTTATGGCGTTGCCAGATGGGTCCGTCGAATATGGGCAACCCTGTATATACGGATATTTATCAAAAAAAAAAAAAAAAAAAAAAAAAAATACATTGTCATCTAAAAGAGTCTTAACTTTTCAATATTGTGTTGGATTCGTAATAACTCGGAAAGATGTACACGAGTTTGAGTTGGTCAATGTTTACAACTTTATTTGACGGTGGTTAGCTTTTTATACCCTACACCACAAGGTGGTCAGGGTATTATGTCTTTGTGCATTTGTTTGTAACAGGCAAAAGGAAACGAGATAGACCCATAGTTCCTTTTGATGATCTGCATAGAATCACATTCTGAGTCGATTTATGCATGTCCGTCCGTCCGTCTGTCCATGTATTTTTGTAAACAAAGTACAGGTCGCATTTATTGTCCGATCCAGATGAAATTTTGCACAGATCATTTGTTTGGCCCAAGGACGAACCCTATTGAAATTGGAGATAATCGGTCAAAATTTAGATATAGCTCCCATATATATCTTCGTCCGATTTGCCTTTTATTGTGCACCAAACGTGTAATATCAGCCCGAATTGTATGGAATTTTCCACATACAACCAAATGAGGCCTGAAAATATGTATGCCAAATTTGATCGAAATCGGTTCAGATATAGCTATAGCTCCCATATATATTGTTCATCCGATTTGTTATTTTTGTCCACCGCCGCCGTAATATGCACTCTGCAACAACAATATTTAGGGAAATATATCAAATACAGCTCAGAAATACATTTGCAAAATTTTATCGAGATCGGTTCAGATTTGGATATAGCTCCCATATATAACTTCAGCCGATTTACCTTTTATTGTGCACCAAACGTCTAATATTTGTCCAAATGGGGTGGAATTTGGCACATACAACCGAATTGAGCCTAGAAGCTAGTATGTCAAATTTGGTGAAGATCGGTTCAGATATAGCTATAGCCTCCATATATATTATTCATCCGATTTGTTATATTTGTTACCCGCAACCGTAATATGCACTCCGTAACAACGATATTCAGGGAAATATATCATATACAGCTCAAAAATATCTTTGCCAAATTTTATCGAGATCGGTTCAGGTTTGGATATAGCTCCCATATATATATTTATCCGATTTCAAATTGAAAATATTTACACACCTAAAAGAGAATATAGAAGACAATTATATAAGCAGAAAGATTCATTAAAATGTAAATAAAATATTTTTACTAACACCAATTTATATAAGTTCTAATATATATAATTTAATTTAAAGTAAAAACCCTTAAATGCAATGTAAAATACATGAAATACATTTAACTAACTTACAAAAAAAAGAAACAGAAAAATACCTCAACTAATGTTAACAAACTAATCCTAGAGTTAGTGAATGACTTGAAGTTTTGTTATGAATTTGAATCACAAACTTTTTTCTTGATTCTTGCAAAAGATAACGATCACTGATTTGTTTTTTTTTTTCTTACAAACTTCTTCTTATTTCCTCTACTACTACTACTACTTCTTCGTAATAATTCTCACACATAAACGATAATCGAAAAAAAATCACAAAAATCCGATTCAATAAAATTAAAAAAAAAAAAACTAACCGAAAACAATTTCTCACACCTAATAATTTTTATTCGATTCGTCCCAAAAAACAAATCTCGAAACAACAATCCACACACTCACACCAAAAATAACTTTGAATTATCGTTCACTTGTCTTCGTACCCCCCGTCCTCCAACAACTACAAACACACACACACATAATTTCTGTTGTTGTCGTTGTTAACTTGAAATCGAATTAACCAAAAATCAAATCAATCACAATCAATTTTTGTCACAAAAATCGCCACGCGTGACCCCTTCACCACGACCACTACCACAACTACTAACTACCACCACTACCACCACCACCACAACCACCCACACCATGACCACCACCTCGACAGAATGAGAAAAATCAAATTATGAAATCAAACGTTTGGTTACGTTTGGTTTGGTATGATTATCAATTACAATGGGACGAAGCTGATTACGGCGGTATTGGTGTACTGCGTCTGCCGCCCGATAAGGTTTGGAAACCGGATATTGTGTTGTTCAATAAGTGAGTACATTTGCAATTGTCATCATTATCATATGCAACATACATACATACAAATATATTACATATCACTACTGAGAAATAGTTAGTCAATAGGGATAATTGTTAGTTAGATATAGATTGGGTGTATTAGTTGGATTCACTTTTAATGAGGGTATATATTCCGGGAATTGGCTTAAAGGGCATTTGGTATAGAGATTAGCGGATAAGGAATATATGTCCGATAGCTCTGTATAAACTTGTCTTCTAGGAAAAAAATTGAAATTTAATATCATATAATAAAGGTAAACTACTAAGAAAGCTGTAAGTTCGGCCGGGCCGAACTTTGTATACCCTCCACCATTTGGTACAAATTTGGCAATTTTCAAAAAAATAAAATCCATTAAAATCCTGTTAAAATCTTAACAGGCAACTTTTGCATTAAGCTATTACAATATTCGAATGCGAAACATGAAAAAAATCTGTTTATAATGTTGCTAAAATCTTCAAAATTTCGAATATCGGGGAGGTACCGTTATATGGGGGCTATACGAAGACGTGGACCTGCACAGACAATATTCTGTCATAGGCTGTAGTATCCATTACGCACTTCAAATACCAAATTTGAAATAGTTCCGGTAAATAATGTCGCTAAAATTATCATAATACCGAATTTCGGGGGTACCGTTATGTGGGGGCTATAAGAAAACGTGGATCTACATGGTCCATTTTCTGTCTTAGGCTGTAGTATTCATTACGAACTTCAAATATCGATTGTGAAACAATTCCGGTAAATAATGTCGCATATCGGGAGATACCTTTATATGGGGGCTATATGAAGACGTGGACCGGCACTGATAATTTCCTGTCTTAGGCTGTAGTATGCATTACGAACTTCAAATAACAAGTTTGAAATAAATTCCGGTGAACAATGTCACTTGAATCACAAAAATGCCGAAAATAGAGAGGAACCATTATATGGGGGCTATACCAAAACGTGGACCTACATGGCCCATTTTCAATAGCAAATGTCTTGCAGACATAGTACACATTTGAGTGAAATTTTATCAACCTACTTCATTTTGTTCAAAAGCTGGATGATTTCCACAGACGGATAGACGGACGGGCATTGCCATACTATGCTTGATTGGGACGAAGTTTTTATGCCCTCTATTAATAAACAACCAATATTGTAAAATAAGCTCTTTTCAAATTCTAAAGAGTTTTTTGGGGCTTTGACCATATGTTAGGGTCCGAAAACATAGAGAAATGAAGACCGGCCTTTGGTTAACAATTTTTGATAGAACCTTCATAATACCCACAAATAGGGCTAACCCTTATATGAGGGAAATTTCAAATTCTTGATTATTGAAATTAGTCACTATCTTTAAACTCCAAAAAGACTGTGGTCCATTACATCTAGAAAAGCAGCAAGTTTGTCCATGCTGAACTTTGATGGAATTTTCAAAAAAAAAAAAAAAATGCTGTTATTTTGGGGCCAAAATAAAAACATGGACCTGCATATGCAATTAATGTCATAGGCCATATTCGAATACGAAATTTGTATCAATTCCGGTAAATAACCTCACTAAATTCATCAAAACTCTGAATATTTGAGGGCACGAGGACCTGCATAGGTAATTTTTGGCTGTAGGCTGTAGCACCCATTAGGAACTTCAAATTAGAAAATTTGAAACAATTCCGGTGAAAAGTGTGACACAAATCATCAAAACACCAAATATAGGAAGGTACAGTTATATGGGGACAATACCAAAACTTATACCTATAGTGACAGTTCTAAGCAAGGATGTTTCTTACATAATGGAATATACCAAAACGTGGGCCTATATCGCCCATGTTTCTAAAGAGTAGTTGATTTAAACATGTTCGTCTGTTGAAATTGAGATAGAGTCCACATTATTTTAATTATAGCTTTGGGATTTACCCCAAAATGTTGTAGTTTGTCGTGGATGTTTGGTACCTCTCATAACGGAAACTCTTTTCGATATTTTGAAGGCTTTAATTGCCATTTCTAACCAAACCTGCAGGAATTTGTCATTTCGGGTTCTTAATAAATGACATATCTTTTTGTAGAACAATTTCAGAATAAGTTCACAATATATTGTAGTCTGCATACAGCTTTACATTTCGATTTTATGTATTTGAAAACTTGTACTTATATTTTTCGACCCAATTAATCCCAATTTGACAATATAGTTTTTTAGATGATGTAAACATATATATAAATATACAAGATCAACAAGTAAAAAAAAACCTTAAGTTTGGCTGGGCCGAAATTTCAATACCCTCCACCATTAGGTAAAAAAAATTATAAATAAAAATATCAAGATTCAAACGTGTTCCACTTTAATATGCAAGTACCAGTGAGATCGGTTGAAGAATGGGGTTAAATTTAAAAAAATAAAAAAAGGGAGTGGAACCTTTATATGGGGGCCATGACAAAACGGCAACAATTTTCTACTTCCAGGATTGTTTATCATCCGTGGAAAAATGAGGCTAGGATCATCAACATTTGCATATCGGTGGGTACCGTTATATGGAAATCTTGGACAAATATGCCCAATGTTTTAACAAAGTTGTGGAACGCATTATGAACTATAAATAGCGATTTTGAAACAAATCCGAAATAAAGCATGGCATAAAACGTTAAAATACCGGATAGCTGTATATATCCGATATTTTAACGTAGGGGGCTGTAGTAAAACTGTTAATATTAATTTTGACAAAATGCCGTCGAAAAATTTGGTAAAAATTATCGAAATACTGAATATCCGAAGATACCGTTACATTGGACCCATATTAAAACGGCGACCTATACAGACATTGTTCTGCCACCAGAGGTAGAATGCGTTTAGAACTTTTAAAGCCGATTTTGAAGTAAATCAAATAGAAAATGTGACTTTAATCGTCCAAATTCCGACCGTTATATGGGCGCTATAGAAAAACGTGGATTATTTTCTGTTACCGGTTCTAGAATTCATTACGAATTCATGGACAAATTAGTAGGAGAATGAGGCTTTAATCGTCAAAATATCGAATATCCGTAAGTACCGTTATATGGGTGCTATAGTAAATCATGGACCTATAGAGATTATATTCAGTCACCAGACCAGATTATACATTATGGTGCCCACGACGAATAGTTAGAGGTGTTCCAAGGTGGAGGGGATAGACAAGTTTCTTGAAGAATATAGGACTTTCCATTCCCAAATAGTTCAACAATTTGCCCACAAAAAAGGCTGAATGTTCGGACTGGCCGAACTTTGAATATCCTCCACCATTTGGAACAAATTTGGCAATTTTCAAAAAAATAAAAAAAAAGTTAAAAATTCTGTTAACATTTTAAAATTACCGAATATAGCTGTTATTTTAGGGTCTATACGACGACGTGGACCTGCATAGACAAATTTTGATATAAGCCATTACAATATTCAAATGTGAAACTTGAAAAAAAAATCGGTGAATAATGTAGCTAAAATCATAAAAATACCGAATGTAGTGAGGTACCGTGGCTATATCAAAACGTGGACCTGCTCGGACAATTTTCAGTCATAGGCTGTAGCATCCACTACAAACTTCAAATACCAAATTTTAAACAATTCCGGTGAACAATGTCGCTAAAATCATCAAAATGCCGAATATCGGGAGTTACTATTATATGGGGCCTATACCAAAACGTGGACCTGTACAGACAATTTTCTGTAATATACTGTACTATCCATTATGGACTTCAAACACCAAATATGAAACATTTACGGTGAATAATGTTGCTAAAATCATCAAAATACCGAATATCGGGAGGTACTCTTATATGGGGGCTATTCGAAGAAAAGGATGTGCACAGACAATTTTCTGTCTTAGGCTGTAGTATCCATTACCAACTTCAAATACCAAATTTGGAACAATTTCGGTCAATAATGTCGCTAAAATCATCAAAATACCCCATATCGGGAGGTACCATTATATGGGGGCTATACGAAGACGTGGACCTACTTAGCCCATTTTCAAAGTCCTGCAGACATACTATGCATTTGAGTAAAATTTTATCAACCTACTTCATTTCGTTCAAAAGCTAGAGTGATTTCCACAGACGGACTAATGGATAGGCGGACGGACATCGCTAAATCGACGTAGAATTTTATGCTGGTCAAAAATATATTTACTTTGTGGGGTCTAAAATGTATATTTCGTTGTGCTACAAACGGAATGACAAACTTAATATACCCTCCATACTATGGTGGAGGGTATAAAAACGAAATTTGAATACGAAAACGTGGATCGGCATGGCCCATTACAAACATAACCTGGCTACTGGCAAAATACACATGTGTGCAAAATTTTAGCTTTTCTATCTCAATACGTTCGAAAGATAGCGTGATTAAAGCAGGCAGACGGACGGACACACATACAGACAAACATCGCAAAATCGTCTTAGAATTTTACGCTGATCCAAAATATTTATACTTTGTAGGGTCTATCATGAATCCTTCGAGGAGTTACAAACGGAATAGCAAAGTTAAAAAAAACGAATAAAATCGCCATAAAAGCTCAAATTTGGTGTCTTGTAATATTTATATCGGACCTAAGTCAGTAGCGGACATGGAAAATATTGTCCCTCTGTCCCCTAAACCTAAAACGTCAACACTTTTCGCAAGAATATGTTATGGTCCAACTTTCATAAAATAAGGGATTATTCCCTAGTTCTCTTTCTCTCTGACGGTATACAAACTAAGATCCAGAATTTCTTAGGTTTATGTTTTTAAATTATGGCCCACACTCTAGTAAAGCTTATTTCTGGCTTTCAAATTTGTTAGAACATCAATTTCTAGAATTATAAAGAGCGAGATCGTCTGCATAGATTCTGAAATTTTTCGAAACAGTAAGATTTTGTTAAGATTTTTGAGACATTTGCAGAGTATTTTAGGGTTTAAAACAGGACTTTTCATGATATGAGACAATCATTTAAGTGCGACTTTAAAAGTTATAATTAGCTGTTGTAGGGAAATAATTAATTCTGATAATGTTCCGTAATCTAGAAAAAATATAATAGAGAAATCTCAGACTCACTTTACTATAACCCTCCATTTCAAAGTTAGCACAGGTCACCTCATCAAGAAATCACTCACATGTTAGATATCATGCTAATTTCGAGATGAAAGAAATATCTGTTTTCCAATGATAATATTTACAGCCTTTAGAGAATTGTTTTCTATTTATTCCCACCCCCTTTTTCAAACACACATCTAATAAATGATAACATTCTTTCTCCCCCGAACTTTGACCACCCACTTTCAAAAACATTCCAGTGCTGATGGTAACTATGAAGTACGCTACAAATCCAATGTCTTGATCTATCCAACGGGAGAAGTCCTCTGGGTGCCACCGGCCATTTATCAGAGTTCGTGCACCATCGATGTCACCTACTTCCCATTCGATCAACAAACGTGCATCATGAAATTCGGCTCATGGACCTTCAACGGTGATCAGGTCTCATTGGCGTTGTACAACAATAAGAATTTCGTGGATCTCTCGGATTACTGGAAGTCAGGTACATGGGATATTATTGAGGTGCCGGCCTATTTGAATGTCTACGAGGGAGATGGCAACCATCCGACCGAAACGGACATCACATTCTACATAATTATCCGAAGGAAGACTCTCTTCTATACGGTGAATTTAATTTTGCCCACGGTGTTGATTTCATTCCTGTGTGTCCTGGTATTCTATTTACCTGCCGAGGCTGGTGAAAAGGTAAGAAATGCTCCTAAGCGATGTTTGCGACGGACTTAACTTTTAATGCCATGCGATTTGTCATTTCATTCAAGGTGACCCTGGGTATTAGCATTTTGCTGTCACTGGTTGTGTTCCTGTTGCTGGTATCGAAAATTTTACCGCCGACGTCGCTGGTGCTGCCGCTCATTGCCAAATATTTGCTCTTTACTTTCATCATGAACACGGTGTCCATTCTGGTAACGGTGGTCATTATCAATTGGAACTTCCGAGGTCCGCGAACACATCGTATGCCCAATTGGATACGTAGAGCCTTTCTGCAGTACCTACCGGCCATTCTGCTAATGAAACGTCCGCGCAAGACACGACTACGCTGGATGATGGAGATGCCTGGCACCAGTGCTCAAACCTATCCCACTGCCTATGGTTCACCGGCAGAAATGCCCAAACAGATTAGCGCCATTGGGGGTAAGCAGTCGAAGATGGAAGTTATGGAATTGTCAGATTTACATCATCCTAACTGTAAGATTAATCGTAAAGTGAACAGTGGTGCCGATTTGGGTCTGGGCGATCATGGTCGGAGAGAAAGTGAATCATCGGATTCGATATTGTTGTCGCCGGAAGCGAGTAAGGCCACGGAGGCGGTCGAATTCATAGCTGAACATTTGCGAAATGAGGATCTCTATATACAGGTGAGAAATCGGTATAGGATTTATGATATTACCAAACGAGCTCTATTCCAAAAGAAGACCTAGAGCTCTTATAGCTCTTTAAAGAGAAGAACTTTAGCTCTCTTGAGAGAAGACCTATAGCTCTTCTGAGAGAAGACCTTTAGCTTTTCTGAGAGAAGACTTTTAGCTCTTCTGAGAGCTCTTCTATGAGAGGACCTTTAGCTCTTCTGAGAGAAGACTTATAGCTCTTTAAAGAGAAGAATATTAGCTCTTCTGAGAGAAGACCTTCAGCTCTTGTGAGAAAAGACCTTCAGCTCTTCTGAGAGAAGACCTTCAGCTCTTCTGAGAGAATACCTTCAGCTCTTCTGAGAGAAGATATTTAGCTCTTCTGACAGAAGACATTTAGCTCTTCTGAGAGAAAAACTTCAGCTCTTCTGAGAGAAGACCTTCAGCTCTTCTGAGAGAAGACCTTCAGCTCTTCTGAGAGAAGACCTTCAGCTCTTCTGAGAGAAGACCTTCAGCTCTTCTGAGAGAAGACCTTAAGCTCTTCTCAGAGAAGACCTTTAGCTCTTTGAGAGAAGACCTTTAGCTCTTTTGAGAGAAGACCTATAGCCCTTCTGGGAGAAGATCTATAGCTCGTCTATGAGAAGACCTATAGCTCTGCTGTGAGAAGACCTATAGCTCTGCTGTGAGAAGACATATAGCTCTGCTGTGAGAAGACATAGCTCTCCTGGGAGAAGACCTATAGCTCTTCTGAGAGAAGATCTTTAGCTCTTCTGAGAGAAGATCTTAGCTCTTCTGAGAGAAGATCTTTAGCTCTTCTGAGAGACCTTTGGCTGTTCTTATTGTTGAATTTTGCAGAAGACCCATATCTCTTCTATAAGAAGACCTATAGCTCTTCTGTGAGAAAACCTATAGCTCTTCTGTGAGAAGACCTATAGCTCTTCTGTGAGAAAACCTATAGCTCTTCTGTGAGAAGACCTATAGCTCTTCTGTGAGAAGACCTATAGCTCTTCTGTGGGAAGACCTATAGCTCTTCTATGAAAAGACCTATAGCTCTTCTATGAAAAGACCTATAGCTCTTCTATGAGAAGACCTATAGCTCTTCTGTGAGAAGACCTATAGCTCTTCTGTGAGAAGACCTATAGCTCTTCTGTGAGAAGACCTATAGCTCTTCTGTGAGAAGACCTATAGCTCTTCTGTGAGAAGACCTATAGCTCTTCTGTGAGAAGACCGATAGCTCTTCTGTGAGAAGACCTATAGCTCTTCCATGAGAAGACCTATAGCTCTTCTGTGAGAAGACCTATAGCTCTTCTGTGAGAAGACCTTTAGGTTTTCAGAGAGAGTATCAATAGCTCTTGTGTGAGAATACATAAACCTATACATCTCTAGCTCTATGACTTCGTTAGGTCCGACAATCCTTCAGTGCGAAAAATTTAAGAGATATCTTTGACCCATAAAATATTGTCATTCCGAAACTAATATGTTTCTCTCTTTCAGACTCGTGAGGATTGGAAATATGTTGCCATGGTTATTGATCGACTGCAGTTATATTTGTTCTTCATTGTGACCACTGCCGGAACTATTGGCATTCTTATGGATGCTCCACATATCTTCGAATATGTCGATCAGGATCGAATCATCGAAATCTACCGAGGAAAATAGATGAATTTTAAACCAAAAGCTAAAAGAGAACTTTTTAATATTAAATTGCCAAATAAGTTAAACATTGCAAAATGCAACAATAAGGTTTAGTAAGGAGAAAAAGGAAAAACAAACAAATTAAAAATATAATTGAGAATAGAAGAAGACGAAAATGAAGGAGAAAATTTAACAATAATTGAAATTTTTAAAATAAGTAATAGTAAAAAAATAAACTTCCATTTAGAATATAAACAAATGAAAAAAATAATTGGCCCAATACAAAATTTACCGCATTTTCATAATTGAAACGAATAAATAAAATTAATAAAACCGGAAAATGTAACCCTGCCCTTACGTCACAAAAAAAAATGGTAGTTTTAAAATAAATACCATTTTGAAAGAACAACAGAATTAACAATGAATTGAGAACCAATCCAAAGTTTTTAATAATACCCATTAATGCAAAACTTAGAATCTATTTTTACTGCTAACAAATTTTGTAAAACTCCAAAAAACCAGCCAAAACTATTTGGCAACAATTTCACCAACCATCAGTAATTAATTTTTTTTTCTCAAATAATACTTAATTTATTATAATTATTAATTTTTATGGTTAATTGCATTTAGTTAAGCCGACGACCCTCACTTAAAATAGTTATTAAGAGCTTGAACAAACCGATAATAATTGACACGAAATAAATGAAGTAAGAAATTTGCTATTGATAACCAACCGATCAACCAGACTTAAATAGGCAAAACAAACTGAGATTTGTGAAGTAAACGAAGAAGGCCAAAAATACATTTTTTTTCATTTTTAACAAAGTTGTGAAACCAAAAGAAATAAAAAAAAAAAAAAAACAGAAGAGAAAAGAAACAATGAATCGCATTGGAATGAATTGAAATCGTAATAAAAAGTCAAAGTTGAAATTGCGAAACAAAGGCGTTTTAATTGGTATTATTGTGCGATGTGAGGTTGTATGGTTGTGGTTTTTATGTAAATTCATTAAGAACAAGAAAAAATCATATTTAATTCGGCGGGCCGTAATCTTTTTACTCTAACCGAGATGAAAACTTTATTTTCCATCCTCATAATTTATAAAATTAGGATGTTTTCTTATATGGGGCTCATAGCGAAATTATATTTTTTGAGAAGAATCAATCTATTCATATCGAACACGAAATGTCAAATTACAGCTTACATTACAGGTTGAAAAATTTAGGCCGAAACGCTATATACAGAGTGAGATTAAAAAAACTGCAACCAACTTCTGACTGCTGTCATTTCTAAGCCACTCGTCCGGCAGCTGTTAAAATTATTCCAGTGACAGTTCATTATATAGTTTGAAAGCGTACATAAGCATTTTGGTGAGAATTTTCCAGAAAAAAAGTTATTCGTGATGGAATTCAAAACCCCAAAGGGGCTATCGTTAGAGCACTCCAGCATTTTAATATGAATAAATCGTTTGTGTCTCGTACCATAACGAGCGATGGTACGAGACACAAAAGATTTATTCACATTAAAATGCTGGAGTGCTCTAACGATAGTGATACTGGTAACGTAGCCCGACGTCAAGGAAGGATGGAAGAAAACAGCAACATCAACAGAAATGGTTCGAAAAGCAAAGAAGCGACATGATCGAAACCCGGGTCGCCGTGGCCGCAAAATGGGTCTTGAGCTGAACATATCGGAATATTCCATTCGGCAAATATTGAAAAATGAGCCATTGAAATTCCAAAAAGTGCAAAAACTTACACCGCAACAGAAAGAAAGTAGACTCAAACGAGCTAAGAGTTGCTTCGCTTGGCCGAAAGTGGCGAACTGCCGAATTTGGTTTTCTGCGATGAGAAAACATTCGTTGTCCAGCAGTTTGTAAGCCAACAAAATTATCGTATTTACTTGCCAAAGAAGTCAGCTGAAAGTGTGCACCTTCGGTTGGCCACCAGAGTGATCGTGTGGGCCGCCAAACAGCCGAAGGTCGCTCTCCGCTCGTATTAATCGACCGTGGCAACAGAATAAATGCCGAATATTATCACGAAAATATTCTGGAGGGTACGCAAACATTTTGGACGCAGTCCTTGGACATTCCAACATGGCTCAGCAGCATCGCACTCAGCACGCGCCACCCAAGAATGGTTACAAAATGCAGTTCCTCGCTTCATTTCCAGCGGACACTAGCCACCAAAATCTCCGGATACCAATCCGTTGGACTATTGTGTCTGGAGTATTTTGGAAAGAAAAATACCAAAGTGTCGATCACCGAAAGCAAGTGCTTCGCCGGGAATGGGACAAAATACCGCAGAGCAACATTCGGGCAGCGTGTGACGGTTTCATTGGCCGTTTGAAGGCCATAATTCGTGCCAAAGGTGACCAATTCGAACAAATCTACACTTATTCTAAAATTTGATGCTGTTTCCGATTTTTTTTTCTTTCATTCAATAAAATTTAACAAAAATGTAAAATTTATGGCGTTTGACTTTGTTGCAGTTTTTATACCTTCCACCATACTATGGAGGATATATTCATTTTGTCATTCCGTTTGTAACTCAACGAAATAATGATCTTAGACCCAACAATGTATATGTATTCTTGATCAGAGTAAAATTCTAAGAGGATTTAGCTACGTCCGTCTGTCTTTCTGTCTGTCCGCCTGTCCGTCTGTCTGTTGTAATCACGCTATCTTTTGATCGAATTGAGATAGAAGGCTAAAATTTTGCTCACATGTTTATTTTGGCAGTAGGCGGGTTAAGTTCGTAAATGAGCCATGTTGGTCCACGTTTTCATTTAGCGACATTATTTACCGGAATTGTTTCAAATTTGGTATTTGAAGTTCGAAATGGATACTACAGCCATACAGAAAATTGTCTGTACAAGTCCACGTCTTCGTATAGCCCCCAGGTATAAAGGTACCTCCCTATATTCGGTATACTGATGATTTTAGCGACATTATTCACCGGAATTATTTCAAATTTGGTGTTTGAAACTCGAAATGGATACTACAGCCTGAGGCAGAAAATTTTCTATGCAGGCCCACGTCTTCGTATAGCCCCCATATAACGGTACCTCCCAATATTCGGTATTTTGATGATTTATGCGTCATTATTCACCGTAGTAGTTTCAAATTACGTATTTAGAGTTCGTAATGGGAACTACAGTCTGTGACAGAAAATTACCTATGCAGGTCCAGGTCTTTGTATAGGCCCCATATAACATTACCTCCTTATATTCGGTATTTTGACGATGTTAGGTACAATACTCACCGTTTATTTCAAATTTCGAATTTGAAGGCTTGTGACAAACATTGCCTATGTAGGTGCACGTCGTATAGGCCCTAATATAACGACTATATTCTGTAATTTTAAAATGTTAACAGAATTTTTGGCAAATGTTATTTTTTTCGAAGAATTTCAAATTTGTTCTAAATGGTGGAGGATATTCAAAGTTCGGCCCGGCCGAATTTACTGCTTTTTACTTGCTTCATCTCACCTTGTAATGGGACCTGTAGCTATATTTTAACCGATGTTCACCAAATTTGATACACTTCCTCCAGGGCTAAATTTGTTCGTATGTGCCAAGAATTTAACGAATCGGACGGATAATATGAATGGGAGCTATAGCTATATCTGAACCGATTTCCACCAAATTTAACACACTTGGTTCTTGGCCCAATTTGGTTATATGTGCATTCCATCCGATGTCTTTAGGGTTTGTCCTTGGATCAAGCAAATGGATTGTGCGAAATTTCATCTTGATCGGACAATAAATGCGACCTTATTTTGTTTTAAATAATACTTGGACAGACGGACGGACATGCAGAAATCCACTTAGAATGTGATTCTATGCAGATCATCAAAAGCAACTATTGGTCTAACTCGCTTTATCCTCTATGTTACAAACAAATGCACAAATACATAATTTCCTGACAGCAGTGTGGTGTAGGGTATAAAAATACAAATTCTTAAAAATAATAAAATAATTTAAAACGTCAGAGATTATTGTAAAGGAGATGTTTTTGAAAAGTCCATCATTATTTTTTCCACAGGAAATAACCTTATAGATTTATATAATTACGGTACCAATATTGAGATTTGCGAAGTTTCGAAAAATTAGAGAATATTTTCACCTCCCCGAAAAAATGGAGCGATATCTTCCATTTTCACACAAAAATATTGAGATACAAACAATTAGACACTGATTTCTGAGAATTATTGTTCAACGTTTCTTTTATTTTGTTTGGGAGGAAAATCGTGAACCAATGGTGTCCATTTTCGCATCGGTCTAGGTTTGATGTAGAAATAGGCCCAGTTTGAAGTAAATATCAAATTTTTATTTTTTTAGTAGAGATATTGGATTCCATCTTCGCCACATTGCCACATTTGATAATATAATTGTTATTACAATAGTTCGATGTATCAAGTGTAGACCAGTAAAACAAACAGACGTACGAACGGAGAAACATTTCTAAATTTAACCGAAATGTCCGGAAACGTATTTTGACCAATACGATATGAAATCAAAAAGTAGTTATTTCGACAATGCATATTTTTTAAACATTAGACTTTATAACGAGCAAATTTTAAAAACTTGCCTTGAAAAAGGGCAAATGTCAACCGAAATACTACCTTTATTTTTACCTGTACTATTGCCAAAGATTCTACATATACCTAAAATGCCCGGATTAAGAGGCATCTTTGTCTCAAAATTGTTGAAGAGGGTGGAATTTGTCCGCTCTATGTTTTTGTTATTCTTCTATGTAAACTATCAAAACTCCGATGCACGTGTTTTCTTTTTTAGCTCTACTTTCATAATCTGCTGGATTTTTATACCCTACAACACTATGTGTTGGGAGTATTATAAGTTTGATTGGGCCAAAAATTATGTAACACCTCGAAATATTGATTTCCCACATAGGAAAGTATATATGGATCTTCCTAGCTCGCCGAGCTGAGTCGATCTAGCTATGTATGTCCGTCCGTCCGTCTGTCGTCTGTCCGTCTGTCCGTCTGTCCATGTTAATTTGTAATCACTCTACAGGTCGTAATTATAGCCCGATCTTCACGAAATTTAGAATGTAGGTGGGGCTTGGATCAGATTAGAACCCTGTTTCTTTTGGAGATGATCGCCAACTGTTTAGGGGTTGAAATGGACCAAATAAAATTTCGGATTTTGCAGTAGCTATACAGGTCGCAATTATAGACCAATCGAAGCGAAATTTCGCGTGTATATAGAGTTTGAATTAAACATTTTGTAATATTTCTACAGCTAACAAAACTAAGTAGTAAGGATATTAGGATATCATATACAGATCTCATTTATGGCCCGATCCTTACGAAATTTTGTATGGGGATAAGATGAGGGTCAGAATAGAAGCCTACTCTTTTTGGAGATGATCGCCATATATTTAGGGGTTGAAATGGACCAAAAAACTGCAAAATTGTCGCCCGATCCTCACGCACATTTAAATGGGGGTTACCGCACATTGCAAAAACCAAGCAGTTTCGGATGGCCATCCAAAAATATTCAATGTGTGAAGGAGTTTGCAACTTTTATAGACAAAATACGAAAATGTCCATTCCAGTGACTTTTTGGAGAATTCACAAATACAGGAAAGATACACATCCGACTATTTCGTTAACGCTGATTTCGTTTAAGAATATAGTCAAATGTCTGTATCTCATATAGATGCGTTTCAGTCAAAAACCAATAATAAATGTTAATCTTTTGCCACTTCTGAGAGGTTATAGGTCTTTGGGAAATATTGGTTCCAGATCTAGGAAGACCATTTAAGTGCAACATCTACCAATAAATTGGAAATGAGCAAATTAGTTTAAGTTGCTATTATTCAAAAATTAGAGAATTAAACCTGATGGTTTTCTGTTATTATTTGTCACAATATCTTGTGGAATTTTGTCGAGTATTTCGCCTATATAAACTGTATGGTTTATTATAGTGTTGTAGGGTATTCAACTGTCGGCCCCGCTAGACTGTAGCCTTTGCTTACTTGTTTTGTAATTATTTTTTGTTTTGCACAGTGTTATCGATTCCTTACTAAACGACGTGGAAAATTTTGCGAAAGAATTTTTGTGTGAAGCCTTTCAAAATTGAAGTGGAACAAGATTTGAAGCCATGCCACCTTCTGCAACACCGAATTTTTGGCGAATGGGCTCTTCGAATGTTGGCCGAAGATCCATTTTTTATCGAAAAATTGTGTTTAACAGAATTGCCGATATTGGAGTGAAGATCAGCCAGAGGCATTGCAAATGCTACAAATACATCCGCCTACATCGTACGACTTGACGCCTTTAGACTTTAGACAATTGACACATTGAAGGACAAGATTGAGGTGCAGTTGCGGTCAACATTTGCATGAAATAATCTTCAAATGCGTGCATTTTTTTTTTTTTTTGAAAATCTCTCCCATAGCTCGTAAAATTAAATTTCGATTAAGTGAACGAATTGAGATAAAAGGTTTATTGGTTTCACATATTTGTATTTTGTCAGAAGGCAGGTCGAGTTTGGAATTGGGCCATGTTGTTATATCCTATACTTTGGTGCCTATATTCGGTATATTAATGATTCTTGTCCCATTTTACAATGGAATTGTTTCAAACTTGATGCTGGCTACTCGCAATAGATACCAGTCTATGTAAAAGAAAATTATCTTTATAGGTTCTTTTTTGGATATAGCCCCCATTTAATGTTCTGAATGGAAATCGTTTGCTTGGAGCCCTTTTCTAATTATAGATCTTAGTAGGTTCTTTAATTAAGTTATTTTTCAAATTTCTTTTAATCATCAAATTCCGATATGATATTCTTTCTGCTATTTAAAGGTTTATTAAACTTCATCCATTGCAATTATCAACTGACACAATTTCCTTCAGGTGTAACACTTTACATCTGAGTAGCTGGAAAAAATGCATAACCATATTTTAGGTTAACGAAACAAAAGTGTCATAAGGAAACTGTAACACAGCAATTCAATAAATGTTTCTGTTTACAAGCTGCGTATAAACAGAAAAAAAGACAACATAATTTATATTCGTTCTCATTCGAAAAAAAAAAACATACAGTTCACATATTACATTATGCGGCACGTGCTTATGTTGCCGCTCATACATTCCAAATATGTACTATTTTGTCAATAGTTCACAATGTAGACGCTTTTTATGCCAGCATAAGCATAAATATTTACGCATAGAGCGAGTGACTGAATGAATGAATGAATGTGGCCAATATATGCTGTGCCACAGCTAACAATGTTACTAAGTAAATAGGTTTCCGGGCAGGGTCGTTTACTTTGGGGTGATGAAATTTCACATGGTGGTGACACTCATATCATTGTTTCTTTATACCCTCCACCAAGTATGATGGGTATACCAAGTTTGTCATTCCGTTTGTAACACCTCGAAAAATACATTTTAGACCCCAAAAAGGTAAAAAAAACTGCAACAAAGTCAAACGCCATAATTTTTACTTGAAATATCGGAAATAGCATCAAATTTTAGAATAAGTTTAGATTTTTTCGAATTGGTCACCTTTGGCACAGAATATAGCCTTTCATCGGCCATTGAAACCGTCACACGCTGCCCGAATGTTGCTCTGCGGTATTTTGGCCCATTTCCGGCGAAGCGCTTGCTTGAGGTGATCGACACTTTGGTATTTTTTAGTGCCAACCTTGTTTTCCAAAATACTCCAGACACAATAGTCCAACGGATTGGTATCCGGAGATTCTGGTGGCCATTGTGCGCTGGAAATGAAGCCAGAAACCTCATTTTGTAATCATTCTTGGGTGGAACGTGCTGAGTGCGATGGTGCTGAGACCTGTTGGAATATCCAAGGTCTGAGGCCAAAATGTTTGCGGGCCCAAGGCTTTAATACACCCTCCAGAATATATTCGCGATAATATTCGGCATTTATTCTGATGCCACGATCGATTAATACGAGCGGAGAGCGATCATCGGCTGTTATGGTGGCCCACACCATCACCATCGGCGGCGCTTGAGTTCTGGTGGCCAACCGAAGGTGCACATTTTCAGCTGACCTCTTTGACAAGTAGTGCCAACCTTGTTTTCCAAAATACTCCAGACACAATAGTCCAACGGATTGGTATCCGGAGATTCTGGTGGCCATTGTGCGCTGGAAATGAAGCGAGAAACCTCATTTTGTAATCATTCTTGGGTGGAACGTGCTGAGTGCGATGGTGCTGAGACCTGTTGGAATATCCAAGGTCTGAGGCCAAAATGTTTGCGGGCCCAAGGCTTTAATACACCCTCCAGAATATATTCGCGATAATATTCGGCATTTATTCTGATGCCACGATCGATTAATACGAGCGGAGAGCGATCATCGGCTGTTATGGTGGCCCACACCATCACCATCGGCGGCGCTTGAGTTCTGGTGGCCAACCGAAGGTGCACATTTTAAGCTGACCTCTTTGACAAGTAAACCCGATCATTTTGTTTCTTTACAAACTGCTGGACAACGAATGTTTTTTCATCGGACAACTAATTTTTTTTTTCATCGGAGAGAGAGAGAGAATACCAAATTCGGCAGTTCACCACTTTCGGGCAAGCGAAGCAACTCTTTTGCTCTTTTGAGTCTATTTCCTTTCTGTTCCGAGCTCATTTTTTAATATTTGCCGAATGGAATATTGCGATATGTTCAGCTCACGAGCTATTTTTCGACGCATTTCTGCTAATATTGCTATTTTATTCCGTCCACTTCCTTGACGTCGGGCTATACTACCAGTACCACGGTAACGAGCGATGGTACGAGACACAAAAGATTTATTCACCTTAAAATGCTGGAGTGCTCTAACGATAGCCTCTTGTGGTTTTGCAGCCAAATATAAAGAAATCACACTATCACGCTTGAATTCCATCAGGAATAACTTTTTTCTGGAAAATTCTCGCCAAAGTTCTTTTGTACGCTTGTAAACAATATAATGAGCTGTCACTGGAATAAATTTAAACAGCGGTCGGACGAGTGGCTTAGGAATGGCAGCAGTCTGAAGTTGGTTGCATTTTTTACATCTCACCCTGTATATTGAACTGCATAAAATTCTATGTCGATTTAGCGATGTCGGTAGGTCTGTGGAAATCACTCTAGCTTCCGAACGAAATGAAGTAGGTTGATAAAATATTACCCAAATATTTATTATGTCTGCAGGACTTTTGGTATTGAAAATGGGTCATGTAGATCTACGTTTTGGTATAGACCCTATATAATGGTATTTTGGTAATTTAAGCGACATTATTCAAATTTTGTATTTGAAGTTCGTAACTTAAACTTCAGCCTATGACAGAAAATTGTTCGTACAGGTCCACGCCTTCGTATAGCCCTCATATTAGGGCACCTTATTATATTTGGTGTTTTGATGATTTTAGCGACATTATTCGTATTTGAAGTTCGAAATAGATACTACAGCCTATGACAGAGGTTGTCTGTGCAGGTCCACGTCTTCATATAGCCCCCATATTACGGTACCTACCGGTATTCGGTGTTTTGATGATTTTAGCGACATTTTCCACCGGAATTGTTTCAAATTTGGTATTTGAAGTTCGTAATGAATGCTACAGCCTACGGAAGAAAATTGTGTGTGCAGCTCCACGTCTGCGTATAGCCCTCATATAACGATACCTCCCGATTTTCGGTGTCTTGACGATTTTAGCTACATTATTCACCGATTTTTTTGTTCAAGTTTGCATTTGAATACTGTAATGGCTTAGGACAAAAGTTACCTATGCAAGTCCATGTCGTCGTCGTGATCCTAATATAACGGCTACATTCGGTATTTTTTAAATTTTAACAGAATTTTTAACTGTTTTATTTTTAGAACAGTGTTTGGCTTGCTTGTTTGGGATACCATAGTATTTTGTTGTTGCAAAATCGTCAGGCAAAATCCCATTATTGTTGTTTTTATAAAAACAACGTTTGTTTATGAGTGGAGAACGATGGTAATGTTTACCAGGGGGTAAGGCAGGGAATACCTAGGTTTCGGAAAGAGCCACCAATCCTCATCAGTTCCCTTGTTTCTTGTCTGGGATATTCTCCCCAGAAGTTATTTTAAAAAATAACTTCTATGACAAAAAACATTTTTTTACCCAAGTGACGAGATCGTAAGCTCAATAGAAGAGGAACAAAAGAATTACATAAAACGAAAATTCTTTTGGAAAATCTTCTAAATCTTACAACCGCACTTATAAACATTTACATCTTTCTCCACTTGTTATGCTTTCGTTCAACCTGAACGAAGAAGCATAACCATGTAAGTTTGTTTTGTCTGTTACAACAAAAACCCCTTCGTCGACCGTGCCTGTGTCTATTAATAGAACAGTGTTTGGCTTGCTTGTTTGGGATACCATAGTATTTTGTTGTTGCAAAATCGTCAGGCAAAATCCCATTATTGTTGTTTTTATAAAAACAACGTTTGTTTATGAGTGGAGAACGATGGTAATGTTTACCAGGGGGTAAGGCAGGTCGACGAAGGGGTTTTTGTTGTAACAGACAAAACAAACTTACATGGTTATGCTTCTTCGTTCAGGTTGAACGAAAGCATAACAAGTGGAGAAAGATGTAAATGTTTATAAGTGCGGTTGTAAGATTTAGAAGATTTTCCAAAAGAATTTTCGTTTTATGTAATTCTTTTGTTCCTCTTCTATTGAGCTTACGATCTCGTCACTTGGGTAAAAAAATGTTTTTTGTCATAGAAGTTATTTTTTAAAATAACTTCTGGGGAGAATATCCCAGACAAGAAACAAGGGAACTGATGAGGATTGGTGGCTCTTTCCGAAACCTAGGTATTCCCTGCCTTACCCCCTGGTAAACATTACCATCGATCTCCACTCATAAACAAACGCTGTTTTATTTTTTTTTTCGAAAATTGTCAAATTCGTTTCAAAATGTGAAGGGTATTCAAAGATCGGCCCGGCCGAACTTACACCTTTTTTTTGCTCGTTAAATGTTAATAAATTTTAAATTCCAAAACTGAACACCCTATTATATAGGCTATTCACCATGTTGACACAAATTTTGTGAATAACTATCTTAACACCTTTACATATTCATTGCAGCTTGGCCGACTTGAATATATACATATATGTGAGTAGAGGCGTCAAAATGTGTCTACCTCTAACATGTGTGTGTGTGTGTTGTTAATATTTTTTGTTTTCACTTTTATTTGTTGTTTTGTATGGTGGCATTTTTTTGTTGCTGTTGTTATTTGCCAAGTGCAATAATTGGTCATTAACAAATTTGTCGAAATTGTGATCAACGTGCCACAGAATTATTATGCAATTTACGTTTGCTAATGTATATTGGAAAATACTCCATGTCGACATAGACTTCTGGCATAGAGTAATAAAGCGAACAGAACCGCTTTTGCAATTTGGCCAGAAGCTGCTAATTTCGAATTAGCACCTTAAAGCCAAAGAATTGTGCTTCTTAAATTGACTAATTTAATTATGTGTTAACAACAGTTTTTTTTTGGAGATGATGTGTTTATTTGCTGATGTTGGAGGGGGCAGGAAGCAAAAAAAAAAAAAGTTTGTTGCTTAAGTCTTTTGGTTTTTGTTTTTCGGAAAACA